>NC_079516.1:48281264-48629395 GCF_000801105.2 Raphanus sativus
TTTTTAGAATTATTTTGTTTTAAAACCTATGATGCACCGATAAATTCTTAAGCAAGTCCTACTGATCAAAATATTTCACATCAAAAATCCAAAGGCCATACACTATGAAGGCATCATACGTGGTAAATGTTCCTTAGGAAAACCATATCTAAATTGTATCACCTGGCTTAGATCAACTGGCTTAGATCCTTGGAAATTAAAACCACCTTCCAATAAGCAAATCAACCAGAAATTACTTTAGTCCTATCACCTGCACCCACTGGTTATTTAAAATTCAATAGCATTAAAGAGCACAACTATGGTTTTACAGGATGGATCTAGAAAACAGCCTTCCCTTAAGCTTTCTAACTAAATTCCCTTAAGCTTTCTACCTAAATTCCCTTAAGCTTCACTTTACATGCTTCTTGCTTTATTTATGTTTCCTAAATACCACATGAATGACTTGTATGTCCAATGAAGATTATGAACAAGAGATTACACTTTCCAATGAAAATGATCATTCTAAGGACTCTCGGTGGTGAAAAAGACCCCACAGAACAGATCTAGAATTATCTTGAGGAAACTGAAATATTCATCACGGAAAAAGTCAGCCAAGGGAACTAAAAAACCGACTTTGACTTGATATGTTTTGATCTATAGTATTTTTAACTCAATTACATAACATCAGGGCATTTGGTCTAGTGGTATGATTCTCGCTTCGGGAGTGAGAGGTCCCGAGTTCAATTCTCGGAATGCCCCCAAAACTTTTTTGACATTTTGTGTGATAAAAGCAAGCTCAGCATTGTTAAATGAAAACCGTGTGTATAGTTGACTTTGCACAGACCACGTTCAAGTCTAACAACATGCATTTTCCTTCGATTAAAATAAGGTCAGATGATCACAACGCATTGTTAAGACTTCCACTATATAAAATTCCAATTTCCAAAGTCAACAAGATATGGAATGTACCTTTGCTCTTGCATCAGTTGAATTAGTATATGATTCAGATTTGTTGATCTCCAATATCCGATTCAGATTTTTTTTTTTAATTCTGTCTTCTTTATGATATAGTTCAGATTTGTTGATTGGCACAGAACATGCTGAAGGACTCCCAAGAAAGAGCTGCACCAAAAATAGAAAGTCAATAGAGATCACAGCTCTCTTTGAACAAAGCGTAGACGAATTCACTTTACAGAATTCCCCATGAAGAATTTTTTCAATACTGAAGAAAAGTATGAGAAACCAAATATACAACTTTGATGGTTGGGTTCTAAATATCAAAGAACTGTGATTCTTGGACAGTATGCATTTAACGTCACAAATCACACTGTTTTTGATCCAAATGCAAAGGCTATAACCTCCAACAGCGAGAAATCAATTTTCACTCATTAGATCTATGCATTAAAAACGATTCTTATGATTGAATTTTTTTTTCTTCCTTTTAATCAAATGAATAAAACAAGATCCAATTGTAACTTTTTTATCAGATGTGTTGGCTTAGATTCTAATAACCAACCAGAAATGATCATCAAATTTTAAGATAAATCAACTTGAAAGTTCAAAATGGCATTTCCAAGACATGATCAAATCAGCAAGCATGCTTATAGCCATCTTAATTGAGTTAATGCAGTAACTTTTTGAACAGTTTATATTTAGTATGCTGATTAAACTTTGTTACTGACAATTCTATCTTCTAGTACCAGATCTTTTAAGATCATATTCAACTCAACAGTTGGCCACTCCCTAGACATTTACCATCAGTATATTTAAAAACAATCACAGCAACACACCTTTGCATTCAGGATATATATGAATGAGATATCTAATCATATAATATCAGGCACTCACGTATGCTCCCACATTCTCCAAGAAAGAGCTGCAGGATGAAAAATCAAGGTCAACGCCCAAGTCAGTAAGATTTCAAACACAAGTATTCCAAATGCTTTCATAAACAATCGGGCATTTGGTCTAGTGGTATGATTCTCGCTTTGGGTGCGAGAGGTCCCGAGTTCGATTCTCGGAATGCCCCCATTGACTTTTTTTAGGAAGTGCATGTTCTGAATTCCAGCTAATTAATATAAGAGACTTTGCTGTCTTTTGGTACCAATTTTTTCAGAGATCCCGTTTAAGATAGCAATTGACTTTTTTCTGTCCCTAATTTTTGTACAGCTGTAAATTACAGACATCACACCTAAACATACCTTGGCCTTCAGGTCAAAGTGATTTAGATCTACACAAATCTCCCGTCTTCATAATTTTCTAACTTGATAGTGTGCTGCAGGAAAGAAAAAAAAAAAGAAGGAAGCGCTAAATTAATAGAAGTTCAGAACGGTTGCTTTTAAGAAAACAGGACCATACAAAAGCATATACTCTTATGTAGGAAATTACAACAACTGGACATAAGGTATGGTGTATAGTAATTCCTAAGTTCCTTATGTCAGAAAGTCTTGTAACACATATCATGTACAATACAAGCAAAAGATCAAAATGAATTGAAACTATGTGACGATTTTCACGTCATCAGTGCAAACGGCCAACTGAAAAAGTATAGGACACAATAGTTTCCACAAGTCGATTAACATATATATCACTTTCCAATGAAAATGAAACAGTCATTTCCTTAGACTATCAGTTGTGAGACAGACCCCGCATATCAGATCTTGTTAAGACTAAATTAATTCACCACTAAAGGTCCAACTAAGGGAGCTTAGACCCCACATTGACTTAATATGTTTTTTTCTTTTAGCATTTTAACAAACTTTCTCAAACAGCGCCAGCGGTAGATCGATTCTCAGAATGCACAGTGACACATTATTCAAAAAGTCTGTGCTCTAAGTGACAGTGAAATATTGGATTCGAGATCTAGCTTGATTTTTCACATATGAGCTTTGATAAAATCCTCCTATCTAAAAATTATATATTAGAAACACAGTTTTGTTACATTTGAAGCTAATGAGTAATTTCTCAACCGGGTATTTGGTCAACTAGTAGCTTGTCTTTCAGTTTGGTCAACCAAGAAGTCCTAGGTTCAATTCTTATATTTTCCACCACAACCATTCTTTAAAACACCAACAGTTAGAAAATGAACAGGACAGGGAAGGAAATTGTTTCTTCACAAGCCTCAGCAATCTACTGTTTCTTTCTACAAAATATTTGCGTAAGATATGGTGATAACATGGATACTTATCATTGCTCACAACTGAACATACTGCATGACTGGCTTGGAAACAAAGTGTAGACAGAAAGCAACATTACAATACGTTATACATACTGACCTGGGACATGAGCAAACAGAGACATCTACAACGACCTTCCTCGCCATAAGATTCATGCAAATTTTCCACAAGACGTCCCAAGCAAAGAACTCAGCACCATCAGCTAGGCATATAAACTAGTAGCCTTGTCTGCATTTTCACTGGTAACGAACATCATTTATCAGCTTATTGTCTTTTCTTTTTTGTTTTTGTTGTAATGATAACAGATAGCGTCTAGGGTAACACAACTGAGCAAAAAAATATGTTCGCCTACCATTCTGGGGTGCTTAAAGTTAGGTATCCGTTCAATGAAAGCGGGTGGTCGTTGATATACCAGAGATGCAACTCTTATCAAGATTATGGCGGTTAACCCCCATATAACATAATCCTTATCTCCTGTACTGTAATCAAAGAAGTGAAGCAAATGCCTTTTCCCAATCCACTCGATCTCCTCAGATCTCCGGTTCTCATCCTGCGTATGATATTATTAGATGCCTCGAGAACATAAAAGACTTGCAACTATAAAGCATGCTTGATAAAAAAAAAAAAAAGAAACTAGAGTAACCTTGAGAAACATTTCAAGAGGTGCATCGAACACGGTTTCCACCTCAGCAGGATTTGGCATTGGATTGAATGCTTTTCTGTCCCATAATATTCCTACTACAGGAGTTACTCTCAGCAGATGCTGCAATGGAAAAAGAAGCACACACAGATAAGCAAAATATTGCTCAGATTTTGAAAGAAGTGTGCATCTCTCACTTAATATAAAAGCTAAACCAACAATAAAACCATGATTTTAAGGCTTAAAGCTACAACTATAAAATTATGTAGGATCTTAAAAGAGATAGAGCGCCACTGCAGTTACCATCATTGTGATGCAATACAAGTACGAAAGAAAGTTCAGAAAATCAGCAATGCAAATAAGTAAATAACTAAGGCCTAAAAAAAAGAGAAGCAACGAGACAAAGGAGGACTACCGTGGAAACATGTAGATACCTGAGAGAGAAAAGGTTCGAGGAAAGCAACAAGATCAACAAGCGAAGGGTTTAGTCCAATCTCTTCATCTGCCTCTCTGGTGGCAGTAACACCATCATCATCCTTATCATCTTCTTCTGCTTTACCACCTGGCAAAGAAACTTCTCCTGCAACAAAATAAAATACTTTCGAACAGTTAGAGATATGATGACTCCAAAGACGAGAGTCCCTTTAAAATCAAAGTGGCCAAATTCAAAAAAAAAAAAAAAAAAAAGGCAAAGTGGAGAAACCAGAGTGAGTAGACAATCCGGAGGACCTCTTAGTGAGGATGACACGAAAATCACCGTCGTCTCCTTCGAAGAGACAGATCAACACAGCTGCTTTCTTCGCCGTCGGAGAGATCAGTTTCCCGGTGCTCTCTTCCGCCTTGTATACACGAAGCTGCTGCGCCAAGGCGAAGAGTCTGGATGATGATCCTCTTGAGACACTTTTCGCTGCCGATGCTGGGGACTCCATCAATTTTGCATCGAATCAATCACACTTGGATAGACAGAGAGAGCTTATCTGTAAAGTAGTTACTTTTTGCCCTACACAGGTAACTGCGGTCTGATCCACTAAGTTTATCCGGTCCGGTCGGACTGTTTTTTTTCCATAGACGATTGTAACTAAACCGGGGTTCGGATTAGTTTTTTTTCTTTTTGAATTTTTGATTTTCAGATTCAACCTGTTAAACCAATTCAGATTTATATATGACTGACTGAGGTTTGGATTCGGTTAACAGAGTTTTTACTACTTGACAGCTTTGTGTTCTAAAAATCTGTGTAACAAATTCGGTTACTATTGAAATCTTTAAATGATAAAAAAAGTATACATAGATTTTTAATACTTTATTAAAATTAGCTGTAATAGTTTAGCTGTAGATAAGTTTGTTGTAGCTTTAAAGTTGTTGCTGTAGATTTTTTTGCAGAGATTTTTGCTGTTGTTAAATTTGTTGTAATTATAAGTTATATGTTGTAGATATTTCAAAATAAAATATGTGATATATATATAAAATAATTATTTTTATCAACTAAAATAATTTATATTAATAATTTTTTATAAATTATCAAAGTTTACTGTTATTTAAAATATGATATAGAAATAATATTTTATGTTATTTAAAATATTTCAAAAGTTTTGAAAACATCTAGAATTAAAGTAAAATATTTATAAATGTTTTTATTATGATTATCTAATTTATTTGATATCATAAATAATTTTTTTCATTTTAAAGTTTCTACAGCCTATAAGGATGTAGATTTTTTGCCTAAAAATCATAAGAAAAATTTTTGCTTTAGATTTTTTACAGTAACTTTAAAAATAAATCTAAAGCATGATTGGTAAAAGTTAATAGTAATTTGTTGTAGGCTTTGACTAACAAAAATAAAGCTACAACATGATTGGTAAAGTTTAGTGTTTTAAAAATAAATAAAACTAAAGTAGGAAGATAAAGCTGAACCAATCACCCATTATATTTGATTCCAAATGTTCAGATATTTATTCAGATACAGTTTTCAAGTTTTTCAGATACCAATTCAGCTATGGATTGGGTTTGGTTCATACTTATTCCATGGTTACAATTTCTACCTGATCCATTCGAATTCGGAATTTTGGATTCATATTTTTTGCCCATGCCTAATTGTAATAAGGCAAAGCTTAGCTTTGGATTTTCCTTCATGTGTTTCCCTGGTTGGAATAACGACGAAGACAAACTATTGTATGTATTACAAAACCAAACCAAGAATCACCATCATTGCCTACATATCAAATACATGTATTTACATCACATCACAGAACATAACACACACACCAAATGAATATACCCCTTCAAATCTTGCAGTCTCAGTCCTCTTATCAAGATAAAGGTACGTTTTGTATAGTTTACTCGTATACGCAGACACACGTTAACTTAAGTTCAGGCGCCTGGAAATGACAATCTCCGTGGTTTCACGGCGTTTCTAGGTCCAGAAGACGGAGCTTTGGCTGAAACTGATGATACTCTCTTTGCTGGTGAGTTTGATTTAGTTTCACTCTTGCAACAAACTGTCTTTAAGCCCTTTGGTTTCTTAGGAGTCAAAGAATATCTTACTTCCCAAGGCCGAACAGCAATCCAACGCTCTTTCCAGCTCCAACCCCAGTTAGTATTCCCCAGCTCATAACCCCCCAGCCACTGAGTCTTACCATCTGCTTTCCACTGTTCAGGGGCACATGATTCAAACCTTTATTTCTTCTTATTAAAAACCAGCAAACAAGGAAACGAAAAAAGTCTTTCTATATATTATACCTGATGAGAGAAGGCATAAGCCAAGGCTCTTTCCCGCTTGATCGTTGCTTCTTCCCTTTGGTGTATCCTGCCTAAGATTTCATCTTTTGTCTCTGCCCCACCATTCCATTCAACCTGCAGCAATTGTATATCAAACTTCAGCCTGAGCTTTACACTTCTCAAGAGAGTTTGTAGGAGAAAAAAAAAAGACTAAAGTAGCTCAATGCTGTGATTATTTTTTGCCTTTGGTTGAACAGTGACAAGAGTATTATTTACCTCAATATCGTGAAGCTTAGCCTCAAGCTTCTGCTGATTCTCTAACCTTTTATGCATCAGTCGGCTTTCCATGACCATGCCAACTCGGCGGGTCTTTATCTGAGACTGTATATTACTCCATGAGTGAAGATACTTCAATGTAACCGCCGCTTGCTTCTTCACTGGATGCTTTTCAGCTAACATCTTTGCTCTTGCTATCCCTTTTAGACGCCTTAGCATTTTTCTAGCCTGTGAGAAAGATAACATAACTAAGCAGTTGATTACTATAAGAAGAAAAAAACAAAGCCACAACTCAATGCACCTGATAGGCTTTAAAAGCAGACTGAATTCGAGTGGCAGCCCAATCCTGGCTACGGACAACTAGTGATGAAGCATGAGTACCCTTCTTCTTTGATTTCACAGCAGCTGAAAGCCCCTGTCTCAAAGAAGAGGCCAAGTCAAGTCAACACTGTTATATAACTCAAATAGCACAACAATGTGAATGAAACATACCTTCTCCTTCTTGCTGCCTGTTTGTTTCCCTTTCTTTGATCCAATTATTGCCTTGAAAAAGTTCCCAGAACCCATATCACACTCTCTTGACCACCAAAACACCTTTGTATGTATGCAAAAAATATTCTGCTTAAAAACAGCTGAATTATAGAAAAAAAATAGCATCTTGCATCTACCTCACTAAGAATCTACTACTCAAGAGAAACTCTTGTGTGCATCACACAAAAAAAAAATTGAATCTTTACTGCAAGTATTGAACTATTTTTTTTTGTACTCACACACAAACAAGTACCCATCAGAAAAATTTGATTCAGCTGGAGAAGAGGGTGAAAAAGCAATCCCAATGCTATTAGAGGAAATAAAATCGTGAAAAGGTTCCAACTTTATTAAACCCAACACTATAATGGGCAACAAAAACAATCTAACTGAAAAATTCTCTTATAGACTTTTACTATTCCCCAGATCCAATCTACAGACCATTGAAACGAACATTCCACTTTTTCAACTAAGGAGCTAAAGATAGAATACTAAAATCGACATACCTATGGAAGCTCGTGAAGAAACTGAAAACTTGTGTTGGCCGTGAGCTTGGAGAAGATTGAAGCAGAGAGGACCAAGAAAAAACAGAACAGAGATTTTATGGATGAATGATTAAAGGGTGTTGTTTTTTTTCCTCGGTGCCTGTAGTAAGGACGAAGTAAAGAGTACTTCTATTATATAAAAGGAAAAATCATTACGGCGTCGTGACTCGTGGAAAATATTATTATGAGGCTGGAATCACATTTTTTATTTTATTTCTAAGCGAAAAACATAGGTTGTACTATATACTAGTCAGTGATTATGCTAGATCAAAATGTCATAGTGACACACACCAACATTTTTTAATGATGTTCACTGTACTATGAATCAAGATTTGTCAGGTTGGACTCTTTTGTATCACGTTGTCTTACCGTCTATTTAAAGTTACCACAAGCCAAAAGAAAAAGAAAAACCATAATTGTCACGAAGAGTTTGTATTCATCACGGAGTATTTATTTTTTGCTACTAGATGTCATAAGTTCATGACACTGTTTCGAATTTCCGTGGCTAGTATATACACCTCTATTTGAAATATTAATTACTAGATATTAAACGTGTAGACTTTGAAAACGTCCGACAAAAATCACTAATATGGCTAAGAGTCATTTGTATGATTAAATCGCGTCATTTGTACTTATATATAGAAACATATTACTTTCCCCTTACATTTTTGTTATTGTTTAAGCTGTTTTGTATATGTAATTTGCATAATAATCTTATATTTGGCATCAAATGGTGTCTTTGCATAATAAGTGGTTGATCTGATTACCAGCAAAATGATTGACAAGAAAAGCAGTGGTTATAGCAGACTCATTTGACTTCGGCTGAGGGGGTCCGAAGTTTCCAAAATCAATTGATTGCACCTACCACATTTTGATATATCTTCTACAGACATGAAACAAATTTAATTAATTAATGAATATTTTTTAAAGGATAATTATGAAAATGTCCCAATAATCAAGGTTAAAGTTATGTAGATACTCGGGAGCAGCTCATCCACCACAAATATGTGGTTTGTACCTAATTCTGATGAAAATATGAGTTGTTTTATTTCTGAATTAAAATAATTAGACAATTTATGGGCTTTCTAAACATTTGTAGTTTGAGCTTGGGTCACTTGTACAGTTTTACGTATTACTATATTGGGTTGTTAAATGTTAATACGTGCTTTTCCACAGGACCTGACCCAGCCTGTTTGGAGAAAGTTGAAGATATTTGATAATCTTTAACCCTGATTTGTAAACACTAAACAAAGTGATCAAGGAAGTGAAAAAAAAAAACATGATATGTAGTGTTATTAATTATACGAAATTTATTTTGGTTGTATCTTTCCATATATGTCAAGGGAAGTTATCCCATAATTCTTACATTTTATCATCATTTGGTCTAAATATATTACTTAACTCTTAACTTCTTACAAGTTACAACTGTGAAATCGACTTTTTACTTTCTCAAGTTTTATATGATCCAAACCTTTCTTAAAACCTTCGTGAGGCAAAAACTCCAAACTAGCATATTTTATATCTAAAACTATAAGAACAAATTAGCCAAAAAGAAATGTCCCCACACTTGTATAGATTTGTCTGTATGTTAGTGTTAATATTTTATGTAAACTCGTATTATATTTGGCCCGTCCCTCTAATATACTCCATCTGTTTTATAATACTTGATGTTTTGTCTTAGTGCACAAAGATTAAGGAAACTAGATTTTTCTAAAAAAGTTATTTAAAAAAAAATATTTTAGAATCAATTAACCAATAATAAAAAACACAGTGAAATCTAATTGGTTGAACAGTTTCCAATAAAATTAAAGTTAACCTTAAAATCTTATAACTTCGTCTAATTTGAAATAAAATTATCCTTCTAAAACATTAACTATATTGAAACGGAAGGAGTATATTGGTACCGATTATTGATTTCTTTAATCTTTATGTCTTTTCAGACATACAAATAGTTAATCCCATCAACTTTGACTTCGTACGTATCCTTATCCATTTAACTTTTTCTCTAGAACTTCTATGTATAAGTTCTTATTTTATATACAAACAGATCCCCACAAGCAGCAAATTAAAGTCTTAAGTAATCCTGTTTGTGGTGTACCGATTCAAATGAACCCTGTTCTTTTATTAAACTGATAATGTTATAAAGTTCATTAGTCGTGATCGTATTTCAACGCTTTATCCAAATATATTCTAAGAGAATGTCAATTCTCAATGGTCTATACATAAAAAAGGGTATATGTATATTTCATTTGAATGGTATCATCACTAAGCTTTGCGAACCATTTTTGTATAGATCAAAGAGATGGGTTTCCACGACCCTTCGTTAAACTCAATCATCCTTTGCTTCGCCGCCGTAACGTCTCTCTTGACTTTCTCCGTTATCTTCATCTTTCTATTTATGTGTGTGCTCAAAAGCCGTGGGTTTGTGGATGTATTACCGGAAACAGAAGACGACCACCACCACCGCAGAAGAGAACCACCGGGCCAAGGGCTTAGCGCTTCCGTGATTGCCGCCTTTCCGACCTTTTCTTACAAACCTGACAATAATGATCCGGAGAGCACCAATCAAGAGATAGAATGTCCGGTTTGCTTAGGATTAATCCCCAAGAATGTTGTGATTAAGGTTTTACCAAATTGTATGCACATGTTTGATGAGGAATGTATAGGTAGGTGGCTTGAAACGCATACAACTTGTCCTGTGTGTCGTAGAATGGCTGAGCCCATGTCTAGCACTGGGGACAAGGTCTTAGAAAGCATAGTATAGTCGATGGTTAATTATATATGTTAAATATTTATGTATAATTTATTTTTGTTAAATGTAATATATATGATTGATTTAGTAAAATATATATATATACAAATGATATAACTCAACATGTTCAGCTTTTAGTCATACTAATTGACTTATATATATAAATGCTCGACCAAAAACAAAAAAATGTTCTTTATATAGGAAATACATGGCGACATGGGCCTAAATACAATGGGCCATAAACGGGCCAAGATTACAAGTAAATATCTAATGGGCTGGACATCCATAAACATAATATTCATAACACTCCCCCTTGGATGCCAGAACCATATAGAGCTTGTAGTGTGCTTAATGTTGCCTCATTAAAACCTTACTCGGAAAACCCAGTGGGACAAAACCGAAGTGAAGGAAAAAGAGTACAACACACACTACTCCCCCTGTTCTGGACCTCCGTTCTTCAAGTCTGGCGCATGGACACTTTGATGGTTTAGCTTCATGGGCGCCAAGTCTTGAACTGGTCCTTCTGTTGCCATGTCCCAAACGGATAGGTAGACTTCATAGATGTGTAGTTGGTGTAGACATGATGAAGAAGTCGGCTAACATTTCTCATGACTGAACTTGTAGTACTTTGTGCTTCTTCATCATTCTCCAAATGTGTATAACCTGTTTGAGACCTTGTATAAACCTGTAACATTTATTAAAACCAAACAATCCCTTTTCTTTTGGGTTTGGTTAGTATAAATCAATCTCAAACTTTTAGTTCATTAGAAGGTAACTTAGGATATATTGATCATGTCCCATATTGTCTCATGTTCCGACATGCCAAACTTGTCTAAGTAAAGGTGTCAATGACACTTATAGCAGGGGGACGTGTATGGCTTTAGTATCAATGTCTTATGGTCTGAACATATCCATAAAACTTATCCGACCTAGTATGGCTTTTCCACATCAAGGCGCCAATCATACCAATACATTGCACTTTGGTCGGATGTGCATAAGCCTTAAAAGTACTTACATAAAGTCTTTCCTGGACCAAGGACACATGCCTTGTCCATAGCCATACCACGATCTGAATATAGTGGTTACTGGAACCAGTTTAGTCGGAACAAGATCGAACTAGGTCGGACGTGATCCTAGTTGATATGGATCTTTGGTCGTGAATCTGATGGATTCATCCTCTTATTCTCTTTTGACCATATCACATTCTATTCTCGGTACTTTGGATCATAGATCTCAATACATATTCATGGCTATCATCTCCACTATAGATCATTGTATTCTTATCATAGCCTGTCCAAGAATCAGTCGATCTAATCATCATTTCTTTAAGTATGAACACAAGGAATTTCCTTCATAATATATGCATGGACTGTTCAGGGACGTTCTTGTAGAACTCCTTTCACTAAGTATTACTTAGTCTTATCCTTTACATGCATTATATGCTTTATATGCATCTGCCTTTCGTTTCAGTCCATGAATAGCTTAGGAACAAAACTATTCTATGAGAATTTCTTTTTTCATCTTTCTGATACTTTTATCATTTCTTTATCCAGTGATCAATCATGCTGCTTACTACATTTCTCTTTTCTTATATCCAGACCTTTATCACTTTCGGATTTGTAGTAGCATCCACCACATAGGAGTATATCTCCTTATAATCTGTTCCTTGGTCTCTGTGAGTATCCTTGTGTAATCAAGTCATTCCTTGAATGCTTTAAATAGGAATATGAACACCTTAGTCCATGTCTCACGATTTCTTTTCCTTTCCCACACAGGACCCATTTTTCACTGGTTTTATCTTATCAGATGGTGTTTCTAAATATGGCCAATACACTCATCTCTTTTATAGATTCTTTGAATCTTTCTTAAACCCCCACATTTTCTTTTAGTCTATGAATGCATTCTTGTATTCTCGTGGGTTCTGATCCTCGCTTATATCTTTTAAACTCAAGTGCTATTTTCTTATGCATCTTTATCTTTTGTGTATGTATGTGTCGACACTTCTTTTATAGTGTTCCATTGTGTTCCAGACATGAACTAATCGATTAGAGATTTCATTCTTACTAAGAACCTTTATTACCTTGCAGTTTGGCGTCCCAAACTACATGGTCTGGTATCTTAGATGTTCATCTGCGCAGCCTTATCTAAATGTCTGGTATGGTTTCCCTTATGACCTCGGATATGTCATTTATTTGCACCTTTCTTTTTATTTCCGAGGTTCCTTATCTTATGGAACATATTGGTCTATCTTTAGACTCTATAGCAACTTGATTATGTCTCTTCTAGGACATTAATTTCGTGGTGCTTAAGCTGGTATGACTTAGTCATTCTTTTTCTTTTCTTTTCGGGTCTAATCTGTCTGGCATTCTTTTAGCTAGATTTGTATGATCTTTCTTTGGACGTCTTAAATCATATTCTCTGGTCCGAGGATCTTGCCAAGACAAGGATGGTTAATACCATTCCATTTCTCTTTATACTTGTACCAGCTTATTTCTTTCTCCCCCTGATGTTGGATAGTTGGATTCATCATGTAATCCGTAAACCTGGCCTTAATCTGATCACCCATATTTTGGCTCAAGGTCTCTTATAAAATCGTGGGAGGAAGACATTCTCATATCCAACATATATTCCCAATCTTATTTCATCTTCTTATGAGGTTCCATCCTAGACGGCACATATTATTGTGGTGGTCTATGCATAATATCTTAGGATGGTCTATGTCTGGATCATGACCCTTTATAATTATTAGATGGGAATATCTATGCTCACTTTATATGGCCTGATGCATCTTATCTTTCATACATGTAAATCCATAATGTCTCCAAGCTTATAGACTTTGAAAGTCTGAACCTTATAGGTTATGGTCTGTTCGACCAAGCTCTTATATCTTATGGCCTGTTTGGCCAGGCTATCACATTCTGTTTGGCTATCATGTTCATGTTTTTATAGTATGGTCATGGACCACACGGGGTGTGTATTCTCCCCCTCATGAACATGCTATAAATTTGTTTGTGTAAGGACACTAAACCATTATGCCATTTCGTGATGCTTGGGACAATTGAGCCTCATGAGTTTCCCTTGTGTACATGTTTCACAACGTGAGATTTCTATGGGATAACTCTTTGTGCCTTTGTAATATTAAACTTTGCATCAAGTTTGGACTAGGATGGCTAATCCGGTCATGCCATAAAGTGTTTAATTTCGTAGGTCAACCAATCTGGTTATCTAGGCCCTGTGCCTTTATCATACTGATCCTTGGCATAGTCTAGATCAGTAGAGAATGCAGGTATAGTCTCGACCATTTTCTATGGTCTTGGGCAATTTTTCTGTTCTCATATATCTGAAGGAACTTTTGTTTCATTTTGCCCATTGGTTCAATGCGGAAACCATTCATTTTTAAATCTTTATAACTCAATGGGTCTTTTATTGGGTGTATATAATGCCTTGGCCGAGTGACTATACTCTTATTTATAAACTCATATATACTTTTATCTATATCATAGAGTTTTGATGTCGAGATTTTTTTTTTTTTCAAGGCATCTGAAGTCTCATAATCCATCTGATCATTTTCTTTTTCATGAGTTTCATACTCTATTTGATCAGTATGGTCATGATCCATGTCATCTTCACCATCTCGGTAAGCCATGTTGGCTTCCGGATTTTTCTTCAAACTCTCTATGTAAAGCTCATACAAGTGCTTTGGAGTTTAGCAATTATTTGCCCAGTCATTACCCATACCACATTTGTGACACAAATAAGATTTTATTTAAGGTTTAAAAGACACACTTCGACCTCGACCTCGACCACAGCTAAAGCCGGGTGTGGTACTGCGGCCTCGTCCTCGCCCATGTGTCTTAAATGTGTCACGACCTCGTCCATAACCTTTCCCACGGCTAGGGCCGGAATGGTTGTTGTGCTGGACGAGATTACTTTCTTTCTTAGGCTCCAAAGTCAGCCTAGAAATGTCGGGTAATGATTTTGTACCGGGAGGTCTCATCTCACTGTTTCTCATTAATAACTCATTATTGGTCTCAGCCAATAGTAAACAGGAGATCAAATCAGTATAGGTGGTGAAACCTCTTTCTCTATACTGCTGTTGCAGTAACACATTAGAGAAAGTCTTGTTCAGTTACTTCTTCACCACATTGTTTCAACATAACTATCTTAAACAGAACCGAGTTGTATTCATCCACAGACTTATAGTATTGAAATCTCAGGTTCTTCCACTCAAATTTTATCCTTTGGTAATAGCACCGTTTTATGGTGATCATATCTCCGTTGTAAGGCGGTCCAAAGTTCTAGTGGATTTTCTTTACTGGGATACTGATTTCTTTAGACTCTCATTTAGATGGTGGCTAATAACTAATATTGCCATGTATCAATCTTTCTCGTTTGGCAATATCGCCTTATGTGATTCATTCACCAAGTCCTTTTGACTTTAGGATAACCTCGGTATCCAGTGCACATTTTAAATGATTATCTCTTTAGAGATTTAGGACAGCATAATCCAAGTTGATTTTCGACATCTCATATTATATATCACTCAATCTTTATAAGAAAATCAATCATATAAATCGTGTGATCAAGCAAACAATCGAGTTAATGATTTCCTAATAAACAAGTCACACGGCTTAGATATATGTCTAAAATATAAAGTTTTTCCTTTCATAGAACGTTTCTGAAAATATAAATTTTCTGAAAATAGAAAGTTTCCTTTTATAGTAAGTTTCTAAAAATAGAAAGTTTCCTTTTATAGTAAGTTTCTAAAAATAGAAAGTTTCCTTTTATAGTAAGTTTCAGAAAATAGAAAGTTTCCTTTTATAGTAAGTTTCAGAAAATAGAAAGTTTCCTTTTATAGTAAGTTTCTAAAAATAGAAAGTTTCATTTTCTAGAAATATTCTGAAAATATAAAGTTTTTTTTTTTTTTTTATAGTAAGTTTTTAGGGTTTATAATAAATCGATCATAATTATGTTTTAGGAGATGATCAACTTCAAAGTTTAAAATCGATTTGATCATTCATATCAATGATGTTTTCGAGATTCAAGAACACTTAGTGTTTTGGTTTTAATTGATTTAATCAATCTCTTATTGAATAAGGAATATTTGTGCTTCTAACAACTTAATGACCGTTTGATCTAGCAACTTAATGGGAGAACTAAACCAAATCCTAATTCCTCAAATTTATTTAGGGATTCAATTGTCCTAGGTTTTTAGGTTCATCAAATTTTAATGTTCAATCCTTTAACAAACAACCAAATTCGTTTTGATATGGTTCCAAAGGGTGTTTCAGATTTTATTTACCTTTAGATTGGAGAGAATCTGAAACTGGACCACCTAGAGAGAGGAGAGGAAAACCGCGAACGGCTTGAACATCTATCGCGAGCAAGGAACGGGCTGATCGGATCGTCCGGAACCTCTACCGGCTGTTGGATGAACTGTCGGATCGTCTGGTGGCTTATCGGGTGCTGATCAATTCGTCGGATGGTCAGTATGTGTGCTGGTCGGATGAGAATGGAAAGACAGCTAGGGTTTCCTTTAGTAAAAAGGAAATTGTCAACGCGGATTGAAACGGAGGTGGAGAACGCGTCTGAAGTCGGATTGAGACGAGGTTTGCGGAGCTGGATTCTTCTCGTCGAGAGCTTCAATTTGATATATGGAACGTCGGCTTACTCCTTATGGTTTGAAAGATACGTCGATTTGAAGTTGCGTCCGAATTAGGGTTTTGAATCAAGTTGACGGCGGTTCTTGTAATAGCTCGTGAGAACGCGTCCGGTATCGGATTGCGATGAGGTCGACGGCGTTGGATTCGTCTCGTCGAGATCTTGAATTTGATAGGTGGCTCGTCGTCTGGATCCGTCGGGTTGAGGAGATACGGTGTTTTGAAGTTTCGTCTGATTTCTAGGGTTTATGGTGGTTGCTGGGAAAAAGGGGTTTCGAAATTCATTCAGGGTTTTGTCAGAGCTCTCGTGCTGATAACGTGTTGTGAAAAACTCTATTTTATTATTGAATCAAAGTGTTCTTTATATAGGAAATACATGGCGACATGGGCCTAAATACAATGGGCCATAAACGGGCCAAGATTACAAGTAAATATCTAATGGGCTGGACATCCATAAACATAATATTCATAACATATAATAATTATTTTGAAATACTAAGGTTCGGGGCTGAAATTCATAATCTTTTCAGATCTGAAATAACAGCATGTAAAATTAATTTTGTCTCAATGATCATTTGAAATCGAAGTGAAAATCTCTGACACAGGGCAAAACTCTTTTCCATTTGAGTTAATGACCCCATGGTATGTATGGATGACTATAATTATATAAAAGCCAACAAGAGATAGTGGTAAGTTAGGATCTTCTTCATTCTCTTCACAAACTTATATATGATCACGTTAAGTTTTGATTATCATTCTCCTAAGTCAGTTATTAAAAAGTTTCTGGGTTTTACTACATAAATATATGCTTTATTTATCAATATCATTTACATACTCAACGTAGGAACGTGTGATGATAGTCACCTTATATTTTTATTTTGAAAGCTAATCAAATCACCTTATACAGTTATACTTATCTTTATTATATACTAGGGGTTTGCCGGCGCTACGTGCCGGGTTTATAATATTATATATTTATTTTGATACATAATTTAAATATATAGTTTGGTTGTTAATACTCATTGTATGAATTTTATAAAATTAGAACATTTTAATCATAGTATCTTAGACAATAAGCTATTTATCAAAGACATAAGGTATATTAATTTGATTATCTTGCAAGTGTTATATTGTGGCTTATAATAAGTATTTGTAAACATAGATGATAGAGGTGTAATATTCGGAAATAATTGAATAAAATAAAAAATGGTCAATATAATAGATTCTAGCAACTGGCTTTGGGTTTCCTCCAGCTCCTGGACCAGAGATTCGTAATAGCACTCCATCTGATCCATTTTTTTGGTAAGGCTATCACGTTCAGCTTTAGACTCGTCCAGCCTTGGTACAAGCTCTAGTATTTTATCTCTCATGGCATTTACAGAATCTGCTGAATTGGGTTCACGAGATGCAAGATCAGGCATACCAAGATATTGAATGGGATCAAGCTCTGGTTGACAAATCTCAGTGTCCAACTGAGAACCTGATATGCCCCTCTCAGTTTTCACCGCTAAGGTGGTGGTTTTCTCAGATAGTACTGTGCTAATCTGCCTTTTAAAATCCAGTAGAACTCCGAGCAGAGAATCAAAGTCCCTGTCATGGTAGCTCTAGCAAACTTTGTTTTGAATTTCTCTGATGTCATGGTAGCTCTAGCAGCCATCTTAGCTGTAGGTTGTGGGAAAATTATCTTGGTCTTTGCTGTTATATCCAACATGTGTTTTGACGCTATGTAAGCGCTCTATATCTTCTTTTAACTTTGGGCACTCTGATTTCAACACATATACTTCTCTGACCAACCAATCCCTGGAACAAATGAAAACAATTGGGGTCAAGCAAAGACGAAGGAAAACACAAAGAAGGAGTATGACAATCCATTGATGAAAAAGGGAGAAGATTTTGGGAAGATTACCCCCAACTAATTTAGGATTAACGCTGGTTGCAACAATAACTCTAGGCTCCTTCCCATAGCTGTCGAACTTGGCATGAAACTCAAGAGCTTTTGAGTCAAACATGCTCACACAAACGCTATCACCGCTGGAGAAAAAAAACAAATTCTAGTCAACTGAATGTGAAGAATCGCCATCAAACCATTTGTAGTTCATGAAAGCGAGTAGACCTTTCAAGACGCAGAGTTAACATCACACGCTGTGCCCCTGGTATACGGTCAGTGATGGTGCTTCTGATAGCACTCAGCTCGCCACGCACGTCTGATAAAAATAAAAAACCATAAGCTAACAAATGATAGTTCAAAAATTTAAAAAATATTCGGACTGAAGACACATACCTGGTAGTTGTTTCCCAGTGTTCGCCAACTCCAGCAGCCGACTATATGGCATGAACCTGAAAAGTTCCATAGGTATGGGCCTAACAGACTCAGTCATCTTCTCAAGCGAGGTTCCATCATTGAACCGAACCGACATGGGAGCGTCAGACAACCTGAAATTGGGGCTATTCCGTGTGGCATCAAAACCACTAAACGTTTACAGAGACCTCAATAAGACGTTTCCGAAACGTTCAGTCAAAGATAAGAAACAATAAAAAAAATCAGAGCTAGTTACTTACATCAGCATCGACAAAGAGCATGTCAAGGCTCATAAGCTCCCCACCTCTCCTGACGTTCCTAGCTTCCCAAAAACGTAACAACCTAACCTCCACAGCATCAGAACACAGCCCAAAGTTCAGAGTAGCAAGAAGGACCTGGGGATTCGCCATCGTAAGTATGAGGAAGCTGAACAGCGGTTTCGTAAGATTCAAAGAAAAAGTGTGTTCTGCATCTCTGGATGAAGGGATATTTATACTCAAGCCTCAAGTGAGTTACGGTAAGAACACAAGAACTCGGAATGAATGCTGGGGAGTGGAAAGATCGCATTGAATCTGCTTCAATGCGGCGGAATGATGGAAAGCAGCAACGCCAGGGAAGGAAACCAAATCGTGGCTTAGGTGAAGAACCAGGCGGCGGAGAAACCTACGTTCTAATTAGTAGGCTGAAATTAAGTGAAAAAAGCCCATTTACTCTGTCTCTGGATGAAACTAAATAAGCATGCTGGCCCAAGAAGAAAAAGGATTGCCACGTGGCATTAATCCCCCAAAGGAGAAAAAAAAAAGCAACTTTATTAGTTAAGATAAGTCAAATCTTCTGAAGCCTATGCAGCTATAGTATTGATTCTAGTTGGTTGATTACCCTCGCGGGAAGTTAAATCCTTTTAAAGTCAATACACAAGCATACTCCTTTTGAATATAAAGTAGAATTTAATCTTTGTTTTTACAGTTTTGATCAAAAAAAAAATCTTTGTTTTTACAGCAATGATATTTCGGTTTAACCTGAGCTTTTTTTTTTCTGGATCAGAGATTATATGGGACTGAGATTGTGGAACTCATAAATATGGATATGCTGATGTTCTAGCCTAAGCCATTGGTAAATGATAATATTATCAAGTTCATTAGTCGTAATCCAAATATAAATGATAATATTATCAACTTCATTAGTCGTAATCGTATTCAACGCTTATTCCAAAAGGAATATCAATTCATGATCTATAAAAAGGGTACATGAATATGTTATTTGATTTGTATCATTACTAACCTTTGAGAACTATTTTTGTATAGATTCCTAGAGATGGGTTTCAGCAACCCTTCGCTAAAATCGATCATCCTTTGGTTTGCAGCCGTTACGTCTCCCTTAATTATCTCCGTTATCTTTATCTTTTTATGTATGTGTTTCCTCAAACGCCGTAGGTTTGTGGATGTATTAACGGAAGCAGAAGATGACCACCACCACCGCAGAAGAGAACCACCGGGCCAAGGGCTTAGCGCTTCCGTGATTGCAGCCTTTCCAACGTTTTCTTACCAACCGGACGATAATGATCCCGAGAGCAACAATCAGGAGATAGAATGTCCGGTCTGCTTAAGGTTAATCCCCAAGAATGTCGTAGTTAAGATTTTACCGAATTGTAAGCATATGTTTGATGAGGAATGTATTGGTAGGTGGCTTGAAATGCACGTAACGTGTCCTGTGTGTCGTAGAATGGCTGCGCCCATGGCTAGCACTGGGGACAAGATCTTAGAAAGCATAGTATAGCTGATGGTTAATTATATATGTTAGTTTATATAGTTTTTCTTTTTGTTAGTTTTAATATATATGAATGATTTGAAAATTTGCAAATGATATATAACTCAACATGCGCAGCTTTGAGTCATAGTACTTGAATCTTTTCGATCAAGAAATGGTGGTAAGTTTAGAATTTCCTTCGTTCTCTTCACAGATGAGATGACGTTTCAGTTTTGATTATCATTCAGTTAAATCTGTTTTTAAACAGTGTTTGTGATTTTAGTATATAGAAATATGCTTTATTCAACAATATCCTTAATTTACATACTCTACGTAGAAAAGTGTGATGATGGTTACCTCATACTTATCTTATTACATATAGTCAAATCTTGTGAAACCTATGCAGCTGTAGGAGGTCCTAGTTGGCTGATTAGCGTAAGAGATTACTCCCGCGGGAAGTTATAAAACAAGTAGGAGGTCAATTTGTAAGAAAATTCGATACAGATAACGTAAGAATATGCATGATGAATCAGTATTTAAATACAACTGAAGAAGAGGGGAAAACATAGTTAGATTTAATTATTGTTTTCTAAAATCAGAGTTCTTGTAGGGGACCATGTGACATATGATAATATCAACTACAAATAGAGAAAATAATCATACATCTCTATGATAGATGTTAGGGTACTAAATAGTCTAACATCGGAATATTTAAACAGAGAAAATCTATAAATACCGTCATGGAAGTAATATTACCTGTCTTATGTAACTTTAAACTTGGAAAAAGATCAAACAAACGTGCCATGGAAGTAATATTGGATGCAGGAGACATGCAATGCGTCTCTCATCTCATGTAGCCGAGCTGAGGCAGCCATGATTAAACAAGTTAATGTTTGAACTTTTTCTTTGATTTAATGAGAAAAGGACAATCTAATTTAGCATTCTCCATCGTGAATAAGGAAAGACATACGATTTGTCCCTAAAGTCAACTCTAGCAAGTACCAAACCCAAAACATAGTCATGGAGATCTCATGGAAGCTTATCATTACCAACGACCTCTTCCGACCACCTCGGCGTCTTCCCTGACTTCGGTTACCACCACCAACCACCACCACCGTGAGATGATATTCCCTCAAAAGCCTTGTTCACAAGCTGGTTTGGCATACCACTCGAACCACGTCTCTTCTTTGCTGCGCCATTGTTACCACTTCCATTGTTGCTATTAGCAGGCCTTTTTCCTCTGTTACAGCAAAAGGAAACACTAATTACAAACCATATAACACAACGGAAAGATTGTGGGTTGAGTAAACTCTGCAACAAACCCGATTGTTCTTGTTGTTGTTGTTGTTGCTGAGGCTAACGGCTTTGTGGCTTCTTTCCAAGAGAGGTTGATATTAGTATTCCCGATAAATGAAGGCACTTTTGCATGCAGTTGCTGTTTCATATCGGATTTGCTCCAAAGCTTAGTTCATACTTCATATCATTAAAACTATATGCTTGCACCAACGAAAAGGAAGAAAAAAAAAGAAGACTAAGATGTTGGGAAGTTCACCTTTGTCATTGCCAATATGTTATTACAGGTCCTAAGTCCAGTTGTAGTATTCTGCTTCTTTGTTTTCTGGAAGAAAAAAAAAAACATAACAAAGGTGCAATGCATTAGCCCTAAAAGCAAATACCACCGGGAGAAAACAGGAAGAAGTTACAGGTTAATGTACTCACAACGCTTGCCTTCTCTTCATCTGTCTTAGCAGCCGACATGGCTTTGTTATGCTCAGACATTCCCTGAGTTAGTTTCTTCATTGTTGTCTTGGTTAGATCTTCAACGGTGGTCAATCTGCACCAGAAGACAAAAAAAAACTTTATGATATCACACACATCATGTACATCAATTTTTTAACAACAGTATCAGCTAGAGCTTTGAGCAAATCAAGCTTCCTCTCTTCTGGGAGCTATTACACGAAAGAATAATGTTATGTACTCTGCTGCCAAAGAAATCTTTTTATATGGAGTGATACAGATTTTCATGAAAGAGGGCAAAAGAGAAACAAGCAGCAATACCTACACATGGATTAAATAAAAGGTACAAAAACTTAAGATACTATTCCATAGTCTATACCCTTAGTGTCATCAAAATATTCTTAAAGATCTAGGAAGATAAATTATAGGATACCTTGTCAAAAACAGGTATGATATGATTGTTCAAATAGTTGAGAAACCTGCTGGTTGGAGCACCTCTCTGATAAATAAAGGACGAAATTAGCAAAGCAACTAGCGAAGATCACAAGTATGGAATCTATCAACCTACTAACAGCACCAATCTGAATCCGTACCGCGAAAAATGGAAGAGCCAATAGCAGGCATGATATAAACCTGTCAATATGGTCTGTATCTGATATCTGGGAAAACAATAGTTGCAATTAATAAACCCACAGAACAATGACTATTGTTTTATGCGACAATAAATTTAACTTCATCTTCAAGATGATGCAACACAATAAAACTTACATCGAATTGAGCATTTAAATCTGCCTGTCCTTCGATGATTTCAACAAGTTCTTGCATTCTTTCTTGAGGAGCTTTCCATCCGAATATACTCAGACTCGTCAGGAAATCCATAAACATTTTGAATTCTCCTCCAGTTACATCTTCTAGACTCTGTGAAATCCAAAAATAGTCAGAATATATGGCAAATAAAAAAAGAAGGCAGACAGAAGAAATAAAAAGAACTGCAGACACACATGATTATGGTTTTACCTGTTTAATCAAATCTGTTATATGCCTCTCCATTTCCTCTTGCGGCTTTAAGAGTTCTGCTTTAATAGGAAACACCTACAGATTAATAAAAAAAAAATACAATGAATATACGCTAAGGTTTTCTAAATCTCTCCAAGGATTGCCATTTCTGATACTATCCAGCCTTTAGCTTTCTACTGTATTCTTTTCAGTAATATATAGCGCTATTACATTTTTCATACGATATCTTTTGTGGTACAAAATGAGATGAATATCAAAAGAATTATAAGTCACGCAATACATTGAAAACAGCAAAAGGGCATTCTGACCTTGTCTCTGATGAAATTCAAAACCTTTTCACGAATTTGATCGTCTGTGGTTGGAGTAACTCCAGCATGCCTAAACAATGCAGTCAAAGATGCTGTTGGAAAACAAGGTAACAGTTAGAAAACGATAGAGTTACAGATACCATGAGTCAATAATGAAAGCATATTGTAAATCTAAGATAATTTAGCACACTACACAACCTATAGCCAGTAATTTATTCACTTAAACCAATGCCTGATCAACCACGTACACTAAAAGAGTAACCAATTATCTACCACGAGACTGAAAATTCACGTTTACCAGTTTCTCACTGAAGCTTCATAGTAATAAAGAATTAATCAGCACCGTCGTAAAGAACAACTGTAAAAGAAATAAGACTTGTAAGAAAATATACATTAAGAATCTTGTAGTTATTAGTTTAGATTGCAGTTCCTCTGTTTAAGGAACTTTCTGTTTATACGTAACCCTTTCTCCAAGTCTTATAGATGTATATAAACACCTTTGTATTGTCATTGAGATAATAAGAAAGATACTTTCCTTACATGGTATCAAGAGCTTAACGATACCCTAAATTTATTTTTTTTTTCCTCTCTACGCCGCCATCATCTTCATCTCCTCCCTTCTTCTCTTCGATCTTCTTCCTCTTCTCTCATAACCATGGCTGCTAACGCTGCTCATGAAATCATTGATGGCACCAAACCTCTGTTGAACATCAATATGGTCAACATTACCAAACTCACATCCGCAAACTACATGACTTGGAGTCTTCAAGTTCATGCTCTATTGGATGGTTATGACTTGGCCGGCCATATAGACGGCACGAACCCTGCACCTGCAGAATCAATAACCGTCAATGAAGCGGCTGCTCCCAACCCCGACTTTATCAAATGGCGTCGTCAAGATCGCCTCATCTACAGTGCCCTACTAGGCACTCTCTCTCCCTCCATCCAAGCGCTTGTCACCAGCTCCAAATCAGCCTATGAAGTATGGAAATCTCTGAGTGCTACCTATGCCACTCCCAGCCGAGGCCACATCCAACAGCTTCGTCTCCAATTGAAGAACTTCACAAAGGGAGACAAGAGCATCGATGAGTACATGAGGGGTCTAACGACTCGCTTTGATCAACTCGGCCTCCTTGGCAAACCATTGGATCACGAAGATAAGATCGAGTATATCATTGATGGCCTTCCAGAGGATTACAAATCAGTTACTGAGCAAGTTGAGGGTCGCGATACGTCTCCTTCAATCATCGAAATCCATGAGAAGTTGATCAACAAAGAAGCCAAACTTCTTGCTACCTCCACTCCGACTCCAAGCGTGATCCCCATGACTGCAAACCTTGCCACCACTCGCCACAAGCAGTACCAATCGCAAAACCAGCGCCAACACACCAACTCAAACTGGAACAACAACTACAGACCCTACAATGGAGGCGTGCAGAAACAAGATGCTCGCCCGAGCAAAGGTTATCAAGGCAAGTGTCAGATTTGTGGAGTGTTTGGACATAGTGCTCGCAGGTGTCCTCAGATGCCCCAACAGCAGGTCCCTAACGCCACCTCACCAGGGTTCAGACCATGGCAACCCAGAGCCAACATGGCGGTTGCAGCTCAGCACCCGGCGAATGCTTGGCTAATGGACTCAGGAGCGACACATCACCTCACAAGTGATCTTCACAACATGTCTCTCCAGCAACCGTATCTTGGTGATGACGCAGTTATGATAGGAGATGGCTCGGGTCTCCCCATCACTCACACCGGTTCCATAACTCTTCCTTCCTCTACACGCAATTTACATTTGAATAATGTTCTCTGCGTCCCCAATATTACAAAGAATCTGATCTCTGTCTATCGCTTGTGTAATGCTAACAAAGTTTCTGTCAAATTTTTCCCTGCTTCTTTTCAGGTGAAGGATCTGTGCTCGGGAATCCCATTAATCCAAGGCAAGACCAAGGATGAGCTGTACGAGTGGCCTGTCACACCCGCAACCCTGAGATCTTTCTTTGCTACCTCAAAACCCAAAATAACACTGGCGGATTGGCATTATCGTCTTGGCCATCCCTCAGCTTCTATTCTCAAATCTGTCGTTTCCAATTTTTCTTTACCCTGTTCTCAATCTGTATCAACAACCTCTTTGTGTTCAGATTGTTCCATTAATAAAACTCATAAATTACCCTTTCACCAAACAACCATATCTTCTTCTCGCCCTCTGCAATACATTTTTACAGACCTATGGTGCTCTCCGGTGACATCTATTGACAACTACAAGTACTACTTAGTACTCGTTGATCACTACAGTCGCTACACATGGTTGTATCCTCTCAAGCTAAAGTCTCAAGTCAAGGAAACCTTCAAAACCTTCAAAGCACTTGTTGAGAATCATTTCTCTACCAAGATCGGCACATTGTTCTCAGATAACGGAGGTGAATTTGTTGCTCTGCGCCACGTACTCACCGAAGCTGGCATCACCCATCTCACATCACCACCTCACACACCTGAGCACAATGGAATCTCTGAGAGGAAGCACAGACATGTAGTTGAGACTGGTCTTACCATGCTTACCCACGCCTCAATGCCCAAATCCTACTGGTCGTACGCCTTCTCTGCAGCCACATACCTCATCAATCGCCATCCCACACCAGTACTTCAGATGGACTCTCCCTTTCACAAACTATTCGGCACTCAACCGAACTACAACAAGCTCCGCGTCTTTGGGTGCCTCTGTTTCCCATGGCTCCGCCCTTACACCTCCCACAAGCTCGAAGATCGCTCCACTCCATGTGTGTTTCTCGGCTACTCCCCAACACAAAGCGCCTATCTTTGCCTGCAAACCGATACTGGTCGCATCTATGTATCGCGACATGTCAAGTTTGACGAAGCCGTCTTTCCCTTCCCTCAAACCGACTCTCCAACTCCAACACCCACCACCGATAACACACCAGTTCACACCTCCCCACCAGTTACCATCGTACCTCTCCCCACCAACCCACACCCACAAACCCAAACACCGCCACACGTACAGCAAATGGGAACCTCGAGCACAGAGTCGTCACTGCAGGAACAGGTAAATTCACAGTCTCCTTTGCTTAGTAGCACTAACAGTGATGATATGAGTGCAGAGTCTCCAGCAGGAAGTCATGACACTCCTCCTGCAGCTTCAGAAAACGCAGCACCTTCTCCGTTGGTGCAGCAACCACCATCGCCAGCGGCTGCGTCCCCTGTTTCATCGGCTCGCTCCAACTCTCCACCTCCTGCTCCGCCACCTAATGATCACCCAATGCTCACCAGACGCAAGAACAACATTGTGAAACCCAACTCCAAATATAATTACTCAGCCTACCTTTCAGCTCATGCGACGTCTGAGCCACGAACTTTAGCTCAAGCACTCCGCGACAAGCGTTGGCGTGGCTCTATGTCCAAAGAGATTGATGCCTTTGTCCGCAATGGAACCTTTGATCTTGTCCCGCGCAAGCCACATCACAATGTCGTTGGCTGCAGGTGGCTATACAAGGACAAATTCAATGCTGATGGCTCTCACTACTGCAGCAAGTCTCGTCTGGTAGCCAAAGGGTACAATCAGGAGTATGGTAGAGATTACACAGAGACGTTCAGTCCCGTCATCAAAGCCACAACACTCCGCCTAGTGCTTGACATTGCGGTTAGTTACTCGTGGCCGATAAGACAACTAGATGTCAACAACGCCTTCCTTCAGGGAACGCTTACGGAAGAGGTCTACATGGATCAGCCGCCTGGGTTCGTTGACACTGACAGACCAGATCACGTATGGAAACTCAACAAAGCTGTCTATGGGTTGAAGCAGGCCCCACGGGCATGGTATAATGAGCTGAGCGCCTTCTTAATCAGCCTTGGCTTTGTGAACTCTCTCGCGGACACCTCCTTGTTCATCCTCCAACGAGGAGCTGAGTTCATCTACCTACTTATCTATGTCGACGACATCGTCATCACCGGCAACACAAAGACTGGTATCACCAGAATCCTGCAACTCCTCGCTGATCGCTTCTCTGTCAAAGAGTCAGAAGACTTGAACTATTTCTTAGGACTTGAAGCTCATCGAACCGACAAAGGCCTACATCTTTCTCAGAGGAAATACATCCTCGATCTTCTTCACAAATACGAGATGACGAACGCCAAACCAGTAACATCACCCATGGCGTCTTCACCAAAGCTGCATCTCCACTCAGGAACCTCTCTCTCGGACCCCACCAAGTACCGCAAACTCATAGGTAGCCTGCAATACTTGCAGTTCACGCGACTGGATATTGCGTATGCGGTCAACAAGCTGTCTCAATTCATGCACAGACCCACTGAAGATCACTGGCAAGCTGCCAAAAGGATTCTTCGATACCTTGCTGGCACCCCAACACACGGTATCTTCTTCTCTGCATCAAACAAGCTGGTTCTTCACGCTTACTCGGACGCGGACTGGGCCGGAGACAGTGATGACTACATCTCCACTAACTCATACATCGTCTACCTTGGCCACAATCCCATCTCCTGGGCGTCTAAGAAACAAAATGGGGTGGCGAGATCGTCGACAGAGGCTGAGTACAGAGCTGTTGCTAACACCGCTGCGGAACTCATATGGATATGCAACCTGCTGACCGAACTTGGCATTTCACTTACCTTACCACCTGTTGTGTTTTGTGATAATGTGGGAGCAACCTTCTTATGCGCCAATCCGGTGTTTCACTCACGCATGAAGCACATCGCCATCGCATATCACTTCGTGCGCAATGCAGTACAAAATGGGGCACTCAAAGTAGCTCACGTCAACACCAGAGACCAACTGGCTGATGCTTTAACAAAGCCTCTCCCACGAGCAAGATTCCTGGAACTGAGAAACAAGATTGGAGTCAGATCCCTGTCTCCATCTTGAGGGGGCATGTAAGAAAATATACATTAAGAATCTTGTAGTTATTAGTTTAGATTGCAGTTCCTC
This sequence comes from Raphanus sativus, assembly GCF_000801105.2. Lineage (NCBI taxonomy): Eukaryota > Viridiplantae > Streptophyta > Magnoliopsida > Brassicales > Brassicaceae > Raphanus > Raphanus sativus. The sequence continues at coordinate 48,309,597 of NC_079516.1, forward strand.
TGTTTAAGGAACTTTCTGTTTATACGTAACCCTTTCTCCAAGTCTTATAGATGTATATAAACACCTTTGTATTGTCATTGAGATAATAAGAAAGATACTTTCCTTACAAGACTTACCTTTAGGATCCTGTCGAATGAGTGACATCAGAGCCTTATGCACAGCATCACGCTCCACAGGTTCCTCTTGAGACCATGTTACCTCTTTAAGTCAGATAAGAAAGACACAAAGAGGTATCTAAAGGTGTCGTAAGTAGTAACCAAAAAAAAATCAAGAGTTACCAGTATTAAGAAGTTGCACAAGAACATCAACAATCTTAGAGATAATATCTGGAGAATCCTTGCAGAACAGTGGAAGCCCGCGGATGGCTTGAACCCGTACCTATAAATTAAAAGGAATCACAATATGCTTTTAACTCAGAGCAAAGGCTAGTTCCGCGGAACACAAAACCGCACGGATATATATATCATATTCTCAAGAAATCAGAAGCACTACATGAAGCAAGAAAACGTACTACACTATATTTTCAGTGTAAATCAAGCAAGAAACCAACTTATAACTCTCTCGAAAATCAGAAGCACAACAAGTATACAACCTCTATCGGGAACAAGTAGTAAAAACCCTGCCTGCTTTCATCACTTAATGTTGGAGCCACTGTCCCCTAATCTAAGTTAACATTGAGCCACTGTCCCCTAATCTAAGTTTATCTATCAACTGAATATAAAAAAAAAAAAAAAAAGACAAACCCCAAGATCGCCATCTTCGATACAGTCGACATGAGCATGGAAAGCATGAGTGGAGAGGGTAGGGAAGAAGTTGAAGTAGCGTGGAATGAGCTGCGAGGCAAGCTGCTTGGCCTTCATACTCGTCTTGGACATCTTGATAATCCCCTCATACTCCTCCACATTCTGCAAACAAAAACCGACCAAGAGCTAAGAGCCCAAATAGCAAAGATGACAACTTTATAGGCTAAAAAACAAAAGCAGGATTCGATATTTAAGATAAACCCTAATACGGTATGGTCCAAACTTCAAAACCCTAGTTGGAGGATGGCGGGGGAACCTGAAACTTGTCCTTGGACGCGTTGAGGCGCTCGCTGAACTCGTAGAGCTTCTCGATTTGCTGGAATTCTTCGGACTGGTGCTCTGACATTGCGGATGGTTGAGGAGAAAAGCTGAGAGAGCGAAATATCATAAAACTGAAGGAGATGGTACTAATATATACACTAATTAGTTTGAGATGAGGGAATATAGAAGATGTAAACATGAGATCTCGTCTCTGTACTGTACACGATATAGTAACTAGGCGGGAAAGATATGAAGAAGAGAAGAGAACGTACATGGTGGTGTTTTCGGAAGAGTGTAGAAAGGTGAGAGATTTTCCGAGCCGCTAAGCAAAGAAGACTAGAAGACTAGAAGAGTTTATTATGTTGTGACGATTTTTTACAACGGTGTCGTTCAATTTATGTGAAACTTGAGAACCGCCACCTGCTTTTATTGTCTCTTACAAATTGATTGACCTCTAATATTTTTATTTTCGAAAACAAAAGCCCTTTTGTTCCTAGATTGAAGGGTCTACTCAAAAAAATATTTGAAGGAATTTGTAATGAGTTTTAGAATGATTTTGATGATTTTATAAAATTTATGATTTTTCTAACTAAAACACTCTAAATTTTCATTACTAACTATATACTTTGAATTTTTATATTTCTTTACTAAAAACTCTACCAAATATACTTCCAAATCATCACAAGTTCTTAAAATCTATTATCTTTACTATTTTTAATAACAGTCAAATTCAAAAAAAAATACATTTTTAAGTTTAAAAATTCAATAATATTATATTAAAATATTTTAAAACTCATATAAATAATATGTAATCTGTTATTTTAATATAAATCGCTTTAAACTTTTTCAGTACACCACCAAAAAGAACATCACATTTTCGAATTGTTCATTCAAGAGCGCGTTTATTTAAGAGCAAAATCTCTGGAAATTTAATATTCCCACAAGCAATTCTAATACAATGATATCTCATAAAGAAAGAAAAACAGAGAAGTTTTAGTCCTGATTTTTAACCAAATCAGAGGACAGGCATATCCAGAGCTTGTAACACATCCTTGAACTCAAACTCATGAGTATGTTTGTTGAACCGCTCGAGCAGTTTGTACCGATTGTCGTTCAAGTAAAACGACTGAGCCGTCTCCATCAGCCATTTCCCCTCCTCGTCTGTGAGCTTGCTTGTGAACACAACATCGCCTCGGATAAACACCAAGTCTTTCGTCTCTGAAAGCTCAGTGTAAAATTTGCTTGTCAAGTAAGGAGCCGCTTCAGTTCCTCTCGCTTTGTAGTCTTCGAGACCAGTGAAAATCATGTGTGGCGCTTCAACTGCCACAACAACATTGATGATTTAATAGAAGATATGCTGCACTAAATTTTAGTCAAGTCCAAAGCCATATGCTACATCTAGTAAAGATTCAGTGTCACATGGCACCATACTGGATGAACAATAGTCTCCTAATATTTGTCCTCACTAATCAGACATAAGTAAGAGAATGTCTTTTGAGTAAAAAAAAACATTGATAATATCACTAACCATCTCGTCGTCCATTGCTAATATCACTAACCATCTCGACCAATGCTAATATCAACCTAGTTTGACTTGAACTCCGAGATAAAAAGCTAGAACAAACCTTGAGCAAACATTGTAATGTAACCATTTCCTCTCCACAACGGAATGACAAAGTATCGGCTGGCAATTACAACATCAAATAAGAACAAATCAAGACCAAACACAAAAACAAAGATTTATGCCGACAAGAACAAAGCTGATGGTGATGTTACTACCACTCAGCTGCTCGTTGCTCCAACAAACGATAAAGCTGAGCTTTCATAGTGATTCCAATATGCCCTCGTCCCAAGTGATACTGCCAAATTGAAATTCATCAGCAAATTTGAAAGACAACAGAAGACTGAATCTTTAGAGCAGAGAGGGTGAAATTTACATCGTCCCAGATCGAAGTGAGCTCCTCCGGCGATTTGGTCTTGGCTCTATCCAAATCCATGATCGAATCCAACGGTTTCGGCTTCAACGGTGAGAACCCGGACGCGAATCTCGAGTTTCTGACTGAACCAAGCGATGCCCATTTGACGTGGTTCCCGGGTAACGCTTCTGAGTGGTTACTTCCGGCATTTCGTTGCGAAGAAGATGATGCCGACCGCGCCGTGAAGATCTGTCTCGACGGGCAACGGGAAGAATACGAAGACGAAGAGAGCTTCTCTGTAGCGAGACTCGAAACGGAACCCAGGATTCGCCTAAGTTTCATGATCGGTGAGTTCTAAGGAGCTTCTCAGAGGAATTTCGTCGAACACGTTGTGTGGTAGAAGATCTATGTATGTCCGACAACGACGAAGAGAGTCGACTGTTTAGGATCTCGATTACTCGTTAGTCGTTCGTTGCTTTGTTTTACAACCCTGACCGAATCGGTTCGTGATTTCGCGGGTTAAGTTGGTTCGACCGGTTTAGAACAAAGCTCTTTCCGGCCCAAACTTAATGGGCTGGTTTAGAGTCCAGATATTCTGCTACTAGACCTGACCTCTCAGTGGTGTGAACTCTACTCACTAACAAAACCAGATGGCTTGGAGCTGTCTCTGTCTTGACACGAACCATGGAACACAGGTACAGTCGATTTACCAATATGTATATGAAGGTTTCACATCATATCTCATCAAGAAAGAGAACCTTATAAACTTCACATTCAAGAGAAAATGTATATGACCAAACTATTTCTCTGAAAAGACTTTCGTACATACTCCTCATCACCAAAAGCGTTACAGTAATGTCCAGTGGAAGAGCCAGAAATTTATTTATCCGGGGTCGGTCTTATATTTAAAAATACTAAAACAATAATATATAAAATAATATTTTGATTATAATCATATATGATTTTAAAACTTAATTTTTTTTACTATTATTGAAAAGTTAAAACTGATTTGGAGTTACAATTTTATAATTAGAATTGACAATTTAGTTTAAATAAACTGATATTGAAATATCATCTATTGACATTTATATATGTTATTATTTTACCCATTTTTATAATATTAAAATCTGAATGAAAGGATAATTTTTTAATATATTTAAAATCACCAAAGCTATGAATCTGAATCAAAGGATAGTTTCTTAAATATATATATGAAATCATCAAAACTATGATAATTTATCTGAAAAGATAAATACATACCATTAATTTTAATTTTAATCTATAAACAGAAGGGAAATAAATATAAATACATGATATTTTATTTTATTTAGAAACTACTTTATGCAGCTAAAATTACTTATTTGAGTTTATTTAAAACTAAAATGATAAAATAGTTTTTTTTAGTTGGAGTAACAAGAACATTTCAAAACATAGGAGTCATTGGAAATCTGTACAGGAGTCAATACTGTAAATTTGGATAAAACACTTTACATAATTAAAATCAAGTGGGTCAGCTGATCCCACTCCCTTTAAGATGCCTCCGCCCCTGGTAATGTCTATATTTGATAATTTTCATACGTATGTAATATATTCTAAATATTGTAACAAAAATTTAATGCATTGATAGAAATTACCAAATCTATACTATTAAAAGGAAAATAGTCTTGAAAAGTCGACTTAGGCATGTTGTTTTAGACTTTTTCATTAGACAGTTATTATTGATTGTCCTCCCTTAAATTTCTCTAACTATAACTATATGATAGTATAATTATAGTTACCGATTTATGGTTATTTGCTTCTCCTTACAATGTTAATGAAAATCAAATAATTAATCAAACAACCAACGAACCTATACCGATTCATAATAAAATCTTAACACATCAAATATTAATATAAAATAGCATATGCATCAGAACATTGTATGATACAACATATTATAGAGCATTTGTTCTGCTTCGTCTTATCTCTCAAATATTTAATTCTCCTATGAAAATCAAATATTTGTTATTTAATATAAAACTCAACGACTATAATCTTTATAAAATTCATACAAAATATAGCGAAAGAAAGTAGATGTGGGCATTCTGAGTCTTCGGATCTGTTCCTTTCTAAATGGGTTATTTGGATTCTAAACATTGGAATCCTATTACATAGTTAAAAAAATTTGGTTCAGATTTGGATCGGTTCTTATAGAATCTGGATCGGTTTGGATCCAAAATTCAAATACAACGAAAATTTATGTAGTTTTTGGGTGGTCGGGGTCGGTTAAAATATTTATGACTCGAAAAAGACCAGAGCTACCTACCTCAAAACACAAAAATTATCAAAACCCGAAAATATCTAAAACCCCAACAAATACCCAAAATATATTCAAATACTCGAAAACCCCAAAATTTTCTTGAAATCTAACCCGAAGAACTGGAAAACACCCAAACTTTTCTCCGAGTACACGAAATATATCTTAAAAATTGAAATTTTACCTGAAATCCGAAATTATAACCGAAAACCCAAACCCAAAAATGAAAAAAAATATTTGTAACACTGAAAACATATCAGAAATATCTAAATATACATAAAATACACAAAAAAAATTAGGTACTTTAGATACCGGTCAGATTTGTAGGTAAGATCCGGATCGAATCAAGATCTGCCTGGTCCTGAAAAATATTCAATATGTACTTTTCCTTGACATGGACCAAAACTAAACATGTATTTGTGAATCTGTTTCGATTTGTTTTTTTTTGAATCTAGATAAAAAACCTAGGTTTAAAAAAGAATTACATATAATTTTAAACAAATTTCCTTATTAAATATAATACAAATTCATAACACCATAGTATACAAAATCCATATTATTAATTCCTATCAAAATTGTTTATAACCAAAGAAATCCGCGCTTTCGAAGCACGGATCAAAATCTAGTATAAAAGATTATTTTACCAAAAAAAAAAGATAAAATATTATAAACTGTACATTTTCTATGCGTTTTTTTTTTTGCAGAGTTCAGATCTGTAATAGCAGCAATTACAAAAAAAAAATATGATCTAGCTAGTCACAAATTTTGTTTAGTCAAAAACTCAAAACAGAATCTTTGCCCCAATGTTTCGCTTCATCGCGCCCGTGAGTGTTTGGAATCTTCTAACATGTTCATGTGACCCTATCTATCAATCTTGAGTCCAGTCTCTTATATAACAATTATGAACCAATAATACATTTCAGTTTTTCTAACCAAGTTTTTCAATGTAAATGCAGGTTCGAATATTTATAGAAGTCAGTTTATTATTATAGAAGTACGTTTAATATGGATACCGGTCTGACTTTCGGACAAAACTTGGTTTGAATACTAAAGAGAAAAAAACTAAATTAAAATTAGGTTTTAGCGGCAGTAGGAAACTTTTGAATTATGGTTTCAGGAGTTTATTCTTTATGTGTAAGCACATGGATTTTTACGATTCCATTTGTTCTGCATATATGAGGAAGCAATCATGGGTTATTAACTTTACACATCTTTTGAGTAGAATGCGTAATGATGCGTTCTCTGAGCGTTAGACATTTTTTTATAGAACACTGCAAATAATTGTCGATGTATTAAAACATAATCCATAGTTCTCTTAAGACATGGTTAGAAAAAATTCTCTTCATAAACGTATTTAATATTTTTTATAAAAACATAAACATAGACTACACCGTTTTGTAAGATTTTAAATTAAATACATTATTCTATTATAAAATTATATCTACATATATTTATTAATTACATTTTCCTAGTAGATCATATCGTTTCTTTGTGTAATACCTATACAATCTTTTGGTATTTGGTAAGAGGAGTTTATCCAGTTTCAAAATGTAGTGTTTGTATTGTGGCATTCAAGATGATTGATTTTATGATTATGAAATGTTTTGATTAAAGTGAAGATTGTTTTGGATATCAATCCGTTATATTTACTTTTGGTCGTATCCAAGCTTGGAAAGTTATGTAAAGTAAATTAACACCAAATAATATTTCATTATATTTGTTTATTAATTTTTACAACATATTTTTGAATAAAAATAACAAATCCGTTAATAAACTACTACCACTCTCTTTTTATCTCACAAAAATATTTATGTTTATTATAAATATATATTTTGTCATTTTTCTTAGCTCTGACTTGGATTTTTTTTCCTTAACTCATTACAGAAACTGTAAACTATATAGTAGTTTGTCCAGACTCACATTATCCAACACAAAGACCAAACCACCATGCATGTCTTATCTCTTACTTCCTCCTTAATATTCCGTTTTCTCTTCCTCATCTCCACATTTCCAATTTCTCCAGCTAAACCCACAGCCTCGCATCCCCCGGCACTGCCTCGCCACCGCCACAGAGAGCTATCCGTTGATTACTACTCCAAGAAATGTCCTCAGCTCGAAAGTCTTGTAGGCTCCGTCACTTCCCAGCGGTTCAAAGAAGCACCCGTCTCCGCCCCTGCCACTATTCGCCTCTTCTTCCACGACTGCTTTGTTGAGGTCAAATATTTTTACCAAAATTTGAGTATTGCATTCACTTTCTTCGCACTCCATTGCACGAAAACAGTGACAGCAAAAGCATTTTCACGTTATTTTCACAAAAACGCCTTTTCACAAAAAACGCATTTTTCACGTTACTAATGGTCAAATTTCAATGCATCAGCTTACAAAAAAAAAAAAAAAAATCAATGCATCATCTCATTATACCTCAATAGTTATAAGCAAAGTCAAAACGCCTATGGGAAAATAGTAAACACATAAATTTTGGAAAATAATAAAACACATAAAATGGAAACAGTCCCGACAAAAATTTGTCGTGTATCCAGCGTAGCGCATTTTAGCAAAAGATGCCAAGATTCGTTGCACTTTAACAACAACCTAAAATATATGTTGGTCTGTCTGTCCTGTTTGTTTAGCAATACACATCACATGCACACAAACGTATATAAATTTTTTGATGGCTACTCAACATAAGCTAAAAATTTAGAATTTTGAAGGGTTGTGACGGGTCGATATTGATAGAAACCAAAAAGGGAGGCAAGAAACTAGCCGAAAGAGAGGCAGTTGAAAATAAGGAATTGAGAGAAGAAGGATTTGAGAGTATCACAAAGGCAAAGGCATTGGTTGAGTCTCATTGCCCTTCTCGTGTCTCTTGCTCTGATATTCTCGCCATCGCTGCCCGAGATTTCATCCACCTGGTAATCCCAACTTCAATCACAATCTTAAATTATATATTGATATAATAGTCTGCTAAACCGAATCTTGGAGTTTTAAGACCGGATCAAAACATAGGAAATAGGCTTAGATATACATCATGATAATTAATTATTTGACAATTGATATATGATTTCGCTGAAAAAAATAAATAAAATATATGGTATTTGAATTTGTTTGAAGTTTGTGTATTTATTTGTACAGTGATAAATTTGATGTATAAATTAACTAAACATATGATTTATACTTTGAGTATGGTTTTACTGTTTCTCATATAGTCTATTTAAACAATATGAGTCCAAACCTTGGCTTTGGTTCAACTTCTTAGTTTCTTTGATTTTGATTCATCATGGATGTACGTGACACTAATTAGTGCTTCGTTTTGATTTCAAATAGGCAGGTGGACCGTACTATCAAGTGAAAAAAGGAAGGTGGGACGGCAAAATATCGACGGCAACGAACGTCCCTCCTAACATCCCTCGATCAAACTCCACGGTGGATCAACTCATCAAGCTCTTCGCGTCAAAAGGACTAACGGTAGAGGACCTCGTAGTCCTTTCTGGCTCCCACACAATCGGCTTCGCCCACTGCAAGAGTTTCGTTGATCGCCTCTACGACTTCAAAGGCACAAAACGACCCGACCTGAATCTCAACACAAGATTACTGAAGGAGCTCCGTATGTATTGCCCTTCCTCCGGCAGAAGCTCCCGTGCCACCCTTCCCCTCGACGCCACAACTCCGTTTGCGTTCGACAACGGGTATTACAGAGGTCTAGGAAGTAACATGGGCCTTCTCGGGTCGGACCAAGCCTTGTTTCTTGACCCGAGGACGAAGCCCATTGCAGTTGAGATGGCTAGAGATAAGCAGAGGTTTCTCAAGGCGTTTGGGGACGCTATGGATAAGATGGGTTCTATTGGTGTAAAGAGAGGGAGAAAACATGGGGAGATACGAAAGGATTGCCGTTTCTTTTTATAGATCTTTTATACTTATTTTTGTTTGGTTTCGTGTGTGCTTTTTGTCTCGATCTTGATATGTCTTTAGTTCTTTTCAGAAGTTTCTTGATTGTTTCGTTCAGAGTATATAATGTACTTTTCGAAAGCACCCGTAAATTCAGTTAAGTTATATATGAACAAAGTGATTTAGATAAATAACGCATATTTATGTTTTTGGTCATGTTACAAAAGTGTTAATATGAGAAAGTTCACACACTTAAAAATCTATATAAGGAGATATTGGTTTGGGATATCACTTATGAATTTTGAGAGATCTTTGTGAGAACTTAAGTTTTTTTAGAGAATTATTTAGAAAGATCTTTTTTTTTAAAAAGTAAAGTAAAAGCGCGTTAGGAACACGCGCGTCTCCCCTTTTTTTTTTCTCTCGCGGCGAACCTCAAGTCTTCGTTTTCTCTGCATCAAATCGACGGCACAACCGTCGACTCTGGCCTCCGTCGAATTTCCAGACTCGACTGAAGCCTCTTTCTCTCCCCAGTTCAAAGATCCAATGACTCTTCCACCGACGGAATTAATTGACCAATTCCGCCACGAGATCCATGAAGAAGCTCCTCCTCCGGCCATCATTCTTCCTCCTGCCTCTGGGCCTGTCAGTGTCACTCCTGCCAGTGTTGTTAACACCGTAGAAGAAGCGGGTGATAACGAGATTGGTGAAGAAGCAGCTGATGAGCATGAGACTGATGAAGAAGCGGGTGATGACGATTCAGATGAAGGTCCCACCTTTGTTCCCTCCTTGGGTGCGTGGTCAAAGCCACTTCATTTCACGCCACCACCGACTCCACCGGAACCTGCAACTCCAAGGTTCCAAGTTACAGAGAGACTACAAAGTCAAATAGATTCATTCTGGCCGTCCATTGGTGAAGCTATTGTCAACGGTCCCAAGAAGAAGGGTCATGTGACATTTCCTAAGAAATCAGTGACGCAAATGCCGGTAGATAAAATCCCACCTCCGGCTCTCAAGGAAGATGGTAGCCTTCGGTTTCCATGGGCTGCCCGAATGAACCAATCTTCTAGAAACTTGTTTCGTGCTACTGAGCCGACATACCGACTTGATGGAACTCCTCAAGTGACAATCCCCTCTAAGGTACTTAAGCTAGGACCTGAGAATAAGGAAGAATATGTTGTAGGACAGTTTCATAGGTGTTCTAGCCCGCCTGGAGGTCTTATTCATGCAGTGTTGAATAGGTTATGGGGTCGAGAATGTAGGATATCCTGCCGGAAGTTGGGGGACTCTTCGTTTTTGTTCCATATCCCTCATGAAAATACTCGTAAATGGGTTATCCAGCGAGGTGTGTGGCATGTTGATGATTGTCTTCTCTTTGTGTCTCCTTGGAATCCGGTAACCTCTTTCAAAACCCCGGAGATCTCTACCTTACCAGTGTGGGTCAACCTCAAGAATATCCCAGATTCATGTTTTTCTAGGTTAGGCATTAGTCACATAGCATCGGGTTTGGGAGAACCAATGCTTACGCACAAGCCTCGCTTAGATCCAGCAAATATGGGAGAAGCAAAAATTTTAGTTGAAGTTGAGCTAGATAAGCCATTTCTGAAGCTAATTGCGCTTGATGACAAGCAAGGCAATATCTTTTTAGTAGAGGTTGAGTATTCTTGGATTCCTAGTGCTTGTGATAGATGTGGAGCACTTGGCCATAAAGAGAAAAGGTGTCTACTACCTCCTAAGCCTCATGATTCTGTTCCTGTTACTAAGAAACCTCATGTTACAAACAATGAGATTCCAGTGGTGAATATAGTTCATTTGGCACAGAATTCTTTTAGTACACTTATGGAAAATTTGGAGCCATGTTCGGCCTCGCTCTCTACCCAACAGGCACTTAACACTCCAGAAAAGTCTTTGACCACTACACCTTCCGAGGTTGCAGCTGTCATTCCCTTTACAGATTCGCATGAGGTATATTCTACTTCTTGCTCAGAGATTGATGTCACTATCCCTATGTTAGAAGCTACAAATGTTGCTCCCTCTCATTCACCTATTATGGAAGATATTCCATCACAATCTATCATTGTGGAAGAACCTGGTTTTTCTGCAAATGAGCATCAAATTGACCCTACCACTCCTCCCACCCACAATCAACAACAATTCTATAGAGAGTCGGAGATTCCGGTTACTTATGGAAAAGGAGCTGGTTTTGATGTGGTTGGAGAGTCTTCTGGTTATAACTTAACTAGAGGTGGAAGGGAAATTAAACCAACACAAAAATTTCAAGATATGGAATGGACAAATGTTAGTGGAAGAGGTAAAAGAGGTCGTCGCGGCCGAGGGAACCACAACCACTAGTTAGTGTCTTTCTATTTCTGTCTTTCTAGGATTCAATTGTGAATCTTTCTCTAGAGTTCTTTAACTCTATGCTTGTTGCAAACTTTTCCAATCTTATGAGTTAAAACTCATACTTGTATTTTCTTATGCATTTTAATTGAAAGCCCTTTTTCAAAAAAAAAAAAAAAAAGATTTTTTTTTTTTTTTTTTTGCTAAAAATTTTAGAGAGATCTTTGTGAGTTATTCTTATTGATCTATTGAGTTCATACTTTGAGATCAAAACAATAGTTTGTATATCTTCCAAGTAAATTGTAAGTCGTTCCCTATTTCCTTTAGACTTCCAAGAATATAGTAGACACGCACTATGCAAGTGTGTATCGAGTCAAGTTCTTCACATTGAAAGAGCTGCATAGAGAAGCTGGTTCCAAGTATCAGGCAAGCCAGGAAGGCACCAGTGGCTGCAATCGGTCTTACCATTGCCTCCATAAGTAGATGGATGGGCATCTTTTCTTAGTTGAGACAGAGTTGTGATGTCGAGTAGGTAAACGGGTGTCTTCATGGAGCTCAACACTCGTGATACAATGCTTGCGGCAGGAAGTGAACCTCCCGGGTAGGTTGACCCGGTCAACGGTTGCATCTGCCCGTTGCAATTCTTCTTCGGCTCATTCCATTCCTTTCCTCTATTAAAGATCCCACATAAACAAGTCAATATATTTTACCTAAAACAGAAATTTTCATACCAAATGTATGTATATATTATGTATAATGAACTTACACATAGTGAGTAGGAGAAATGCCTTGGAAGAAAACTCGGGTTTGTGAAGTATCAATATTTTGATCAACCCATTGAGCCCAAGTGGTGAGTCCTAAGTTAAAAGCATCAAGACGGTTCATGTCTCTTATCAGTGAAGTTCCATTTCTTATAAAATCCCACCTGATTAACAACAACAACAATAGAAGAAGAGAAGATGATTTGGTTGGAACATGTCGTAAGACTTAATCTCAAACTAGATCATATATTATATATATGAGTGTCGGATATATGGAACGAACCCTTGGGATTTTACTCCTTTGTGAACCCACCAGTGCCAAGAATTGAACACAAGGATGTCCACGTCTTTCCAAACACCAGCACCACTTTCGATGGTTCCAAGGTTAAGCACATTCCCTACCTTTTCTTTGGAGATATCCACTAGGTATGGTGTTCGGTATAGGTATAACGTAACTCCATATTCCTGTTTTTAATCGTCTTAAAAAGATTGAGACATTCTAATACTTTTCACTATATATGAATATATACTCAATTGTTTCTACACAATATATAGACGATGATCAGTTAGACATAGAATGCAAACATTTTTCCGGGTCCAACTTTTTGTTATGTAACATGTTTTCCAATGTTTAAAAATATAAGCTGAAGAAAACAAATTAAAGTGGTTTATCAGTTGTCATTAGCTGTCAGGTCTCCTACTACCTACTTCCATTCTCTCCCTGCCATGCTCTCTTTTTTTTTGTTCTTTTCCAGTTATGTATATATTTTTTATGATCTAAATTTGTTTAAAACAACTAGAAGAGAGAAATTCCCAAAACTCTTAAGTCAACCCTAGAAACAAAGGCTGTTAATGTTTGTTACGTCTTTTTCCATATCGGCTGTTAATGTTTTTTAATAAAGGATTTAACGTCACATAGACATAGGTAAAGGTTTGTCGTTAATATACTTAGTTTTCAATTTTTTTTGACAAATGGGTAAGAAAAGTTATAATAAGCCAATATTTTGGACTATAATATGTTTTCACTGAGATAAGTAATATATCGAAGCATAAATCATATAGACCAATATATATAAAGTGGACGCATGCGTCTACATCAAAATGTACAACTTTCTTAAGAAACGTCTCTTTACAGAAAAGGAAAATCAATTGTTTGTTTGTAAAAATTAAAAACTATACGTTTTCTCGTACCTCTTTTTGTCATTAATTCATAGTTTTAAATTATGTATTTGTATGAGCAACTAGGCAGTAAGGCAGATTAAATCATAATACCTTGGATGTCAAGCGTTTGCACAAAATTAAAATTAAAATTACCAAAAGCACAATTCGACAATTCTTTTAAAAATGAAAATATTGTATAATATATTAGCCCGTGACCAACTTGATTCACTAAAATTGACAAGTCTTCCTCGTGATGATGAATTATTAGATTTTGTTTGTATCCAAAGACCCATTTTAAAAAATTATAATACAGGAAAAAGAAGAGTAGAAAGAGACCTGGAAAGTGAGAGAGGAGAGTGGGGTACGTCTGAGAAAATTGGTCGCGATGCCTGGTACCGACGCATGGATCATACATCCCAACGATTCCCACATGTTTACACTCAGTGAGTCACCCACGAACATCACTCGTTTCCCTCTCCATTCATTCAGAAAAGCTTCTCCATCGAACCTTCGTTTATAATTCACATACATAACTTATCATTATCATCATGATTTTACTAATTGTATGCATGTACGCAGTACGCGTGTGGAAAAACGGCAAAAACATGTCCAAAGTATGGCCTTAACATATACTTTGATGTTACATACCTTGGGATGGTGCATGAATCAGGTTGCCAAGAGTACTTGAGGAACTGTTTGTCTGGCCGGCCGAATTTGAGACAGTCAAACTCGCCGCCAATGAAAGGGCACGTGGACGAATCATAAAATGGGTAAGAAGCATTGAAAACCCATTTCCCTTGAAACAAGTTACAACCAGACGTTTGTTTCCTTCCTTTCAACGTCGCTTTTCCTTCTTCGGCGGGAGCCAACGAAGTCATATTGCGGTCGCTCACTTGGGGTTTCTTGTCGGAAGCCAAGGCCTTGTCGGCCTCGGACAAGATTGTGAGTATGAGGAGTGGGAGAAGGAGAAGAGAGATGAGTTTGCAACTCATCTTTCAAAGAAAAATAAGATGTGGGTTTTTTATTTTGAAGAAGCTTTGTGATGGAATTATGTTTGTATATACATATATATATACTTATACATAAGTACACTTAGGCATGGGCATTCTAGGTTGGTTATTTCGGACATCGGGTAGTTGGGATAGGGGATTAGTAGATCCATTAACTATTTAACTTATTTTCGGTTCTTTTTGGTTTGAGTAGTTTCAGGTTCAGTTCAGATAGTAAAACTAGGAATCAGAGAATACTCGAAAAAAATTTGGTTCTCATTTGGTTCTGATGCGGTTATTTTGGGTAATTAGGATAGTTCGATAATTTGGGTTAAATATCGAGTATTTTGGATAAAATGTCGAATAATATTTAAGATTAAAATCTTGGAAAATTACAAATTACTTTGGATATTTTAGATAAAAATATCCGGATACTTTTGGATACTTTCGGATAATTTAGATACTTTATAATAATTTGGTTTTTAAAAAAATATATTTTTGGATACTTCTAATAGGTTTTTAAATTATAAATATGTATTTAGTTATGTTATATCTATATATAAAAAATACTTTTATATTTTTGGGTTACTCGTTTGGTTTTCGATTCGGTTTGATTATTTTGGATATACAAATATAGAAATTATTTGAACATTTGAGGGTATTGGTTCGGTTCTGGTTTCAGATATTTCGATCCGATTCCAGTTTAATTTTTTGGTTCAGATATTTTTCTTCAGGCCTAAGTACAGTAGGGAGTGAGTAGATTCTTGGGTGGAGATATTATGGATTATCACTGACTGTAATTGATTTGTTTTTACTTTAATGAACTTAACAAATATGGGATAGATTCTTGTCAACTGTATTATCACTACAAGAAAATCTGGTAATAGCCACTATAAATTTTGTGGCTATTGATTGGTTTTTGTGGCTATTTGACTTATAACTACAAATAGCCACAAATATAATTCGTTGAGTATGAGCTTGTGGATATCAGTTGAATGCTGCTCTTTGTGGCTTTCTTTCTACGACATAGCCACAAATGATATTTGTAGCTAATATCCACAAATAGCAGCAAATGATCTTTGTAGCTATTTTAGCCACGAAAAACCATATTCTTAATAGTAAAAAATGTTTTATTTTCAAATAATAAAATCACAAATCCCAAAATAAATTATGAATAAAAATATAAAGTATTTATGCTTTTTGTTGTGGTCGAATATAAAATATGAATGCTATACTAATTTTTTATATATAATAAACTGATTTACGAAAACAAATTATTTATAGATTAATGTCAGTTTACAAATTAAACCATTTACTGACTAAATCAAATTAATTACAAAAGCTAAAACAAATTATTAAAAAAAAAAAGAATAAACCAAAAAGAGCTAAACCTAAAAAAATTGTTCATCATCTTCTCCGCCGCGCCGCTTCTTTGCTTCGAGTTGACGGTGAGCACCACCGATTCTTTCTTCCTCTCGCTCCTCTTCTTCTTCCTCTTCCTAGATCGGCTCTTCTCCAACCAAAATCTCAAGCAGCTGTGACAGTGGAGTTTTGGCGTGGCGAGAACCATTCGCCGAGCACGGGATTTGTGACGGGAGTTTCAGGAACTCAATCGAAAAAGGTGAGCAGATGTCGACGTGCAAGAGAGAAAATGGGAAGTATATTGCATGTTTGTTTTTGAGAATTACAGAGGAAGAAGTAGTATAGTGGGGTTTGAAGGCTGGAGTGAGAATGAGAAGAAGATAGGTAGCATTGACGGAAGAGAAGGAGAGAGCTGGGTAGCGTTGAAGAAAGAAGAAACGAATTGGATGAATCTGGGAGAAAGAGAAATAGAGAGATTGGTTAGATCTGAGAGAGAGGAAGAAATATACTATTAGAAGATAAAAGGAACAAAAGAAAAACAAGATTGGTTAAATCTAACCATTGAATCAAATGTCATAGACGGTGGATATGAAGTGGTGCGTGATCCCTGCCATCTTGATTCGACCAATAAGAATTAAGAGTTTTATTTAGTCAATTATTTTCCCCCAAATTTTCATTTACCCCCTGATTTATAATTTGCCCGGGAAACATATTTGGTGGTCAAACTTATAGATTTTCAGATTACCATGAATTGGCGTGTATTTAATAGTAGCTATATTTGTATTCTTTTCATTTAATTAAGATTTGTGTTGTAGATTATGATAAACAACTTTTTTATATTCAACACTGTTTATAAAATTATTTGATGACATTTGATTTACATAATGGTAAAACTTTAACAATTCTCTAGAGTTTATGATAAATGATAAAAAAAAATTAAGAATTGTCTTTGATGTTTAGAGGTTTAGGGTATTCATAGAGTATGTATGTGATGATAGATTTTGGGGTTTGGCTTAAAGAACGAGATAGAGTTTGAAACGTGAGTATATATGAAACGTGAGATAGGTCATGGCCTAGAATGTGGTTAAGAGTCATAACAGGGGT
The DNA here is from genome assembly GCF_000801105.2 of Raphanus sativus. Taxonomy (NCBI): domain Eukaryota; kingdom Viridiplantae; phylum Streptophyta; class Magnoliopsida; order Brassicales; family Brassicaceae; genus Raphanus; species Raphanus sativus. The sequence goes on from NC_079516.1 coordinate 48,326,472, forward strand.
TTTATTTTAAGTTAATAGATTTCAATTTCATGATAGAGAATATATATGTTACTTATATTTCTATTTAAGGTTTAGAGTTTGGAAAACTAGTTATATTTGAAATTTTTGTGATAATTTTTATTGTATCTACAAATTGTGAATTTTATTTTAGTGTTGGATTTTTTCAAATAAATATTCTTTTTTAATTCTTTAAAAATATAAAATTTTAGAGTTTAGGAAATATTTAGGGTTTCAGTTTTCTGTGAATATCTATAAATTATATTGTGTCTACTTAATTCCACAATTTCTACCGTAGCTATTAGTAGATATTAATTTCCACAAAATAAATTGTGATTATTTGTGGCTAACTTTCTTCAAATAGCTACGAAACATAATTTGTAACTATTTAGCTACAAATATCTACGTGATAGACACAAAATTTTGTTTGTTGCTATTTTGTGGTTATTTGTGACTGAAAAATTTTAGCCACAAAATTTTTGTTGCCGATTTGTGGATATATGCAGTTTTTCTTGTAGTGTATGGATTATCACTGACTGTAATTGATTTGTTTTTACTTTCCTTCTTTTATTTATTTAGTTATAAGATAATAGTACATGTATATTTCTCTCTATTCTTGTCAAATGTTGTCTGAATTGTAAGATATGTTTGTTTATAAGGAGGATATTTTTCTTATGATGATTTGATATATAAGTTAAAAGATTTTTATAGTATAAGGAAACAGTTCTATGAGGAAACAAAAAAAATATAATTTTCCCTAATTTTATTACTGATAGGACTGCATTCAAAAGATCAGTCGGGTTTTGGGTTTATGAATGTTAACTCATTCGGATACTATAAATGTTTAGTTCAAACTTGGTTAGAGTTTAGTTGAGTTCGGTTTGGGTTAAATAACGCTTCTAAAAGCCGGTCGAACCCAATATAATTTCAAGTTTCGGATTTTAATCTGACTTTTAGTTTAAATGAGAAATGTTCTTGTCACGATTCTTTTTGGTTTTAGTGTAATTTTCTACAAGTGAAATTAGAGAATATATAAGTACAATGAAATAGAGGGTAAACCTAAAAAAGTTTGTGCAAATACATCATATCTGATAAATTCAAAACGAAAACACATTGAAACCGATAAACTTGACTATATAGAAGAAGGGAGCACTAAATATCAAAATATATTAATTTAAGTATTTGTGTTAACTATTCATATAATAGACTTTTGTTTTCGGCACTAAATGAGATTTTAGAATGCTTTGGATACTTATTTGAAACTGAGTTTTAGTTTGGTATGTGTATTTTTCTAAAAATTTGAATTTTTGTTTCTTTAGATATCTATTGAGATTTGAATTTGGTTCAGATAAATCTATAACACGAAATATCATAAAACAAGTCACATTTGGTATTTATATTGGATTCAGTTTGATTCAGATTCATTTTTATCGGACCAAGCTTGGTTCAGATTTTTCTGATTCGATTTATTTGTCATCCCCGATCAGTGATATCTAAAATATTGAATAAAAAATGTAAGCCAATAACAATAAATTGTACGAGTAACCCCGCGCTAATCTTGGATTCAACTATTAGCCGATTGCGGTCGTTAGAACTGGTTCAACTGTGCCTATCAAATTTCTCAACAAGTATGTATGTTTCTGTAGCCGTCAATCAAAAATTTCCCTTAATTTAGTCATTACATATGTGTTGGGAATATCTTCTTTATCTCAACTATTAGCCTATAGCGGTCTTCAGAAATCTTTTTGTATTATAAAGTTATATATTCTCTTTATGGTGAAATTTGCAGAAATGTTTCCCAGTTCTCTCTGTTTTTCTGATTCTTCGTTATGAATCATTCATTAATTCCTTGTGTAGTCGTTGGTTCGTTATGAATCATTCATTAATTCCTTGTGTAGTCGTTGGTTGGACGTTCATACTCGGTTGTCTGGGTTTTGATTATACTATACTATACCAATACTAATTAAAAAAAAAAAAGTAAGGCTTTTTATGCGTTCAAAATGGCAAGACGATATTATTTGTGTTAACTGTTGTAGGTTTGTTTCGACATTGAAGGTCTTTAATCTTCTTGAAAATGTACCTAAGTGTAATCTTTTGACAAAAGTTCAGAAATGTTTTCACTAGTATACTTTGGTCGGAACGCTACAAAAAGATACAGCACAGTAACATAATTCAGTGACAGGATATTTCCATTAATTCCACAAATAACTAGAGCGGATGATTTTTCAACAATGGTTTCTCTCTCATAATTTTTCTAGTTTTCATTTATTTTAATTTCTAAGAACTATTCTGCATTTCCATGTTGGAGGTGCTATGTCGCTAAATGAATCTCCAAAATCTAGAAATACCTATAAAATGCATATAATTCATTATATGTCAACGTAAAATTATTGACTCAAAATAGGAAAACTTCCGAGTTAAAGTGTCTTAGAGCATCCGTAACCCCAGAAACCCAAAAAGAGTTTCTGATTTTTTTTTTCGTTTTATCTGATAATAAGAAAAATATAAGCAATGGCGGGCCGCCACGTGTCGTGGAGCCCGTAAAATAGTGTAAGAAACAGACCAAATGCGTTTCTTTATTGGCACCTTCTCTCACCGATTTTGACATAGTGGCGGAGCTTACACTCGACTTTTTTCTGCAGAAACCCACTTTCGAAACTGCGTTAAAGGTGCTCTTGCAATCTATGTTTTTTAATAGAATGTTTTCACAAGAGTTAAAATAAACGATGCAGAAAGTTATATTACCTTCTTGGGAATATGCAGCTTATGTGACCTCTAACGTCTACGTCGCCTACCAATGATCACTGCCACACCGTTGAATTCAAATTAATTCTGGTACGTAAAACCATCAAAAGCAAAAGAGTTTTGCTGAAGCCATCCACAATCCGCATTATCATTTTTGGTGTTTTCTCGTGGGGCTCCCGTGTATGAATCAAAGGTATTAGTGGGACATTCTATTGCTTAGCTTGGGGGACATCTTAAATCATTTTCCATCAATTCTTTCATGATTTTACGCCATTTGTTCATTATTCCTATCGCCAAGTTGTATCATTATGATAAAAAAAAATTTAGAAAAGACATGGACAGAACTAGATATAGACAAGTCTTGGCTACTTTTTTTTCTAGTTGATTCTGTCTTATTGATTCGTGTTTCTAAAATAGCGAGTGACCTAAGTTTCACAGGAGTACTCACATGGATGTAAAGGAAATAAAATTATGTCACGTTTCTTTTAGTTATGACATTAGTCACAGTATAGATGATTCGAGTGTGAAACAAGACGACTAGAAGCAAGAAAACAAAAAAGACTAAAATTAAGTTAAATTTGATTAATAGTGAAAATTGTCTTGATCGAAAATAAAAGTATGATGGTGATGGTGTGAATATATGCATATTACTTAGAGAAAAATCAGTATTTTGAAAATGGTATAAATTTAACATTTTACCAAAAAAAAAATCACTATTTTGGCGGATTTCTTTTAAGAAAAAAAGTATGGTTGGTTGTGTTTCTGTAACTATCCTGCTTGTAAAAGACAGGATAATCGAATATATTTATCAGCTCAGAAAGTGGAAAAATTAAATCCTTTTCGTTGTAAAACAATTAATATGATGAAAAAATTGTAAGGGCTTATTGTTTATACATATTTTCTGTCATCTTCTAGCTCAAATCTTCTCAGTGAATGGACTGGCAGGAGCAAACAAGGCTGTGTGCAAGGTTAACAAACCCTTGAAAAGTAAAATGGACAATGATGTGTCGATTATTGCATAATGAGAAGATCGATAGACTTTACATTTGGTTTTAAATTCATCATGATCAAACGTGTACCTGTTCTAAATGTATGCTTAGAGCTTTTGTAATCACCTAAACTTTTGTTAATCACTGTATGATCAAATAAATCATATAAGTGGTAACCCCTTTATCAGAAAAAGGAAGCAAAACAAATATTATCCAAGTGGTTTGAATTTTTATATCATGTATGATATCTTCAATAATATATAATTTAGAAGTGACTTCCAAAGTTTGAGTCGATTCAAAAAAACTCATTTCTAAGTAACATGCATGCTCAACATTCTTTTAGGAAGAATCCATGAAAACGATATGTATTGCGAGCAATTTATTTACATATATGAAATATGAAAATATCACAAGATATATAACTTAAGTTTTGTGAGAAATGAAATAATGGAAATTAATATGAAAAAGAATCCAAGAAGTGATCGATGTTGGAGAAATATATATAACTTAAGTTTTGTGAGAAATGAAATAATGGAAATTAATATGAAAAAGAATCCAAGAAGTGATCGATGTTGGAGAAATAATATGTCTTTAATATTTTTATACGTGCATATATATATATATATATATGCACGTATAAAAATATTAAAGACATATTAATTTTTAGCTATATATTCACTGTCATTATATATAATATACATGATTATTTATTGCAACATAGTTGTGTTATATGCAGAATGATATCTTCAACCAATGAACATTGCTGTTGTCAGACACATAAACGTACTAATCAGATTATCTTATTTTAGATTTTATTTCTAACATTCCCATCCATGCATGATATAAACGATTAAACAACCATTTTAGATATATATATATATATATATATAATAAAAACACATGTCTTACAAGTTACATCAACGCCATGCAAGACGTACAGAACGATACAGAATACATTACAAATATATGGCTCAAAATATGCGATGTGAATGTAAACCACATCTCAACAATATTTAATCAAGTAATAACAAGACACTATTTTAGTATATCACTTTGATATACGTACTTTCCATTTGAATTGTAGGCTATGTATAAACTGTATAACGAAAGACGCTTACGCAACCGGATAAAAAGCATACTGGGCTACACCACACATGCCCTGAGGCCAAGCCACGTCTCTACGTATCCTAATGTAACCATTTTCTCCCCAAGTTTCACCCCAAGAGTTCTTAGCCAGCCAATATTTCGTCCCGTCCTGGGTCGTCCCATACCCAACAAACGTAACCGCATGATTCGCGCTTGTTCCACAAGGCCCGTCGTATACTCCCCCTGAGTAATGCATGAACCCATCCCCACTAGCATCCATCGAGATAGAGACAGGTTGCCTCGATACGGCCTCGAGCAAGGCCCGCTCGTTGTTGCTGGGGACTGATTGGAAACCGCTGATCCGTGCAGCGGGTCTTGCATTGGACCGGCAACTCCCATCTGATCCTTGGTAAGAGTAGGACTCCTCCGAAGCGATGCCTTGGTTTTGGATTATATAGTTGAAAGCATCCGACATTACACCACCGTTGCAGCCTTTGTCGTACTCTCTGTCGCAGTCTAGAAGCTGTTGTTCGGACAAAGATACGAGTTTCCCGCTGGCGATCTTAGTCACACCTTCCACTGCTGCTACAGCAGAAAACGCCCAGCAACATCCTGCAGATACATAGATTTTTGATTAAATGGATGATCTCATAGAAGGAACAACCCTATTTACTTACGCCATAACTTAACTTGAAACTCAAGTTATAATACATTGGGGGTAATATCTTGCACTGTTTTATTTATAATATATTTTATATATTTTCTAAACCATGTTTTAATTATATGTATAAAAAGATGCATTACCGCATTGGCCTTGGTACTTGACAGGAGTGACAGCTCCTTCACTTCTCCAGTCTTTGCTCTCGCCCACCACGTCACTGACGTTCCAAGACATAGACGACATCGTTTTTTCTTCCACCATGGATGGGGAAGTTCGAGTTATATTCTTTAGCCCGGTGTGCGTTGCTAGGAACTCCTCGTTGGTCCAGTCTGCGAATTCATTGAGACCAAGCTTGTAGCCTTTGTTCTCTTTTTTGTTGAAGTCTTCAATAAACTTCAAGTTCTTTTTGAACAAATCGTGTCGCATCTGTTTCTCGAGCTCGTCACGGTAAACGCGAGAGAATCTAGCCATCCATTGCCCATGTTTATCAACCATCGACGGCTTGTGGAAGGTTATGGTACGAGACGTAGCTTGAGAAATTCTGAAACTCGTGAAAAGAATGGTCAAAATCGTGCCCAAGACCATGATAGATTTCATTTTGCTTTCTGCGTATAGAGAAAATAGAAGCAAGAGTTATACTTTTTTTTGTTGTTGCTTATGATTATCGGTGTTGTAGTGTGGTGAAGAAGTGAGGATAGAAGGAAGAGTATTTATAGATTTAGGATTACACAATGAGATTCAGTTATATGTGAATGCAAGTTGGCTTGAACCCATTTGAGGATGATGCTAATACTTTGCAATACTTGCGCCGTGAGTAATACTTTAGGGGAATCCTCTTTCCCACTTGGAGTCGACGCTTTTACTTGGAGCAAATTCCCCAAAATTATGGATTATGTTTTGAAAAAACTATATCAATTATATTGTTATATAACTTGGACTAATGAAAAAAAAAAACTTGGACTAATGAATGGCATGCAAATATGTACAAAATGATAAGAGACTGTCCATAATCGTATTTATGTTTCAATCCAAAATTCTAAACATAATTCTATAATATAAATTATATAATCTCTTTGAACGAAACCAATGCAGCTAAAAAAATTAATAACAGTTTCCTTTTTACTATCAGAACACAATTCTTGGCCTGGGTCCAATTGTACTTCACGACCAAGCAAAATGTTTTTTTTGTTAGGATCCTCTAGAATATATTAGAGTTATATGTTTTTGGTCAAAAATAGAATAGTTTATGTTGAAAAGAAGAAAGTACAATATATATCCTATTTTTTATTATGGCGTGTACTTTACATATTTTTGTTATAAATTCTGTTAGAAAACTGATTTGTTTGTCATATCCGCAACCAAAACAAGTTGTCATAGACAATATTACATGTGCTTTCACTGAATGGAGGAACAGCGGAGCATGGGTTCCAATGGATACGTCATATTCGCCCTGCAGGTTAACTATATCTCTGTTATATAGTTGCGTCTCTCAACTTGGCTTATATAAGAGTCACGTATTGAAACGGCAACAAGTATTGCATAAAAACTAACTAACAATAAATAATTGAATAAGTTTTTATTTGGCCACTACCAATATAAAACAAGAGATTGGTTTCTCCTTTCAAGTGTCACTTTTGTCCCTCATATGTTGTAAATTTATCAATGTAATATCTACTAATCAAAGTGTTTCAATTAAGTAATTTACCACGATTAGAAAAATCATCAAGCGATGAGTAATTTAGCATATGCTAAAACAAATCTTGGATGATACACAATGATCGAAGTGTTCAAACATTTTAGAGGCCTCATGAGCGCTGTCCATGGGCATGAGCTGTACACCATAAAATCATATTTTCTTCCTATTAAATCATAAAATTATGTTTTCTGTCGAAATCATAAAATCTATTAGAATCATGGTTTTCTCCAAACAAAACTATGTTTTCTAATTAAATTTACGAGATTACATTTTCGATTAAATTACAATATTTTATCTTTTCACCAAAATGTCATTTTTTAAATTTTGGACCCTTCAGATAACATATTTGGTGATGCCAAAAAAAAAAAAAAGTTTGGTTATGGTCTTATTTGGATTTTGTTTTATTTAGACATTATGTTTTTGGTTTTAGATCATCCATGACCAGAAAACGAAATTTGTCTTTGAAATTCTTAGAAAACCAATGAATAATCATACAACATGAAGACCAAAAAGGCTTGGAATAATCATATCACCATGCTCTGTTTTACAAGCATTCTAATTTTGGTACTGTTCCATAATTATACCACATAAATGTGGTACAAAATCTGATAGAAAGTCTATACCATCCATAACCTTTTATATAAGTTAATCATTAATAACCTCTTATATCAATCCACCAAAGAGTGAAACAGAGTGAAGACAAGTGACTGTTTGTTGTGCACATATATTTTGAAACAAGTGAAGTAGAGTAGCCTTTTAGCACTAATGTGACATTTTCAAAATCAAATCATACATTTCTAACCACTATCATTAGCCATGGATTGTATGGTCCACTCTGTGTTCCATATTTGTCATAACAAAACAACAGATGATCCCATTTTTGAGAAAGAGCGACTTTCCTTTACTTATATATCAATCCACAAAGAATCAAGTAAAAACAGAAACACAAAAAAAAAAAAAAAAACTGTTCCGTTTATGAATATTCAATCATCTCGGAAGGCAAAAGAAGAAACCAGCTGTGGCCTAAAGAATATTACTATTTACTCCACCAAACTGGCTAATGTGTTAATCAGTGAGCTCGGGTTGAACAAGACGCCGTGCTTTGGGTCACGAACAGTCTCCACAACTCTCTGCAACAAACAGAGTGAGAGCACAAATAAGTGTTTGTTGTTGCCCACATAAACTTGGAAACAAAGTGAAAGAAGGAGAGATAGAGAGATACTAACAACATCATCGATTCCTTGTTCAGACAATTGTTTGAGATCTACAGCTATTTCTCCATCTTTTGGTACCAACAGAGTGTTGATGTAGTATCCAGGCTGCACACAAAACAAAAAAAATGATATACATCTGACAAAGAAGATAAACAAGAAAGTGTGGATATAGTAGCAAGAACCACTCACTGGATTGTTTAGACGGATATTAGGATCTCCATGAGTTCTGTTGAGAGCGTCAGCAATAGCAGTCACAAAGCAAGAAGCAGTGAAGCCGCTGGTTTCTCGGTCTTGTGTACCGTTCAGAAGAAGCACCTTACGACATGACCTGGAAGAGATAATCTCCCCAACACCAAGCAGAACCTGAAGGAAAACAGAAGAAGAAGAAGAAGAAGACTCGTGTCAATTTTTAATAACTCTGCCTTTTGACTGCACAAAGTTCACTGCAGGTTATTTACCAGTGATGGGCAAATGGAAGTGAATAGGGATCCCATAGCGTAAACGATACAGTCCACGCTTCTCAACTGGTCCAAGACAGTTGGGTTAACTGGTGGGAAGACCTATTTTAATGGACATAACATTTGTAATTGTCAAAAATATCCAGGGGAGAACAAAGCAGAACAAAACTTCTATAAAGAGTGTGGGGTTAACCTCATGAAGCAGATTATTGCCCTCGCTTGACATGTAAAACACTCTCTTCATCTTTGATGGAAGAGTCGAAGAATGTCTCTACTAGAAACATAGAAAGAGTCCTATCCTATGGTAAGCAAATGAATTCTACATGGTTTACCAACACAAGTAAATAGTAAGATAAAAAACACCTTGTCAACGGTCTGCATAGTCCCATTGGTCGGGTGAGAGATCTCGTTCTGTCCGCGTATTATAGTCCCATCCTACAAATCAATGAATGACACAAACGCAACTTTTTTGTGGACAATGTGATCTCATAAACTAGCTGCTGGAACTGAAATATAGAGATGAAGCAAAGCTTTGATTACCTGTAACTCACATCCTAGTGTGAGCCTATCGTTGGTTGATATCACAGGGAGGACCAAACTGTCGCAAGGAATCTCTGAGACACGGGAAAAGAGAAAGATGGCAGCGTCTAAAGACTGGAAAAAGATCCTCGCTCCTGCAAAGAAGAAGTTCCCAATGCTACAACAACAAAGAATACAAATAGTTACTTAACTAACAGTCGAACAAAACAATACTCAAGTCTGAGAATAAGATGTTCAATACCTTCCATTAGCGAAGCAAAATGAATCATTAGGTCGTCTAAGGATCTGTGTCGTGTAAGAACACATGTCAAGTAATTGTAGAGAATCAGGAAGATGGAACAAAACAACAACATTGTTGTTATCTCTGTATCAGTTAAAAACTATAATAAACCTCATTCTGAAAGTAAATTAAGAAAGCGCGGATTGTTTCTCTGTAAGGTCTTGATACACCATCCCACAGAGAATGATTGCCTTCCACGATATCGTACCTGTCAAAGTTCCAACTCAGAACAACAATAATAATACCCTTTCACTTAGCAAATAAAATGAGGAAGTTCACAGGACTTTATTGTCTATACCAACTAATCAGTTTCTACATCTTTACTAACTAACTCTATTGTGTACTGACTGTAATTGGATTTGGAAGAGATGCTCGAGAAGTAACACGAGAGCCTAAGAGAAAGAGAGTCATTTTGGATAAAAAGTACCAATCTTTCTTGGCCTTATGTGGATCAATAGGTAAACGATGTCCAAGCAACCTCCTAACAGCAAGTGCCTCTGAAGTACTTTCATCAGACAGCCTTAAACATCTTGAACGTATGTCACCAACCGCTGGTCCACCTGTAGTAGATACACATAAAACAGAGCTTCCTTTAAACAACAATAAGTATAGATTGCTAAAACCCAAACATATAACCATTGTTAGCCCAGAACTAACCGAGAACACGAACAATCTCAGCAGTACTCCCTCCATCATCAGAGACAGGAAGAACATGAGCGACTCTGGTTGTTAACTTCTTCAGCTCTTCCACCACACCGTTAAATCCAGTGCCCCCTTCATCACAAACAAAGGTAAAGGTTTTTTTTAATCTGTTCTGTTTTAAATTCTCGTTGATTGGTCAAGATCAACAAAGTGACGATCTTTCACAGTAAGGAGACTAATAAAAATCGAAACTTTAGAGAGAAGAAAGTGGCGGGATGACCTGAGAAGACGAGGAGGGAAGGTGGCTCAACGGTGGAGGTGGAGGAGGAGTGGCATTCGACTGATACGGAGGCGGACATGAGAGAATAGTGATGGGATTTGGAGCGGAAGAGAGAATAATGAAGAGAGGAGGAAGGAGATGGAGCCTTATAATGGACCAGTCCTCCAAAAAAGCATATCTCCGCCATTACCGAACTCTGTAACTGATTGGAAACATCTCTCTCTCTCTCTCTTTTACCCTTTTTCCTTCTTTTGTCGTTTTTTTTTCAATAGCGTCAGATATTTTCTTCTCTCACAATTGGCAGTAAGTGCCATAATATTAATATACCAACATAATAAATAAAACAGAAAAATTATACTCATTTGTTTTTAATCAAATTAAATTGAAGTGTTAAATAAGGATATATTGTGAAGAGTTGATTACCGTATAAGACACATTGTGTCTTTGGCTTACACAAAAGAGCACATTCTGCTTGGTAGACACTTTGTCTTGTTTTCTAGTAGTTGTTTTGACACTTCTGACCTTGATGAGGATTCTTATTATTGTTATTATCAATTTACCCTCTATTTATTTATTTGATTATATTCTAAATATGAAAATATATAAATAAATAAATTTGATGTAATGAATTGTAGTTTTTTATCTTCTACATTTTAACATCCATTTACGTGTATTTTACCAATTTGAATATTAAAAACATATCCACACATAGAAAACAACCTTGTAAATTATGTATTTGTGGACAACTAAAACATGGATATAGAAAAATATGAACATAACATGTGGACAAGTAAAATGTGGACATATATGGTATGGATAGAGAACCAACCAATGAAGGAAGAAGAAAAAAGAAAATAGCACCAGAAAACTGAGTTACTTCCTAGCCATAAACCAAACTTCTTTGAGCTCATGTGTGAGTGAACCTAACAGAGAAACATGATTAGCCACCAAATCCTTCAAAGCTAGAACAAAAACAAACTCTTACAAGAAGTATAAACAATGTTTTTAATTCTACAAGAGGTTTCATGTACAAGGTTTTTGTGGATGAAGAACTTTCAGCATAATGTGGACGAGGTCTTGTGGACAAAGTCTTGTAGACACAACAAAGGGATATTAATTAGAATCATGTCCACAAAGACAATCAGTAGAGAGAAGTAATGTGACATATACCTTATTCTGACTTGAGAAGGTGATGAAGTTAGTGTCCACAAAACTCGGTAATTAAGGAGGAATCATATTAGCGTTGTGAGAGTAAAACTGATCCAAAACAAAACAATTTAATATCACAAGGAAACATAAAAGAAAATTTGGCAAATTAATTTTGCTAAGCTTACACTTTTCTGGAAATTTCAGTGAGGTCCTAATTTGGATTCAGAACCTCATCCTTGTTACTGAAGAAGACAAACAAAGCAACATTAAAGAAAATACAGATATTAAAGTTATCAACTTTGGGAGGAAGAAAATAGTTTTTACTAACAACAAGCGAAGCAACCATAGTTATGGATCAAATTGTCAAGCAAGAGAGCCAAACCCAAGTCACCAAACAAAAGGATCGATTTGTAGAGAAAACATAAACATGATTCCCCAATTCTATCAAACTCTAGAATGCTAAAGACATATGACTAAAATCAAATCAATCCAACAAAGGAAGAAAGTGAAAAATTGAATCTTGGGGGTTTGGGATAAAATTGACTAACTGGTGAGACGATGACAAGGATCATAACGGCGGCCATAGAATCGTTTTGATGATGGGTTCTGTCAATTGATGATTTCCTGGAATCCATTGAGAAGATTTGCACGAGGTCCATAATCAGAAGGTGTCTCTTTAGTTATATGTTTAGATGAAAAGCTTTGACCAACAGAGCTCGTCAATGGCGATCACAAGGAATAAAGACATCGGCTTTGTTGCAGAGATACAAAACCCAGAACATTTATGGAGGAAAAAAAAGTGAAAGATCGGATCCAATTGGAGATTACTTGAAAACTAGGGTTCTTAATCTTCAATCTCTAAAGAGATAAGATTTTGAGATTTGGTAAAATCAAAAGATGAGTTGGAACACGTTTGATTTCCTTTGCTGAGATTTTTTGTTCCCTTTAGTTAAGAAGGGGTATGAAAGTCTTTCACCTCAGAAAAAATGTGTTGCAAGCGTATTGTGTCTTTAGAAGTAATATGAAAGTGATAAAGTGTCTTACCATGTAATTTTTTCTATTGTGAATTAGTATCAGTAATGCCAATTTGTTTTTGTTATTTGGTTTAAAAGATACTAATATTAAGGGTAACAAGGCTTATATGACTTTTGTGAGGTCATACACTTACAGGAGTTTGTAAATTAGTATTACACATTTGACAAAAACAAAAACAAGTTTTAGAGAGTGGGAGGGATAAAGTAAAAAAAAAAAAGATTCTAGAGAAGGATTAGTTCGCTAAAGCTCTGGCCAAAGCTTCCATATAGAATCGAGATGCCTACTTCTTAATCACCAGCCTAATTATGTAAAATAAAACCAAGTTGTTCACTTGTCGTGGCTGAAACAATCACTGGAGTTGTTCTGTTATCGTACCTACTTCTAGCCTTCATTGCATCCAATAATAATACTCCTTCAGCCCTACTCCTAAAGAAATATCTTAATCTTTCTCTTTTTTTTTTTTTTTTTTTGCGATTACAAGCCGATTAAAATATAAGGTGAAACTTTTATTATCTTCTCATATGTTATCAGATTTTTTGTTTAACAGTTTAAAATTTTGTTTATCTTTATAATATAATGCATCAAAAATTGTTTTGTCTGGTTTCATGAAAAAACCAGTTCAGCAAAGAAAAAAGTAATGATGTTTATAAACACACAATTTGGTAAGAATAAATTAGGGCATCCACAATGGGAGCTCTTGAGAGAGTCCTTAGGGAGTATGAAGCTCACTTTCTTAGAGTTTGTGTCAAAAAGAATCATTCAAATCCTTTGGTAAGGATTGATCCTTACACTGTTCACGGGTCCATTGACCACGTGGTGGCCTATGAATGGTCATCTTTTTTTAAAAAAAATTATCCAAAAGATCCAGGATTAATCCTAAGGATTCTAACGAGTCTCACCGTTGCGCATGCTCAGGATTTGTAAATGAAACATTCCAAAAACTAACACAATCTTAACTCGTACCACAAGAAGAAAAAAAAACCCCATAAAGCCGATATAAAGTATAAACACTCGAATTCAGATGACACAAAATATGCCAAAAAATCAAAAGACCTATTCCCTTGTCACATAAACCCAACCACCTTCTGGGGAAATGGTCTCGACCTCGCCACTTTCCGTTTTATTCTCAGTCTCCTCTTCCTTCACATCAACAAATCCTTGTAACTTGTCCGACAAGTCATCATCATCAATATCATAATCGTCATCGTCATCATCATCATCCACCGATGATATGTTAGTTGCATCGCTCATGACTCTATACTTCCGACTCCAATATTCCGCCACGTCTTCTTCTTCATTCCATGAATCCTCATCTTCGGAAGACGTGTCATCATTCTTTAACAGCTCATAACCATCTCTCGCCCTCGAACTCGCCATTTTTAACTGCTCATAACGATCTCTCAAATCCTCCTAATAAAACCATAAAGATTCAATCAAAGACAATAAACAAACTATATAAAATGATTAAGAAAAACCAAACTAGCAAGTTATTAAAATTAATGAATTCCCTAGTTCTTGTAAGCATAGATATAAAGAGATGTGAAGAACTGATTCAAAAACTTACGGTGTCTTCTTTATTACGATGATGGTAGCCACTAGGGCTATAGCTCGTCCCGGAGGTCTCCAGTTTAGTCTCTTCTTCTTCATCTTCATCTTCCTCTTCCTCTTGTTTGGAAGAGGTATCATCATTTGTTGACATATGATAAGGATTCCTCCTCCTAAAATACACAGCCTAATCATAAAGATTCAGTCAGAGAAAATAATAATAATTAACAACTGATGAAAACTACTAGATTCATTAATACGATTACGTTACGGTAATATATTATTCTAGTTTTTTGTTGATGGTATAAAGATGCGAAATAAAACTGCTTCAAACTTACATTATTTTCTTTATGGAGAGGGTGCACAGGAGGTAAGTAGCACGACCCCAGAGGGACCCTAGGGTAAGACTTCCACAAGTTTTCACAGTCATCATAATCATCACCCCATGATTTATCATCATCCTTTAATTGCTCATAACCATCTTTCCACTTCAAACTCAAACCCTGACCACCAAAGATTAAGTCAAAAGACAATAACCAAACTAGCAAAAATTCCTGAATTGGATATAAAGTTGTGCAAGAACTGCTTCAAACTTACAGTACTAGCTTCTTCATTATGAAGATGGTGACGATTAAGGCGATATCTCGTCCCTGAGTTTCCCAAAGTAAGCTCACATATGTCTTCTTCACCACTAGATTCCGAAACTGTACCCTCGTCATCTTCCTTTTCTTTTTCCTCAACTTCATCATCCTCTAGTTCTTGAATCAAACTCTCTGGAAATTTTGAATCTGTCACATAAATTAAGTTCATACTTGTCCGTCAAGAAAACGAGTGGGATATCATGGAAACCAAAAGGACGTTGTAGCTAGCTACTTCAGCTGGAATTTTAAATAAGACTATGATACAGAGCACATACCACATATGGACCAGTGTTGGCTCGTTGATTCTTTCGCCTCACCAAGGCGCATACCCCAGTGTTGAATCGGTCTTTCTTTGACCACAGTGACAGATTTATCTCGAGAGGAATCTTCTTCACCGGGTTTACCATTGTTTGGCTGCTCGTCATATATGTCTTTGGTTAACTCTTTCCAGAGTTCAATACTCTGTTAAAATAAAAGCAAAAAAAACAAAAAAAAACAAATCGGAGTAAAAGGTATTAGGTCTCAGTATACTAGATGCGTCAAATTTCTAATACTAGTCATGAGAAGTTCTAGTCTTCTAATGTGTTTAGACCGTCATTAGGGTTCATGAATCATATAAAATGTCTCATGGAATTGAAGCTGGATATAAAGTTTCTTTTTTAAAAAATGATGTAATGAGTGATCCTATGCATATATAACAAAAGATACATAATCTACTACATAAGCTGCATCAATTTTCTTGCGTTGATGACGATGAAAAGAAGATAATCTTAGCTTATTTACTAATCTATACTCTTGTAAAATTTAGGGCATAAAACATCATAAAAATATCAAAGCAGAAGAGACTAACGAAAAAAGAAGATCAAGTAGAAGAAGAAGAGACTTACCTTTTGAATCGATTCGTCAACCTTGGTTAATGCAAATCCGATTTTGTCTATCATCATATCAACCCAGCGGTTATCTTCTATGGCTCCCATGGTTGAACCTGGTCAGTACCGTATGAAACAAGACTTAGGGTTCCAAAACAGAAACTGATCAGTTCTTTAGTTTTTAAATTTTAGTTTGCAACGTACGTAGCTATATTCATGAGCTAATCCCCACAACAAAAAGGTTTTCTCTATCTTCTAAGCGGCCAAAGGAGAGATCTAAACCCTAAGTAGAACTAGAGCGATGGATATCTAAAATATTGTGCAGTCGCTAAAACAAAACTTACTATTGAAAAAACGAAACAAGGTGATCGAGGAAGTTCAACGAAGCGTTGCTTTGGAGGATTTGAAGAGATATAGAAGACGAAAGCTATTTATCCACGTAAAGAAAGGTTTAACGAGGTTTATATTTTATTTTCGTATCCTATACACATTGAGATTCCGAATGATATCTATAACTACCTACATTTATCATTCTGTTTAAATATAAAAATAACAGTACTTTTTATTTTAAAAAAATTAAAAGCTATATACAAAGTAATAAATAAATCAAGCGTTTTTTAAAAATAAAGCGAATTAACTGGTTCTCATACTTATCTAAAGCCAGATATCTATATATATATATTTTTTTTTTTTTTTAATTCATAGTTTTTTGTATACTTATTTTGTTTGACACCAAAATACATTATCACTAGCATATACAGTATATAGTACTCCCTCTGTTTTTTTAAGATGTATGTTTTGGTGTTTTCACACATATTAAGAAAACACATTAACTATACATCATTTTTAGAAATTATCAAATTCCAATGCATTTTAACCAATAGTCTTTCAATAAATTCAATCAATTTTATTGAAATTTGCAATTTTTGTATAGGAAACATAAAAAATACATCTTTGTGAAACAATTTATTTTTCTAAAATATCTATCTTTAAAAAACAGAGGGAGTATCCTACATTTTTCGATCAACATATAATTAAGTATAATTTTAGCAAAATGAAATAAAAACCAAATATAAAATACATGTTTTTTTTTGGAAAAAAAAATATAAAATATGTTGCAGAAAATGTTGTGGGCTGATTCATGCACTAGTAGGCACGGAAGTGTAAAAGCATTTGAACAATGGCACTCTCTTAGTTTACAAAAAAAAAAACAATGGCACTCTCTCTTTCCATATGCGTGAACTTCGATAGTTAATAACGCTTTCAGACACCGATGCTTTATACCGCCATATAGTAGTAACACACCCTGAATCAACTATTCTTTTGTCGGCATCTGAAACAAAATATATGCTGTATTACTTACGTAGGCTTGATGTGTGTGCATCTTCTCCTCGGGTCTAAAGCCTCCTCTCCGAGAAGAGCATGATCCGGCTGCTTACGCATAATGCAAAATGGTATTACTTATCTAAATATTATACATTAATGGGTCTTAAACTATTTGGACCTTTGGCCTCTTTTCTTCTTTTCTAATACGACGTCAGTTAGATATGGGCATGGCTTATTTGTTTTTACAGTGAAACGACGTCGGTTAGATTTTCAATCTCGTCCTCGAATCTCAGCTTCAGTCTATCTCTCCAGCTCGTGCGTTTCTCTCTCTCTCTCTCTCTAATAGTCGATAAAAATGGGGAACACATCCTCCATGCTGACTCAATACGACATTGAAGAAGTCCAGAGCCATTGTCACGATCTATGTGAGATTTTTCCCCCCACACACATTCTTTCTTCTGCTATGTAATCTGAAATTTTTTGATTCAATGATATTCGTTGTTCCTTTGTTCAGTTGAGCAGCAGGAGATACTCTCTCTGTATCAGAGGTTTTGCCAGTTAGATCGTAACTCAAAGGGATTTATATCTTCTGATGAGTTTCTCTCTGTCCCTGAGTTCGCCATGAACCCACTCTCTCTCAGGCTGCTTAAGATGGTTGATGGTTTGAACTTTAAGGATTTTGTCGCCTTCTTGTCTGCTTTCAGTGCCAAGGCTAGTCTTCGACAAAAGGTTAAACGTACGTAAGTGATGATAGTTGTTTCCTTATTTCCAACACATCTTCACTGTTTTGTTGTATATCTGAAAAATCATCAGACTTGCTTTGTTTCAGTGATCTTTCAAGTCTATGATTCTGACTGCAACGGGAAGGTCTCCTTTAGAGATATCATGGAAGTGTTGCGCGACTTGTCGGGGTCATTCATGTCTGATGAGCAAAGAGAGGTATGTATAGAAAGTTAACTACCAATTTTTTAGGCTTCCACCTGTAAGGCTGGTAATAAATGGTATACCATAGGTTCACGATTTGAATAGTGACTAGACTATATAAGTATGGTTAGGATAATGGAGCACAGCAAACAAGTGTTTTTACCACTATGTGTCTTGTGTTTTGCTTTTTGTGGTGTTAGCAAGTACTGAGCCAGGTTTTGAACGAAGCAGGCTACACCAATGACTCTTTCTTAACACTGGAGGATTTCATTAAGGTACATATATGATTGTAGCATCAGAATTACAGCAGCTTGCATGCAGTCTTTTCCTAGACCTATTTGTAGTATAGGATTCTGATTGTAACATCTTCTTTCATGCATCTCGAATCTCACAGGTCTTTGGATGTTGTAAACCGGAGATGGACGTTGAAATTCCTGTGGATTAGGTGGTCTATGACATCATATATGATCAAACTCCGAACTCAACATCTCACCATCGCAGATTTCAACAATATGTATGATTAGATTACATTTCCTCTTCCTCTTAAGCATTGTTTTCAATTGATTTAGATTCAAACTGTTCTACTATAAGCACACTTGTTAATGGTATTGAAAATAAAGATAAAAGTTTTATTCGTACTATAGTTTCTATAGTTATTATTATTATTATTCAGAAATATAAGCTTTTAGGACAAAATCAGCTATCTACTAAGAAATAAAACACACAAGAAACGGAATCAGTGTGGTGTTCTATTAGTGAACTGCACTCGGTTGTCATGTGTCGCTATCGCTCCATGTATCGCTTTCGCCATCTCCATCGTCGCTTGCAACAGCCTGAGACCACAAGTACCAAGTGTTAGTGATTTATATAAGGACAGAAGTGGCACTTATAGAATTGAAAGAGAGATCAAATGTTAAATGCTGAAACCTGTCTGATGGAGTTTGCCTTCTCTAAAATCGTGCTGAAGTTGGTGTTCATCGTAGCTACAGATGATGATGCCTTTGCTGTGACCACACGTCTCAAGGTAAATTGCTGTAATGATGATTCAAATGGATTTTGTTGGATACGAGAGTACAATGATATATGAAATGACTAATGTGGTGAACAAGACTCACTTTTGTTCGGATTTGATGTAAGAAGTCTTCAGCTTCTGTCTCTTTTGCGTTACCATTACCTTGCTTACAGTCCCTCACATTGTTCTTCTGTTGTACCTATCAATCATCAAGTGAATAAACTCCTTACATGGAGAAAAGACTGAAGAAAAGAGAGTACAGAACTTGAGTCTCCATACGTTGTTATATGGTTTAGGAGCATCTTTCTTGACTGTAGATAAAGAACCTCTCTGCTCCAATGCACGTGTGAGAGCATCCTTAAAAGACTGCTTGTTGTTATCTGGTTTAGGATCATAAGCAATGACTCTGTTTGATTCTTCTTTCTTGGCCGTAGATAAAGAATCTCTCTGCTCCAGTGCGCGTGTGAGAGTGTCCTTAAAAGACTGTTTATTGTTATCTGGTTTAGGATCATAAGCAACCACATTGTTTGATTCTTCTTTCTTGGCTGTAGATAAAGAACTTCCCTGTTCCAATGCGCGTGTGAGAGTGTCCTTAAAAGACTGCTTGTTGTTATCCTCGAATCTCCCTGATGGTATCTTAGAAACCATCCACTGTAACGGAGGGAGAGGTGGGGGTAAAGGCTCAGCTGGATTCTGGAGGTAAGAGATCTTTCCAGCTAAGTAACCATCTGATGTTTCAAACTCTGAAGATGGAGCTGAGAGAGCAGAAGCTTCAGCATTGATTCTTTGGAAAGAATCATCATAAAGCTCTTGTTGGCTTTTTCTTTCATCTTCTGACTGCTGCTCAGAGATTGACACAGAGTGGTTATCACTGTTTTCTGAAACGTAAGAAGAGGTTCTACAGAAAGTATCCTTGTCTGAATCAGAATCAGGAAGTGAAGCAGCATCAGCAGTAGTCTCTGGCACCAACTGAAAGGACGAAAACGTATATTCATCTGGGAGTTTCAGCTTCAGTACGGAACTCGGCAAGGTTTCTGAGGGAGTGAAAGATACTTTCATGTGATCAAGTTGAGGAGATGAAGTAAACCAGTCAAAAGCAGCCTTGTTAGCTTCTCTCAAGGGCTCTTGCAAGGTTTCAGCATCAGTCTCTCTGATAGTTTCCTCTACAATCTCCGGCTTCGATGGCTTCAGTCCCAAAAGATTTCCATTAGTCCATAACTTAGTCTCTTCTTCTCCGTTGTCACAAGAACTCTCATCTTCTGATTCTTGATTTTCTTGAACACCATTAGTATCATACAATGGATTTGAGAAGCCATTGGAATAGCTACGAGTAGTACCATTGCTTATATCTAAAGCCTCCCATGGATCTTGAAGAATCATCTCATCAGGTTTACTCACCGGTGATGATAAATGTAGATCCGATGCTGCAGCACACATTGCCTCATCGTCTAGACCAGAGTTGTTAGAAATATTATCTGTTTCTTGCTCACACACATAGTTATCAAACTCTTCTTCTGTAATCTCATTGGAGAATTGCTTCTGAACCTCTTGGTCATTGTCAGATTCTGAATCAATGGTGTAAAGCGCATCAACAAAATCGTCCTCTTCGCTTTCAGTTTCATCTTCACTGTCCATTTCCACTTCCCTCGGTTTGATATCTTGGACAGTTTCAACCTCTCTACGTTCTTTCAGTCCTGAGTCCGGTTCAGCATTTGTCTCCATTACTTCATGAGCTTCATCTGCTGCACGTTTCAGGGCATCAGCTTCCACTATCTCAGCTTTCTCGTGCCAACTAACGCAGGAAGAGCCACGAGTTGTTAGCTCTTGAGAAGGACTATCATCATTTTCATCTTCGCTTTCACTTTCAGACAGAACTGAAGCAATGGTCCGGGGACCTGGTGTGAACCTTGAAGCAGTAAACACCCCCTTCAGTTTCTCTCCACCACTTCTTGAATCAAAAGAGAAAGAATGTTGGTCTTGCAAGTCAGATTTGGACTCAGTTTCCATAGTAGATGCAGTTCTAGAGGAAGAGGTTCGTCCACCGAAGCTTAAAGAAGTCAAAGTCTTCCTGGAAAACCATATATTACATTTCAGGTTATGAGTCATACACAAACACAAATCTCAACAAAGTCAAAACCACAATGTTATCTTCTTTACCTGTCACTCTGGTTAGCCATTGAGACAACACGAGATATATCTCGGCTCCTAGGCAGAGATTTCTTCTTCTGCTTTGTGCATATACAAAGCAGAATAAAACCGTTAAGAAGAAGAAACACTCTACCAAAATATAGTTTACATCGTCAGAAAAAAAACAAACCTTAATCTCTGGAAGTTTAGAAGCTCTTGACGATCTTTTGAAATGAGTAGGATCAGTGTATCGTTTGAGACAAGACCCTGGACCATTTATATCAAATCTGAAAGGAACCGCAAAGAATCAGCATAACAGAAACTGAAATGATACAAAAAAAAAACACAAAACACAAAATGAGTAAGGTGTGTGTATATACTTGTCTAGCAAGTGCAACCGTGGAGGGTCACGGCAATCATCATATGGAGCCATGATAAACTGTGGCAAGTCGTCGCAAACAAAGTAATCTTGCACATTTGGTATACGAGGATGCCACTCAAGACCTGAAACAGCATTTGATACTCAGTTCTTTCACTATACTTTAATAGTAGTGATCTTCATCATATCATTACCACACCAAATAAATTCAACTGATTCATTATAGCTAATAAATTATAAGACTCTATAGATAATACCATTCTGATGTCAAACACTAGTGCTTCAATAGTATCCAACTTTCACTAAGATAATAATAATATAGATCTAAAAGGAAGAAGAGAGTTAGTAGCTTTCACCATGTGATTTGTCTAAGAATACTGTCATAATTACCAGACTCTAAACTCAAAAGAGTATTTTAAGTAAGCAGTCAGTGAAAAGGCATGTGAGCTGGGCCTACATTGAACTCAGAGGATATACTTTAAAAAGAAAAAATAAAAACTCATGTGAAGAAGCCTAAATAAGAATCAGACAATAAAGAAGAATGACAAGAGAAACAAGACGGGAAGAAAAAAACATAACATACCTCCAGTGTAAGCAAATTGTATGTGGTTTGTTTGTGCAAGCACTGCCTTCTGGATGGAAGGAACAGTAGCTTCTATCTGCTTCAGTCTCATCTTTAGTTTATTGCTTCTTGAAGCTGTAAGTATAACTTCTTCTTGTATCCCATGGAAGATCTCTGTTGCAAACCTGAAAACGTTTGAAGAGAAGACCAAACACAGCATAAGTAAAGATATGTTCACTTAACTCAAATCACTAAGTAAAAAAAAAAAAGACAATACATTTTATGAAGTAATAAACTCAATTATTAAAAAAAAACTAAAATAAGAGGAAACAGAGAGTTTGGGGTTGACTTGAAGACACTTACTCGGTGAGATCACCGAGTTGACGCAAGATTCCAACGAGTCCAGAAACGGCGACGCCGTCGAGAATAGCTTTTGGGTCTTCACGGTCGACGTCTCTGTGAAGCTCTGTTTTGCCTAAACCGTAGACGTTCCTCACTTCGACCCTGACAAGCGGCATTTGCTCTGTTCCACAAACTGTTTGTGATCAAATGGGTATGGAGGAGAAGAGGTAAAGGTTCAAACTTTGTGATTAGTTTCTGGGTTTCTTCTTCTGGTAGGTGAGATTGAGGCAGCTTAACCGCCGAAAATAGAGAGGGAAAGTTTTGGAGGTTACAAAACAGTTCTTTGGTGTGAAGAGAAAGAGAGTGAATGAGAGAGAGACAAAGACATTGCCAACACTGCAAGCCATTCCTTCTTTCAATTTCATTACACATTCCATGTGAAAAGACAATACCACCCTTCTGATTGTACAGTATTACCCAAAAGAGACTTGGTTCAACTAAACTTGTGGAATTTATTATTTATTAGGGATAACAATCCAAATTACTCATATCATATAAATTTCCAAATCCTTAAAAAAGGCTGCTAAAAATTAACTACAAATATTACATTCTAAAAATTTACTATATAACATCTGCTAAAAATTTGGATAATTCAAAAAATATTTTTTTTCTTTTGATAATTAATTTGTTGATATTATGCGGATCAAAATTCAACTAACTAATTTCCTGAAACATATCTATTTGTACCAATTTACAATGAGAATTAGAGATTCATGTCGTTTGGCTATACAAACGGTATATTTGAGACAGTAGATTTCAAATCCGAGATGTTTAACATTTTTCGAATCCGTTATAACACGCTTGTGTGGTTTCGGAAAATATTTTAGCTTTAAATTTTAACCTGGCTAATTACAGAAAAGAGGGGGAACTGAGAGAAGCTTGGATTCTACTGAGTTAAACTTAAAGCTTGGGTAACGTTAATAGTTTGGATCATTAAATGACACTTTGGTCGTTTGTAAAGTAATTGACTTATTGAGTTGGCTACATATTTAATGAAGAACAAAACATCCATAAATGGAGTACCTATATACATATACATCCAATATTTATGTGTACAATGCATAGTATCTAAATAATAAACCTATTTTAAAGTGTAATTATCTTCTTGTAAAGTTTCAAAAAAAAAAAAAAAAATTATCTTCTTGTTTCAAAATATAAAGTTAGCACAGCCTCTCGCAACCTAATCGATACCTCGATGGACTAATAATTAATCACGTTTATACGTAACACGAGTTGCATACTATCTTCCATCTACGCACACGTTCTTAGAGTGAACAGATTCATCTTCTTTTATGCAACAATGAGTATATCCTTACATCTATAACCCACAGTTAAGAGACTTGCACATGCATGTGGATGGTGACCCATTCAATGTTTAAATATATGTACACAATAAATCTGCACAAGGATAGTTTAAGATCCGTACTTCTAGAGATGTTAGGATCTAAGAGTATCTTCAACTCCACTCATATAGAGTGAAAAATAGATTTACTCTAAATATAGAGTAAGTTGTTTTTTTGTTCATCACTCTATTTTTTATACTAAAATAGAGTATCATTGGAGCAAACTCCATCTCTATTATAGAGTCACTTTATTTTAAAGTAAAAAATAGAGTAAACTCCCATTAACCAAAGCAACTCATTAACTCGAGCTCTTTTGTAGTGTTCCCAAACATTGGTATTTATTTTTGTCATCCATTAGTATTTAATTAACAGATAGGATTTTAAATACATTAATAAATACTTCTACATGTATGGAATCAGTGATAAATAATACTTCTATGAAGTTTTTAAACATATTAATAGAATATCTTAGTTTTGATTTTATAGATGGATTGTTTTGTAATTAACTATTTTCACAATTTTTAATCAATCAAAATTTAATAACATAATTAATTTTTACTAAGTTTACAAATTATCATTATTTAATAATAAAAATTTAAGAAATGTATATTTTAAACTTTTTCCAAAACATAGATTATTTTTAATCAAACGAATATAAAAAGAAATCAAATATTTTATGGCAACCACTGCCTGCATACACAACATTAGAAGTACATCAAGAAATACACATTGATACAAAGAAGTTATCAATTTTTGATCCACAAAAAAGAAGTAATCACTTACTCTCTCTGTATTATTTTAACTAGATTTTGAGGCTTTTTTCACAAAAATTAAAAAATATAAAAATTTATGTAATTTATCTTGGCTATATAAAAATAACATTAAATAAAACTAGTTTAACCAATAAAAATATACAATGTTTTGTAATTTGAAATTTCAAATGATATTAAATTTGTTTAGAAAACTGAGAACATCACTTATTTTAAAATAAAATAGAATTTTTTTTAAAATTACTTAAAGTGATATGGATGGTGTATATCATATCATTTCTAATAGGTATATCATTATTAAATAAGTGATGCGATTAGATCCATGCATGACTTTTAGTCATATACGTTTATTTATGGTGCTACCTAATCATAAATTTAATTCCACTTCATTTATTATAGTTACCTATTTGTTCTGACCATCAACTTTTAGTTACATTAAATTTTGTTTAATCACTTCTGGATTCAGAATTAGTATAGGTTGTCTCGTTTTTGCAGATTCTATGAACAAGATTTGCCGTAGTTTTCCATCATATTAACCAAAGTTAGCTTTTCAAAATAATCGGCATGCCAATACGATTAACTAATTAGCAAACGGAAAAGACTCAAATGATTTAAAATGAGAATTACACAACAGCTAATAAATCAAATATTTGAGTTGAAGATTGGATCAGAAATTGTTTATCAGAATTCATTTCATTGTTGGAAAATAGAGGATGATTCATCGATTGTGACAATCATCAACCGTCCATCCTATCATTATTGTTAGGATAAGTATGGTTAATTATGTATTTAGTAAGAGATAATGATGTAAATATTAGAGATAAATACTCTAGTATAAGTCGGTAGAAAGATATACTTGTAACGTTGTATATAAGTTGAGCTTGAGCCTCATGATCAATACACATAAAATATTCAGTACTTGCTTGATTTAACATGGTATCAGAGCAATAGATCCATTCATTATCGATCTTTGCTTATTCAATTTTTTTTTCATAAAGTTCTAAGATCTTCAACGTGATGGGAGATAATAAAGTTGTTGTTGCCGGCGTGTCCGGAGAGAAGGGTGCAAGCTCACCGTATTCGATCTTCTCGTCGGATAATCCTGGAGCTTTGATTACTTCAGTTCAACTGAAGGGAGAGAATTACAACGAGTGGGCAACGGAGATGATGAATGCTCTCCAAGCCAAGAGGAAGGCATGTTTCATCGATGGTTCGCTGAAGAAGCCACCAGAAGGACACGCTGATCTTGAGTCATGGCTCAGCGTCAATTCAATGATAGTAGGGTGGTTGCGAACGTCTATCGAGCCACGAGTTAGGTCAACTGTGACTTTCATAACAGATGCACACAAGCTTTGGGAGAACTTGAGAGAGAGGTTCTCGGTGGGAAATAAGGTGAGAGTGCATCAGCTGATGTCCAAGCTAGCTTCGTGTAGGCAAGATGGGCAGGCAGTGATTGATTATTATGGTCGTCTGGCTAAGATGTGGGAAGAACTCCAGACGTATCGACCATCACCAGTGTGTACTTGTGATGCAGCTGCCGTGTACGAGAAGGAAAGAGAAGATGAGAGGGTACATCAGTTCGTAATGGGGCTCGATGAGTCCAGATTTGGTCATGTTGTCACAGCTATCATAGAAGCTGATGTTCTTCCAGATCTTGGAAAAGTTTATAACAAAGTGGTGCGAGAAGAGGATCGTTTGAACTCTGCAAAGATAAGAGAACAACAGCAGGAGGCTGTTGGATTTACAACTAGACGTGAGAACAATAATGATGACAATAAATCGAACAGTGGACGCGGAGGTACACTTGACGATCTGAACGCACAAGCACAAGGACCGCAAAACAGAGGACGTGACAGGATCTGTTCAAAATGTGGAAGATCAGGTCATGATAAATCTGCATGTTGGCAGATTATTGGGTATCCAGAGTGGTTCACAGAGAGAGGAGGAAGAGGAACTCGAGGTACATCGAGAGGAGGTGGTCGCAGTAATGGGCAGTCCAGAGGTAGAGGACAGAGTAACTTGGCTTATGCTACTACGGCTAATCCAAACAACACAGGACCACCTGAGTTAACTCCAGAACAGTGGAGAGCGATCACTCAGATTATCAACAATAAGTCAACCTCTTCTGATAAGCTGTCCGGTAAGGATATTGGTGATGTAATTATTGATACAGGGGCATCACACCACATGACAGGGGATATCAATCTCCTTGTTGATCTCAGAGATATATCACCTTGTAACGTTGGGTTTGCTGATGGAAGCATCACGGTCTCAAAGAAAGTGGGAGTGTTGCGGCTGTCTAATCGTATCTCACTACATGATGTGTTATATGTTCCCGATTTGAACTGCTCTTTGATATCAGTATCTAAACTGCTTAAGAGATCAAACTGTTTAGCGATTTTCACCGATACATTGTGTGTGTTGCAGGACCGGGGTTCGAGGATGCTGATTGGAGCAGGTGAGGAACGCGACGGGGTGTACTATTTTAAGGATGTCAGAGTTGGGCGAGTTAACAAGACTGTGAAGGTTGAAGATCCGGTGTTGTGGCATCGTCGGTTGGGACATCCTGGTTTTTCTGCTTTGTCGGATTTGCATTTGTTTTCTGGTGTTGATGTTTCTGCAAATTTACATTCTTGTGAAGTCTGCTTTCGTGCTAAGCAGACTAGGGATCAGTTTTCTGAAAGTTATAATAAAACGAGTGATTGTTTTGATTTGATACACATCGACCTCTGGGGACCATATCGGGTTCAAGCTTCTAAAGGAGCTTCGTATTTCTTAACTATTGTAGACGACTTCTCACGAACCGTTTGGACATTTTTATTACTCGAGAAGTCACAAGTAAAGAAAGTAGTCGAAGATTTCCATGCTTATGCTGACACTCAGTTTGGAAAGACAATAAAGAAGGTTCGTAGCGATAACGGCACCGAGTTCATGTGTCTTTCATCGTTTTTCAAAAACAGAGGTATTATTCATCAAACCTCTTGCGTGGGAACACCACAACAGAACGGTAGAGTGGAGAGAAAGCATCGTCACTTACTGAATGTCGCAAGAGCTTTACTATTTCAGGCTAGTTTGCCAATTAGTTTTTGGGGAGAAGCGGTTCTTGCAGCCGCTCATGTTATAAATCTCACTCCAACCAAAGTACTTAATGGGAAGTGTCCCCACGAGTTGTTATTTGGATCAGTACCATCGTATTCTGATCTACGAGTGTTTGGTTCATTATGCTTCGCCCACAAGCAACTGCGAGATAAAAACAAGTTTGCATCGCGAAGTAGGAGATGTATTTTCGTTGGATATCCTTTTGGCAAGAAAGGATGGCAGCTTTACGATCTAGAGGAGAAAGAGTTCTTTGTCTCTCGTGATGTTATTTTCAAGGAAAACGAGTTTCCATACGCAACAGACGTATCACAAGTCTCTACATCTCCTGTTGTGACGGAAATTTACGACTCTGTTTTCCTTACAAATGAAACAGAGGATACTGGAAACATGGGGAGTGTTGATGAAGAAACAGAGGATACTGGAAACAGGGGGAGTGTCGTTGCAGTAACACCGCCAACGTTACCGAGTGGTGATCCCGTTTCCAATGATCCTGCAGTAATGGAGGTCGGACCCGAAGTAAGTAGTACAGGGAATGAGACTGCAACAGTAATCCTACCTGATAAAGAGGCAGAAACAGAGGTTCTTATGGGCAGAGGACAGAGAGCCAAGACGCCTTCTGTTCGGTTAAATGACTTCGTCATCTACAATGCAATTTGTGGAAATAGTACCCCTCGCGTTCGCACCTCCGATCACTCCTACAGCATCTACTTCGACCCGGTCACAGGTAACACTCTTTGTCCTCTTACTGAACTTATCTCTGACGAAACATATTCTGTTGGGCACAAGGCTTTTGTTGCAGCAGTTTGCGCAGAGACTGAGCCTAGAAATTTTCAAGAAGCTATGAGAGATAAGAGATGGACAAAGGCGGTTTACAAAGAAGTTGATGCACTTGAGGTTTCTAATACATGGAGTGTAGTTGATTTACCTCCAGGACGCGTGGCGTTGGGCACAATGTGGGTGTTCAAGATCAAATATAATTCGGATGGGACAGTGGAAAGGTTTAAAGCAAGACTGGTTGTGCTTGGGAATAGACAGAAGGCAGGATCAGATTATGACGAGACATTTGCTCCGGTAGCAAAGATGACGACAGTGAGGAGTCTTTTGAAAGTTGTTGCTGCTAATAACTGGGAAGTGCATCAAATGGATGTGCACAATGCATTTCTTCATGGTGATTTACATGAGGAGGTCTATATCAAGCTTCCGCAAGGATTCACACACTCTGAACCTAACAAAGTGCTGAGGTTACATAAGTCTCTTTATGGTTTAAAACAAGCACCTCGGTGTTGGTTCGAGAAGCTCACAAAGGCACTTCTACGCGCGGGTTTCTATCAGTCATATTCTGACTATTCCTTATTTGTTTACTCGCGTGGAAGTGTGGAGATAAGAGTGCTTATATACGTTGATGATTTGATTATCTGTGGTAATGATGGAGATGAGATTCAGAAGTTTAAAAAGTATCTTGGAACGTGCTTCCATATGAAGGATTTGGGGAGGCTCAAGTATTTTCTTGGCATAGAGATAGCCAGAAGCAAAGAAGGTTTTGTGTTGAGTCAAAGGAAATATTCAATGGATATCGTAAAAGAGACAGGGCTGTCGGATGCAGCACCAGCTTCGACGCCCATGGAGCAGAATCATCATTTGGCAACAGATGATAGCGCCTTCGTTAAAGAACCTGCAAGATATAGAAGACTAATTGGTCGGCTCATTTATCTAGCTAATACTAGACCAGACATAGCTTACTCGGTTCATATTTTATCTCAGTTTATGCAGAAGCCTCGAGAGAGACATATGGAGGCTGCGTTCCGAGTAGTACGGTTTCTTAAAGGTTCTGCTGGTCAGGGGATTCTACTAAAGTCTGATGGTGATTTACAGCTTTCAATCTATTGTGATGCTGATTGGGCGGCGTGTCCGTTAACAAGGAGATCTTTGACAGCATACGTCGCCATGATAGGAGGTTCACCAGTGTCTTGGAAGACAAAGAAGCAGAATGTGGTATCTCATTCTTCTGCTGAGGCTGAGTACCGAGCAATGTCTATTGCTACACGAGAAGTAAAATGGTTAAGACAGTTGCTCACTGATCTAGGCTTTGCGCCTAAGACACCTTCACGTTTGTTTTGTGATAGTAAGGCTGCATTGTATATTGCGTCTAATCCGGTCTTTCATGAGAGAACTAAACATGTTGAGATTGATTGCCATCGAGTTCGAGATGCTTTGAAGTCAGGGATGATCACATGTTCTTACATTGGCACCAAGGAGCAGTTGGCTGATGTTTTGACAAAGGCTTTGGGGAAGTTGCAGTTTAATCATCTTATGTCCAAGTTGGGCATTTGCAATGCTCCCACTTGAGGGGGAGTGTTAGGATAAGTATGGTTAATTATGTATTTAGTAAGAGATAATGATGTAAATATTAGAGATAAATACTCTAGTATAAGTCGGTAGAAAGATATACTTGTAACGTTGTATATAAGTTGAGCTTGAGCCTCATGATCAATACACATAAAATATTCAGTACTTGCTTGATTTAACAATTATCAATATTAACAATGAATTCACTTTTTGAAGATAAACCAAACGAACATTGGTATAACCAAACCAAATCCTTTATTCAATAAGATATCTTAGGCGTCATATTTTTATTTCATGTTGACGTTATGTATGATCAGATCAATTGTTATACATATTTTTTTTTCTCATAATGTCAAACTATGCATCTCCAAGCGACCATGACTTGTATCTTTTAGAGAAATTTTGACAAATGCAATATATTTATGTTACAAAGAGTATATAAACGTATATACATTCCATGTAACCAATAAATTACATTCCATGTAGACAATAAACAAACTGGTTTCCAACGCCATCGATGGCATCAATGCCTTGTTTAAAATGAAACGTGGCATAGACAGTACGGTGCCGGATGAAGACATGGTACCATATTCATATCCCAACTAGATATCTCATTAGCATATGATATTATTTTTCTTGTTTTTCTAAAAATATCATACATGATATTGATTTTATTAATTAGATCTGTGGCAGGTAGTTTCGATCACTATTTTTTATAATGTAGTCAGGATCCAACTCATTGACTTGGCAACTGGCTGATAATTTACTGACGGTCCAAGATATGAGTGTTGATCCGAAGGCAATTATACATCGAAATATATATATAGTGGTAGTTCTTAAACATTTTAATTTTGTATTGTACTCCACAAAACTGTAATACCGGACCATTTACAATTAATAAACTTCCCATTCTTGTTTGTTCATATAATAAATTTTAGAGGTTTATTTTTTTGTATTTTGATTTTACTCACGTAATATCATAAATCATATTTCGATAGATCATTTGTCTTTTAATTACTCTAATTCAAACACATTTAACTCTTGAGTTCTTTATAAATATTACCAAAAAATACATTTTAGTTACATAGTAAAACAAATTAATTCGTTATATCTTTCATCATATATCACAAATCGAAATATTACAATCTCTTTTTTTTAACATAACACAATATCATCGTTGCGTTCAATATCATAATCCATATTAGTGTGAACCCAAAGATGACTCCATACTTGTTTGAATTTGACTATTATACTACTTGTAATGCTCCAAACACCCATAACTAATAGGTCTTTTCACACCTGTTCACTCGGCATGTGAACTTCAATTCGAGGCGATATGAATGCTTAAATTTCCAAAGGTTCATTAATTTTTTTTTATTGATTTTGCAATCATCACATGATATTTGTCCATGTTTTATTTTCATTGACACGATATCACAAATTACTTGTCAATAGGTAATTTATACTTCTATTACTTCATATCAAATACGATAAAAAAATAAATAAATGCAATATGGATAACTAAGTCAGTTTTCTTAAATTTTTCAATATGTTAGAAAATATTGTTTTTTCTTGCTAAATATGTTAAAAAATATTGTTTAACCTTTACGGCAAGTTTATATGTTTGTTTTGTAATCACCAAAATGGAAATGCTCTAGCATGAAACTAAATAGACGTAGTTTCAATTTTCTATAGATCGGATCTGTTAGACGAGATCTAAACACAAATATGAATTCACAACAAGGTGAGCAAAAGGTAGACCTGCTTTGAGAGATCTATATTAGTTGGGTTGGAGAATCTCCAGGCCCAAAAAAGCCCACATTTTTCTTTGGATAAACTGAAAAAAGAAAAATAGGTCACAGCTTCTTAAAACTGGCCTGTTTCAGCTCAGCCACAAAAGACAAAGAAATAAGGGTAGATGACACATTCTAAACCCCAACTTAAATTGTCTTTCTTCACAAATTAAATAGCCTTCCTTAAAGGCCCAATAACCCAATCCACTAACCGGATTGACCCGGATGGTGAATAAAGGAGAATCGGGTCACAACTCCACAAGCGTCTCTCTGTCTTATTTACTCGCCCCCTCTTTCCCTCGAAACAAAAATTAGGGTTACGAATTCGGAATCAGCATCCATGGAAGAGATTACAGAGGGAGTGAACAACATGAACTTGGCCAATGATTCCCAGAAGAAGAACCGTATTCAGGTTTCCAACACCAAGAAACCATTGTTCTTCTACGTCAACCTCGCCAAGGTACGGACACACTTTTTCTCTTTTCTTATTTTTCTCTCGACTCGACGATCTGTTTCGTATCATTGTGTGACTCTTCTTATCCACTCAAAAAGGCTCAATTTGTCTGGGAATCTATGTACTTTTAGCTGTCTTGTAGGAATCACAAAAGTTTAAGCTTTGATTTGTGTGTTCAATTAATTGGTTATTACAAGTGTGTTGAGGATCTTGTCGGAGATTTGATGTAAGTGGGTTTTGTTTTGTTGACCTTGTTTCCAGAGGTATATGCAAGAGCACAATGATGTCGAATTGTCTGCCCTTGGGATGGGTACGTGTGTTCTTAATATCTCTTTTTATATATATATTCTTTCTGTATATCTTTTGAGACTGTTATTGTTTGTTTTTAGATGTACTAATTGAGTCTCTGTTGAACAATGTTAATGAGCAGCCATTGCAACCGTTGTTACCATTGCTGAGATACTCAAGAACAATGGTTTTGCTGTTGAGAAGAGTGAGTTTTTTTCTTGGATTTCGTTTCATATTTGGAGATTTTGCGACTAAGCTTTGTTTTTTGTATTGTGTATAGAGATCATGACTTCTACTGTGGATATTAAGGATGGCTCAAGGGGACGTCCTGTGCAGAAACCTAAGGTATTTTTTTTTTTTTTTTTCTCGTTGATTTTCATGGGGTCAATTTGATTATTATTTTTTTGGTCTTGTAGATCGAAATCACGCTTGGGAAGTCAGAGAAGTTTGATGAACTAATGGCTGCAGCCAACGAAGAAAAAGAAGCTGCAGAAGCTCAGGTCCAGAGCTGAACATAGCCTTCTTATGTTATGATTCCATTTCATGGGTCTTTCTTCTGTCTTGATGCTTAATATTATTTGTTTAATTTCATTGATTTTTGGCTGAATTTGTCAATTTGAGTTGTTATGTTTTGGATGGTTTGTTGTACCTGTTGAAACACTTTTACAATACTATATGATATTTTTAGTTACAAAGAGCATATAGCATAAAACAACATGGTTTCTTTTCTTGTCTTCACATACGAGCCATAGATTTTTCTTAGCATCTCTAGACTTGCTTTTTTTCCTTAAGCGTAACGTGCAGATCATAAAGTTAGGCAAAAAGGAAAAGGAAAAAGATTCATACTTGTCACAGTATTAAGTGTATCTGTAGAATTGATACTTGTCACATTATTACATCTCAAAAGTTAGTTGAGGAGACGTTAATGAAATTAAATAGACTCTCAATTGGGCTTGAAAACAAAAAACACAAATCGTCTCGTGACTTGTTAGCCGTCATCTTCAAGGCACAAAAACATTTACACAAAACCAAAAGTTTACTCCTTATCTCTGATGCCGTTGTGTTTACTCATCCTCAAACTCAAGTAGTCTCTCCTCTTTTCTCTCCCCACTCACACACTCTCTCTAGCTGCAGAAGATTATTGATTTACGCATCTCTGAAGAAGCTTCCCCCTCCATCTCTCTGGTTAGTTGATCTCACGACTTGTTCTTTATAATTATTCCTTTTAGCTCAGTACAAATGATCCTAACTTGCATGAGAAATAGTTATGGGATCTCTTACTCTTGGGGTTCTTCATTGCCATAGATACAATCATGCATTGTTTCACTTAGCCGCGAGTATATATTAAAAACTAATTAAAAAGTTTCTAGTAAACTCCATGTCACCAGTTCTTATCTTTTTGTAAGTTTCCACTTTCCACAGATTTGTCGTTAATGCATGTATCTCAGTGTCTATAATTATTTAATTAATGAGCTATTAATAAATGGAATCTAGGTTTGCTCCAGTTTCATTATTTATGTTTTTAATTTTTTATTTCTTCAGATCTGTTTTGGAGAAATGTGAACTTCATTTATAAGTGTTAGTCAACTAATAATAGCTCATCGATCACTGAGCTTTTCTAACGGCTTTGTTTGGTTCACCTGCACGTTTCCTATGGCAGAAAGCAGCAAACTTAATTTTGATGCACCTCTTCTCTCAACAAGGCAGATGAAGAAAGAAGCAGTCTCTGTGCGCAGAAACATGGCAAAGAAGCTTACTCATGATGACTCCAAGACAAGCGAATCTCCTTCAGTTCCTGTTCTTGGCTTGTTGGATCATGTTCCAAACACTGCCTCTGTTGTTTTCAAAAGTCACTTGGAGAAAGCCAATATTGATGGAAACCTGAGAAGACAAGTGAGTTCAAAGGGTAAACAAGTAGAGGAAGAAGATGATGATGATGATGATGTCTTCTCTGATGCCCTTGATACATTGTCTCTAAAGCATAGCGTAAGTGGTAAAGTTGAAGCAACGAAACCGCCAACGGCATCATCCGAGGATCCTGATCAATCTCGAGATTTCATGTTGAACCGTTTCTTACCTGCCGCAAAGTCCATGACCATGGAGCAACAACAAACTGATCAGTATGCTATGAAGCGACAACCATCATCTCCCTTGATGGCTAAACCAGTGAGACAGATTAGAGATATAGTACCAGCTGCAACTCCTAAGAGGTATGAGTATAACACCACTCCATCATATTATCAGGACATAGATGATGATGATGATGATGATGATGATACAAGCGATGAAGATTATGAAGATGAAGCTTCTGAGTATCTATCTAGGAGAGGCTGTGGGATGTCACCACAACTCTGCCTTGGTATGTTGACCTCAGTGCATGGTCTCAAAGAGAAACCTTACTCCCTAAGAACCACCTCAAGCCATGATCAAGTGAAGTCAAGCAAGGTCTCTCAACTCAAATCTCGGTTTCAATCTGTTAAAAAGGTTAGCCCCTTTAAACTTATTTTTTACCATCATAGGGATCTGATCAGACACTCACTGAGTATATCTATGTCTCAGCTGGCTCTTGATAAGTTTGGAAGCAGAGCTCAGTCTCCAGTACATCCAAGTGTTGATACAAATCAGCGTACTGCAAGTGTGCCATCATCTCCTTACAGACAAACTGGCTGTTTGTCACCGTATCGCAGTGTAGGAAACTGTTCCCCTCTTCACTCTGCTGGCTTCTCCGGGACTACTCGTAAAGAAGCGGAGATGATGAGAGCCAACAGGTTGAACAAGCACATCAAGAACCCAAAGAAGTCTCAGGACTTACTCTATCCAAAGAGTACAAGACTTGACTCTTCTACAAGCTCTGTCATGGAAAAGACTTTACACGTTGACAAAGATAAATCTCCAAAGACCAGCAATGTCAAGATCTCGCCGGAAACAATATCAGAGAAACCGAAAGCTGTAGAGTCCAGCCTAAGTATTAGAAGTGGAATCAAGAAGATGAAGGAAGATGATTTGGACAAGAGCAAGAGTGGATGTGATGGGTCTCCACTTGCTCTGCCGACACCTAAGAAGCCTTCTGAGTCTTGGCTTTTACGTAATATGCCTTCAGTAAGCTCGAAGATCTCTTCGCGGAGATACTTGCTTCATCCCCAAAAGAAGGATCTCAAAGAAAACTCCACAAGTGTTGTGACCAAGTGGGAGACTATAGTCAAGACCTCTTGTATTCACAGAGATCATATACGCTATTCCGAAGTAAGCATCTCAAGCTTTTCCCTTTAAGAGACAAAGAAACACACAAAGAGACCATAAATTGCTAATGCTCACTATATCTTTTGTAGGAACTCGTTGCTCGTTCATCTTGTCAATCTACAACATAACAGATCAGACCCCTTGGGATCATCAGGTTGAATCTACAACTTCATAGGTGTATCTTTTGTGAGCATTAGATTGATTACATGTGTAATTTAGACTTCCATATTATGTCAGTTTACCTTACCTAGCTAATAAGAAGATACATTTGTTCCCAGTAAATGTTATGTTCATATCTTCATTCAGGTACTAACATATAAAAGTCACCGAAACTACATGTAACACTTGGATCATATAGTCTATCTCTCTTATGAAGCATACTTAGTGACAAGACAGTTTTTTTTATAGGGGAAGGCCGAGAAAGAATTTTCATTAAGCTCGTCTCTTTGTAGAGATTACATGTAAACAACAGCAACCAACGAAAAAAAACTAGCTTTACAATTGCCAGCAAAAACTGCCTTAAGGATCTCGCTTTCTGTCTTTCCTATCACTCTTATTACTTTCATATATACACATGAGAACAAATGAAAATAAATGGTATGGTAACAAAGAATGTTCTATATATAGTAATACCTTCTCTTTGTAATGTCTTTTCTCGACCATCCGTTTTTCTTCTTAAAAGTTCATCTCTCTGTCTTCAGTTTCAGGGGGCAGAGACATTACTACTTCAACTTCATCTGCTTGGTAATGCATCAGTTTCTCTAGCTGTGGTCTTAGTTCTTTATTGCAAAACTCTTCATACTCTTCTATAAACCCTCCTTTCTTCTTCACTTCAACCACCACAAGAGACGTTGTCAGCTCAAATATCTCAACCTTAATACTCAACGGTCCTTTGGCACCTTCTCTACTACCTTCCAGCCTCACGTTCCAATCCTTCTTCCTCACTGTAAACTTGGCTAACAGCGCAATCTCTTCCAACTTCGATATGATCTTTGTCACGGGAGCAGCAGATACAAACCTAGCTCCTTGTCCTCCTTCTTCAAACAAACCAGAAAGATCGAATCCCGAAGAAAATGATATGATGTCAAACGCGTTTAAACTTGCCGGTCTAGGCATTGAACCAGTTTTTTTGATATCAAACTGATCAAGATCTCCCTCTGAAGCCGTAGATGATCTCCCTGATGACAATGACAATGATGATGAATCGTCATCATCATTGTCATCATCGTCATCTCTACATAACTTATCGTTTTCGATATAGAATTTAACATCTTTAAACCCTTTCTTGAACCATTCATGATCTCCGCTGTCGTGATTCTTGTATCCGGATTCGTATCCAAGATCCGGTTCATAAGCCTAGTAAGCTCAGGCGAAAACCATTTAGGACACTTAAACTGTCCTTTGAATATCTTCTTGTACATAACCATAACGTTCTTATCATCAAAAGGAAGATAACCAGCCATCAACACAAACAAGACCACTCCACAAGACCACACGTCAGCTTTAGCTGCGTCGTAGCCTTTCCTCGTGAAAACCTCAGGCGCCAAATAAGCAGGCGTCCCGCAAAACGTCTGACATATCCCATCTTGCTTGAGCTGCTCGGAGACCACGCTGAGACCGAAGTCAGATACCTTAAGGCTCCCTTCGTCGTCTAAAAGAAGATTCTCGAGCTTGAGGTCTCGGTGGTAGACGCCTCGGCTGTGGCAGAATGAAACTGAGGAGATCAACTGCTGGAAGTATCTACGGGCGACTCCTTCCCGGAGCCGGCCTTTGGATACCTTACCGTAAAGGTCTCCGCCTCGTACGTACTCCATGACGATGTAGATCTTTGTCTTCGTGGCCATGACCTCGAGGAGGTGGACGATGTAAGGGTGGCGGACGCGCCGGAGGATCGATATCTCGCGTTTTATGTGGCCGGCTAAACCGCTTTTGACGATCTTTTCTTTGTCGATGACTTTGATGGCCACGTTTTCGCCGGTGTTAATGTTCCGGGCGAGAAAGACTTTAGCGAAGCTTCCGTGGCCAAGAAGCTTTCCTAGCTCGTACTTGTCCATGAGGATAGAGCCTTGTTGGGGTTTTGGACTCTTGGGGCTCTCTGGAGTACTGGTCTGTTTCTTCACGTCTTTTGTAATGACTTTACCGAGAAGACGTGGAAGTAGCACTTGCGGAGATGGTACTGGAGCCATCGGTGGGTTAGCTGAGACTTTTGTTTCTTTACCGGAGAATGAAATGAAGAAACGAACGAAAATAAGATATGGTTGGCTTGTCTTGTTCCGGTTGTAATGATGTCTTAACTTTAGCCATTTCGTATTCGATTTATAATGGTTTTGGAAGTTGAGATCATTTTGTTTTTTTAATTACTAGCTGAAAAGTCATCTCTCTTACTGTTATAAAAGTATTGCTAAATTGATGTTGAAGTCTTATCCTCCTAATCCATAAATTTGCCAGCAGGTGAACACGTTGGACGACCGACTAATTAGTTTATGGATGTTGTTTATCCAATATGAAAAATGTTGCAAAGTCATGTTTCCTACAATACTTAATTGCGATTTCTTGAGACATATATAATAAGGTTGACTTATCAAACTGAGTGATTATGGTCGATAAGCAGAGTCCATATAGTTCGTTAGGATATCGTCACACTCACACATCTATATTCCCTCAGCGAAAAATGTTTTTTTTTTCTGGGTGGTATTTGTGGGAACCACGTGTGTGAGTCGGTGCTGACTGTGATTCGTGGAGTTCACGTAGCCGACGAAAACCAAATTAAAAGCTACAAAGTCAAAGACCACACCAAATAGCTAGCTTACTCGGTTTCTCTGTATATAATGTGTAATACTAATTTGCATTTCCAGTTGGTTATTCCCATTAAGTCCATAGTTATCGTCCAGAACTCTAGTCTTAAATTGTGACGAGGACGGAAGGAAAATCATCAACTGGTCAGATATTACTGCAGACAATGTAAATGTATCGTCATAAGATAATAACGATGATAGGCCAATATACTTATAAGTAGTTGCAAAAGAAACAGAAGGAAGAGATAAAACAAAACGCATCTATTAATTTCTTGCCCATGTTGACAAAAAAAAAAAATTCTTGCGCATGGTTAAATATAGAACACATATTTTTTTTTTGGGTAAAATACTAGAACACATATTTTGTCGGTGTAGAACTGAACATTTTTGTCAATAACATCAGCATGACAACATGCACGCTAGCTATAGACTTTAAAATTTACACCAATAACATGATCAGTAGGTGCTGACAAAAAAAAAATATGATCAGTTGGTATAAAATTTAACATTTACACTAAAAAATATAAAACATATATGAGTTATTAAGATGTTTGCATTCAAAGTTTTTGCCAATAACTTCAGCATGCACGCAAGACTCTATAAGTTTATACATTTAAGTTACTATCAACGTTTTTGTCGGTGCGTTAACTTGGAAACAAAAAAGTAACATAATTGTTATTTACGTTCGTAGCGTTAATGTGATACGTGAAAGGTGTTTTTCATTTTTTATAAGTGGGAGATTTCCATGACGATTTTTTTAACTACTAGACCATTGCAAATTAGTTGTCAGTCGTGAAATGTTTGATAGTAACACCATTAAGGCATTAACAACCAATTTATTTGAAAACGTTCGGTTTTTTTTTGAAACACAAAAAAAAAAAAAAACTAAACCGAAAGTATCCAAATAAATTGGTGTTTGCATTCAAAGTTATTATTTACACAAAAATATATATAGAACACATATATATAAAATGTTTGCAAACGTTCGATTTAGTTTGTTTAATTTGAAGTTTTAGAGAGTTTTAACTTTTTAAGTAATAATTGTGTTCCACAAAAAAACAGTATATATAAATGATTTGAGATCTGGTGTAGTTTTAATATGCTAAAGACATATTCAGTACATGCATATAGCCATTTATTTTCAAACGATATCTTCAAATCCATTGTATAAAGGAAACATTCTTTCAAACCGATTAGGTTAATAGTAGCCAAAACTTTTAATTTATGGCTTTTCAATGCTTTCTTTGTTCTGGTTAACAAATAGAAAGAAACATAATTAGTTTATTAGTTGATACAAATAATACAATTAAAATTATTCATTTTTAATGAGAATTTACAAATCTCATTATTAATATTAAATCTCATTATTAATATTAAACGTATACTCGAATTTTTTTTTTTTTTTTTTGATAATCCAGGGTTCCCCGTTTCCTGGGTCAATCCCTAGGCCGGTGAGACAGCAGTCCGCGTCACCCGAAAGGGCTTTATCTGGGCTGGATCGAACCCAATATCGTTTTGGTGTCCAGAACGAAGTAGGGTAGTTTTCGTATGGATGGAGGGATCGAACTCGGATGGTGTCTGCCACCAAGGCCCGTCCTACCACTTGGTATATTTCCAGCAAAAACATATGATAAGAGCCTAAATTGCAAGCACGACGAATCTTTTCCTATTTTGTATACTTTTGTTATAGCACTGTCATAAGAAAATACATAGCTAATGAAAATTATCCACATTGCAGAAATACTTATCGTTGTGAAGACCACGTTAAGATATTACATTTGTTTGGATAATGCTTATATATCTGTTAGGTAAATAAACAAAGATAAGAAGAAGAAAATTTAATGAAGACAGTGTCTTTATTTTTGGTCAATATGGTTTCCTTGTAACGTTATTTCTGTGATGGTTGTAAAATATGCAGTTATCGACTAATTATAGTAGATGAAGACAATTAGGACACAATGTGAAAATGTTATCTGTATTGACAAAGATAAAGTGAAGAACATTGAGAAAATGTATCAACTCCTATCCGATCAGTCTCACGCAAAACAATCATTAAATATAGTCAACATCATTTCTTCTAGCGTTAAGAATGTCCTTGCATCAGATGCTTCAGCAGTCTTTGAAAAGATAAATAAAATGACATCAGATGCTTCAGCAGTCTTTGAAAAGATAAATAAAATTTTTGTTTTTGAATTATATAGAAATATTCTGACTTCACAGAAGTGGTCCAAACTAGTAATGTGTTGTCATGTATCGGTCTTCTGTATCTGCGAATGCCGAAATATTAATTCTTTAATGCCGAATGATAACTAGAATTACATCACCATAAATTAGGATTTCAGCTGCTAACAATTCTCAACTTATGGAATCTCTTATTCCATCAAGCATGGAGGTTTCACTTTCTAAAACTCGCCTCGATTCAAATAATGAACCAAAGATCCAATTATTGCAATTGTGGATGATCTTGCAAATGAGGATCATCTTCTTCTGTGAGCGATAATCTTGATGCTTGTGAGATGTGTATGTCTCTATCATTTATTTGCATCAATGGTCCTATGAAGTTTTTGATTTTGGAGTCAAACCGAAAGTTATCATCAGACATTAATCTTATTCCTAAAGTAATCTCTACGGCCCAAAAGGATGGTAGTAGAATCGTTGAGCCCAACTTTGATTCTTATAAGTTTGCTTAATTTGTCAATGCGGAGGATCCATCAGATTTCTTATGTGAGATAGTTATGAGTATTCACAGTAAACATTTGGACGTTTCAGTTGATCATATAGTCTTTTTTTTTTGTTCAACTTCATATAGTCTCTCTTATCATATAAATGAACTTTATTAAAAGGAAAGGCCGAGAAAGTTTTTCCATTAAGCTCGTCTCTATGTAGAGATACATGTACAACAGCAGTCAACGAAAAACTAGCTTTGTAATTGCCAGCAAAAACCGTCTAAAACTGCCTTATGATTCACTCTTTATTCTTGTGTACTTGTTTTATTATCTGATCTTCCTATCACTCTTAATACAAGTACTCTCACTTTCATATTTAGTCATTTAGATATACATAACAATCGCAGAACAATAAAATAAATATCATAGTAACAAATAATACTTGTACCTTTTCTTGTTGTGTCTTTCTCTCTCGACCATCCATTTTTTTCTTAACTCTATCTCTCTTCAGTTTCAGGGGGCAAAGACATTGCTACATCAACTTCATCTGCTTGGTAATGCATCAGTTTCTCTAGCTGTGGTCTAAGTTCCTTGTTGCAAAACTCTTCATACTCTTCTATAAACCCTCCTTTCTTCTTCACTTCAACCACCACAAGAGTTTGTGTCAGCTCAAATATCTCAACCTTAATAATCAACGGTCCTTTAGCACCTTCTCTACTACCTTCTAGCCTCACGCTCCAGTCCTTCTTCCTCACTGTAAAGTTGGCCACTATCGCAATCTCTTCCAATTTGGATATAATCTTTGTCACGGAAGCAGCAGATACAAACCTAGCTCCTGGTCCTCCTTCTTCAAAGAAACTCGAAAGATCGAATCCGTAAGAAAAGGATATGATGTCAAATGCGTTTAGACTTGCGGGTCTCGGCATTGAACCAACTCGTTTAATATCAAACTCTGCGTCTCCCTCTGAAGCAGTGGACGATCTACCTGATGACAATGATGATGAATCGTCATCATCATTGTCATCCACTCTGCATAACTTATCGTCTTCGATATAAAACTTGACATTTTTAAACCCTTTCTTGAACCATCTATGCTTCATGATTTCTGATATGGTGATTCTGGTATCTGGATTTGTGTCCAGAATCCGGTTCATAAGCCTTGTAAGCTCAGGCGAAAACCATTTAGGACACCTAAACTTTCCTTTGTGTATCTTCTTATACATAGCCATTATGTTCTTATCTTCAAAGGGAAGATAACCAGCCATCAACACAAACAAGATCACTCCACAAGACCAGACATCGGCCTTGGCAGCGTCATAGCCTTTCATTGTCAAAACCTCAGGCGCCAAATAAGCAGGCGTCCCGCAAAACGTCTGGCAGATTCCGTCTTGCCTCAGCTGCT
The DNA here is from genome assembly GCF_000801105.2 of Raphanus sativus. Taxonomy (NCBI): domain Eukaryota; kingdom Viridiplantae; phylum Streptophyta; class Magnoliopsida; order Brassicales; family Brassicaceae; genus Raphanus; species Raphanus sativus. Next base: position 48,369,227 of record NC_079516.1, read on the forward strand.
CGGAGACGATGCTGAGACCAAAGTCAGATACCTTAAGGTTCCCTTCGTCGTCCAAAAGAAGATTCTCAAGCTTCAGATCACGGTGGTAAACACCGCGGCTGTGGCAGAAAGCAACGGATGAGATCAGTTGCTGGAAATAACTCCGGGTGACTCCTTGACGAAGCTGGCCTTTAGCCATCTTTCCTAAAAGGTCTCCGCCTCTTACGTACTCCATCACGATGTAAATCTTTGTCTTCGTAGCCATGACCTCGTTGAGGTGAACAATGTAAGGATGGCGGACGCGTCGGAGGATTGATATCTCACGTTTTATGTGATCGGCCAAACCGCTTTTCACGATTTTCTCTTTGTCAATGACTTTGATGGCCACGTCCTCGCCTGTACTAATGCTCCTGGCTAAATAGACTTTAGCAAAGCTTCCCTTGCCTAGAAGCTTTCCTAGCTCGTACTTGTCCATGAGAGTAGAGCCTTGTGGGGTTTTCGGACTCCTGGGACTCTCTGGACTGTTCTCTTTCTTCACGGCTTTAGTAACTATTCGACCAAGAAGACGCAGAGCCATCGGTGCGCAGACTTTACCGGGAAACAAGACAAAGAAACAAAGAACCGAACGAAATAAGATATGGTTGGGTTGTCTTGTTCCGGTTGGTTATAGTGATGTCTTAACTTGGCCATTTCGTGTTCGTTTTATAACGGTTCTGGAAGTTGACATTTTTTTGTTTTGTTTATTATAAGCTGAAAAGTCATCTCACTTAATTATTGTTATAAAAATATTCCTAAACTGATGTCGAATTTTCCAAATCCGTTGGACAGATTTACAAATTAATTTATGGATATATATTAAATAAATACGGTTTATCCAATACGCATAGTTGCAAATTCATAATTGCAATACTTGTTTTGATTTTTTTAATAGACAGATAAAAAAAATAAGGGTGACTTATCAAAACTGAGTGATTTTGGTCGATAAGCAGAGTCATAGTTCGTTAGGATGCTGTCGCACATGTATATTCCCCCAGCAAGAGAGTGGATTTTTCTGGGTGGTATTTGTGGGAACCGCGTGTGTGTGACCGAGTCGGTGGTGGTAGTATGTCATGGACTTCACGTAGCCGACGAAAACCAAATTTAAAGCTACAATGTCTACACCAAATAGCGATACTTCCAACCCCCGGTTTCTATATAATGTGTATATTAATTTACATCTCGACTTGACTATTTTTAAGTGAGTAGTTGTTTTATTTTTTGAATGAATGTTCAAATAAAAAGAAAAGTCTTTTTACAACAAACTAGATCTTGATCCGCGCTTTGGAAGCGCGGAATATTTTACGATGAAAAATTTCACTAATAACTTAACAAATACTTTAGTAACTTTTAAAGAGTGTGTATTCAAAATATTTTTGCAATTAAATCAGTGTTTTTAAATTCAACCCGATTGTGATTATACCGGTTAATCCAGAGATCCAACAATTCAATTTAAGTTTTTAAAATATTCATATTAAAAATCACTAAAATCCGAGACTAACCGATTGAACTGATGGATGACCGATATATAATCTAATTTGATTTAAATTGTAATAGTTTCATAATTTGTAATCTTATAATCAAAATTTTAAAGTTCATTATTTTGCAATTTATGAAATTATGAGGTTTCTACAAAATTTTAAAGAGAAAATGATGGATATAAAATAACTAAGATTAATAATTGTATTGTTTGGAAACATTGATTGTAGTATATAAAATATATTGTTTGGAAACATTGATAGTAGTATAAAAAAATAAGTATATTGTTTGGAAATATGAATAGTAGTATAAAGAAAGAAATATTAGTGATTTAATGTATGTTTAACTATAAAGTATAAAGGTGTATTTAATTTAAAAACTTACAAAATAAATGTTAGGTCCAACACAATGTTTCTGTTTTAATAAGATAGATGTGATTCCGTTTTAAAAACGGATAAAAATAGAATGTACCTGAATAAAGATATGCTAGACAAATCTTATGAGATCCGATCCTAGTACTCACGGAGGGATGAGATACAATTTCTAATCATCTTGTCAACAGCCCAAGATATATGAGCAGCAGGATAGGAATGATCACCATGTCGTCTCCCATTTCTTTTGCGCCATAGTGAGTGAATCGTGGCCTTGAAAGACATATTTGAGTAAATACGTTTTTGTTTTTTCCCGAGTAGGTGTTTGCAAGTTCCTGATTATGCGATTCCACTGGCTTGTGTATCTTGTTTGGAGAAGAGACCGAGTTGGCCCCATCCATACTTGATACCTCCTCACAGTATATAAAACACGTATTATATAGTACTCCCTCCGTTTCATATTAAGTGTCGTTTTAGAGAATTTTTTTCGTTGCAAAATAAGTGTCGTTTTAGAATTTCAATGTAAAATTTATTAATTTTATTCTCCATTCTATTTTTCTATTGGTTGAATTGTATCGGTAATGATGTTTTTATATTGAAAATATGCAAAATTAAATGCTTTCTTAATCCGTGTGCACAAGTCTAAAACGACACTTATAATGAAACAGAGGGAGTAGTAAAATATGTTAAGTGCATTCTTAGTTTTTTTCAATAACATCAACATGCACGCAACATAATTTATACATCCAAGTTTTTATGAATGTTTTGTCGGTGCGTTAACTTTGGAAACCAAAAAAAAACAATTTATTATTTACGTAGCATATATCTGAATTTGTACATAAAACGCATATTAATACATATATTTGTGAAAGGTTTTTTTCCTTTTATATAAGTGGGAGACTTCTAATCAAAACCCATTCTATAATCCCTAGAGTACGTGAAGTCAAGTGTTTTGTAATTTTATCGTTTAGGCTGTCCACAGTGGTAAGATAATTGAGATCGCAATGAAGCACCCTCGATTCAATGATGAATTTTTCAACTACTAGACCATTGTTAATTAGTTCTGGATCGTGAAATGTTTGATAGTAACACCATTAACAATCAATATATTTGAAACGTTCAGTTCAGTTTGTTTAGTTGAAGATCTAGAGTTATATATAAAAAAATTGAAATCCGGTATAGTTTAATTTGGTAAAGACATAGTCCATGCATTTAATCATTGACCTTGAAGCGATATCTAAATTTTAATGCACTGTGGGTAATAAATATTCTTCAACCCAATCAATTCATTTCTTTTTAATGATTAATTAGGACTCTCATTATAAAACTTTTACCGAAATGTTCTAGAAACAGATCCTAAAAGGCTCAAGGAAGCATCAATCTTAGGCCTTTCTCAGTTAAAGATTCTATCGGACTCAAGCGTCCTCATCTCTGCCCTGCGATCAGGGACGGTTTTGAATGAGATAGCGGGACTACTTCATGAAATTAGTCACCTTATTCCTCTCTTCTCAACCTTATTTTTTGTTGTAATTCCGAGATCAGCAAACTCTATAGCTGATGCTCTTGCAAAAAATGCCCTGAAAACTTTGATTAGGCAAAACCTTATTTAAGTTTCTATTGAATGAAGTAAGCTCGTTGACCAAAAAAAAAAACAGATCCTAAAAGGCTAAATTGCAAGCACGACGAAGGTTTTCCTGTTTTATATATTTTTGTTATAGTATTGTCATAAGAAAATTTATAGACTAATGAAAATAATCCTCATGACAGAACACAATATCGTTATGAAGACCACGTTAAGTTATTACATTTGTTTGGATAAAGTTATCTTTATGTATTACGTAAATAAATAAAACAAATTACCTAAAAGAAAAGAAAAAACAAATCCTTTTTGCGTTTCCTAGTTCACGTTCTTCTTGTTTTTACAAAGCCTTTTTCCTGTTCTTATCGGGGTTTATATGTTTTATAGGCACATTCAGGAGTTCCGTTGAATATGATCTCTAAGTGACTTCATTCTGCATCTCGTTGATGTGTAGATCGCATAAATTGATATGGAGAGTGATATGTAAAGGAGGGGCCAAGAAAGTAGGAAGAACCTTATGCAGGACATCCAGATTTATGTAGTACTTAGTAGTGGATTAGAGTGTGTACAAGGAGATTTTGAGATAAATTCTGGCATACTTAATAGGGTGACGTGAATCCGGTCCAATGCAGTGAGATGTCACTGCTGATTCTGGATACAGAGCTTTTTCGTAAGTCACATTTTCTTTGTTTCATTTATAAAAACAAAAAAAAAGCTTGGACCACTTAAAGAGTATGAATGACAAAAAGCTTTTATGTCAAAGCTTTGGGATTTACGCATATTTGTACAGATAACCAAACATTTATCCATTCCATATTTAGTTCATCGTAGATATAAATAGGCCTGAAAGAATACAATCAAGCATGTGCTAATCTTGAATCACATAGGCAGCAACGGAGGCGAGAGGCAGAGAAGAGAGATTTACAGCATGCATGACATGAACAACTAAGTTCCTTTTTACTCAAGTTATGAAATGGCACCGGTTTGGGTCTTGTATCAGCCAATGAGCCAACAGATGAAAGAGACAAAATCACAGGGAGGTTTTCGTTAGGTATGTCTGTGTAACAAACGCATTGTGAATTTTGTATTGTTTATGTTTTTTAGGTCCATAACGCAAATGGCCCCATTTTGGTCCTTCTTGGGACGCACGTGAGTGACTCAGTCAGATAGTCCTTTAACACCTGCACCGTCTCTTGGACCCATCTCCTGGCTCCATCTTATTACTACTCAGAACCCAAGATAATATTTTCTTTTAAAATAGTACTTTAAAGAAATTAAAAGCAAAAGAGATGTTCATTGGTTCATTTTTTCTTTTCTTTTCCGAAACACATTAATTTCACATAATCATAACGTTTTCTTTTGCCCCTTTAAACTTTCGTTGGCTTTGATCATGGTCAAGTCTTCTTAATCCATTATCAAGTATTGTATCCTAACCTTTTTACTAGCTTCTGTATATTATGCTAACTATAATCAAATACGAAATGTAGATGTTTCTTTATAAGAATCTTTTTTTACAGTTACCAACCTATGCATCTCTTATATATAGCTTATGTTGATTAGTCTTAAGATTAAATCCAAAAGAACATGAAGAACATAACTCTATCAGTTTAACTTTCTTAATAATGTTTCTGAAACAAGTACATATCTGTATTTAAATAATATAAGATTCGACAACTTAGGAAAACAAAAAAATAAAGATTACCCAACGTTAACAAAGCCTACAGTTATATAAAGTAATATATTTTGAAATTAAATTCAAGAATGAAGTTTGTTCGTATTAAGCCTTTAGGGCATCTCCAACCCAACTCCATTTTTTACTCTAAAATATAGTAAAAATAAATATGAAATAACAAATGCTCCAACTCAACTCCATATCTCGCTCCATTTTGAAATTTACTTCATAAATGGAGTAATCTATTTTTTGTTTGTTCATGACTCCATTATGAAGTAAAAAATAGAGTAGGGTTAAGCAATTTTACTCCATATTCACTTTACTCCATTTTGAAGGAAAAAATGGAGTTTTACATTGGAGATACTCTTAAGCAACAAAAAAAATTGTCCGTTTCCATTCAGAAGTTTGTCATTCTTTTCACACGGGTATTTTTTGCACTTTCGGTATGTAACTGAAACCTTATGATAAAAGATACAGTTGTCACTTGTCACAAAAACACTTCTGCTAGCTAGCATTACTAAAAATTGAAATGGGAACTAGAAAACTTAAGAGAAGAAGAACTGGGAACACCAAACTAGTCTTGGTAATTGAAATTAGGTGTAAAATTAATTAAAGAAAGGTTGAAAGAAGACAATAGATTCTTAACTCTGGAGAATGACAGAAGAAACATAACTAAACGCATTAAAAGAGTCTCTGATGTGTAAAGTTGAAAAATTTAAAGAAATCATAGTTTTACCAAGCCAACAGTGTAACGGTAGTATTCTGTTTTGGCAGTTCCTTAAGGGGCATTTCCGGTAATATAATAATTTCAACGGTCCTTTTCTTTTCAACCTTTTCTCTATTCATATAAAAACTTTAGTCTATATCATTAACCATTGCCACCACTACTAAAAAGCTCTCTTCTAACTCAGCTGCAACTTCGAAAAAGTAAAAGCTTTTTCATTTTGCCTTGTCTCTTTTTCTCTCTAAGTTTTAACATACCCTGTACTAGGCTTTCTTAGCCATTTAGCTCCTTTAGTTAGTGAACACATCTAAGATAATATCATTAGAAGAAGATTGTTGTGAGTGACCCTGAAAAAAAAAAGAGTGATGGATCCTGTAAAGCCAGAGGAGATAAGCCACCCACCAATGGATCAGCTTCAGGGTCTAGAGTACTGTATTGACTCAAACCCTCCATGGGGTACGATCCCTCACACCATTTGATTGATTGGTTCTCTTCTATTCTTTTAAGAAAAAAACATTTGTCTGAGTTTCTATTTCTTGATGTTAATTGCAGGAGAAGCCATAGCTTTAGGTTTTGAGCATTACATTCTTGCTTTGGGAACTGCAGTGATGATCCCTTCGTTTCTTGTTCCTATGATGGGTGGAGACGATGTGAGTTTGTTGTTATTACATCTTCTTTCTTTATCCGGAGAATCTCTGTTATTGATGTGTCTCTTTAAAAAAAACTTGTTTTTAGGGTGATAAAGTGAGAGTTGTTCAGACACTACTCTTCATTCAAGGTGTCAACACTCTTCTTCAGACGCTATTTGGAACCCGTCTTCCTACTGTGATCGGAGGCTCTTACGCCTTCATGGTTCCCATCATTTCAATCATCCACGACTCTTCTTTGACACGTATTGAAGATCCACAGTTGGTATGTTTGTTTTGCTCTTCTCTTGAATATAGTAAAGCTACTGCTTTTGTCTGAATGAATCTTAAAACTCCAATGTTTTGAACAGAGATTTCTAAGTACAATGAGAGCAGTACAAGGCGCAGTCATCGTTGCATCTAGCGTTCAAATCATCCTTGGTTTCAGCCAGCTGTGGGCAATCTGTTCAAGGTATGTAACTGCTTGTTATATCATATTAAAAGGTGTGGACTTTTAATGATTTGTTTTTTATTTTTCAGATTCTTTAGTCCTGTGGGTATGGTTCCTGTTATTGCATTAACTGGCTTTGGACTCTTCAACAGAGGTTTCCCAGTGGTATATATATGTCTTTCTTTAAAGATTGAAGAATCATCTCTTCTTGGTTCTTGTTTTGATAAGTGTTTTTTTTTTTTTGGTTCTGCAGGTGGGTACTTGTGTTGAGATAGGGATTCCAATGCTTATCCTCTTTGTCCTCTTCTCTCAGGTTTATTTATTTATTACTTATGTGGTGACTGACCCCTTAAATCTCTCTGATTAGGCTTCTTAACTGATTTTTGTTTTGTTCTGTCTGTGCAGTATCTGAAGAGCTTTCAGTTCAGACAATTCCCAGTGGTGGAGAGATTCGCTATGATCATAGCGTTGATCATTGTATGGGCTTACGCACATCTCTTGACAGCAAGTGGAGCTTACAAACACCGACCTCATCAGACGCAAGTGAACTGCAGAACCGATATGTCTAACCTCATTTCTTCTGCTCCTTGGTTAGTTAGTTTTCTTGTGTCCTAATATTTCATAAAATGGAGTTTCTGATCATAGTGTTTTAATAAGCTTTCTTTCTCTCTTGACTTTTGTTTTAGGATCAAGATCCCTTATCCACTTCAATGGGGAGCACCTAGCTTTGATGCTGGTCATGCTTTCGCCATGATGGCTGCTGTTTTAGTCTCACTCGTTGAGGTAATGTCTCTAGAATGTAACAAACTTATGGATGTGAGAAATGTACTAAAGAGAAGAGTCTTTGTGAATGTTTTTAGTCCACTGGAGCTTTCAAGGCTGCTGCACGGCTGGCTAGTGCCACGCCTCCCCCACCTCATGTACTTAGCCGTGGTATTGGATGGCAAGGCATTGGGATCCTCTTGAACGGTTTATTCGGAACGCTAAGCGGTTCAAGCGTCTCTGTGTAAGTGGAACAAGTTTTAAACTTATGTGTGGTTCAATTGGTTTATGCCAACTAGTCTCATGAGTTTTTCTTCATTATTGTAAATGTTACAGAGAGAATGTTGGATTACTAGGGAGCACTCGTGTTGGAAGCCGCAGAGTTATTCAGATCTCAGCAGGGTTTATGATATTCTTCTCAATGCTAGGTCACAATCACACCCCAGCTTTTAGCTTCCTTCTTTGAGATGTTTCTTTCTCATATAAGTTTTGTCTTTCTGCAGGCAAATTTGGAGCCCTGTTTGCTTCAATACCTTTCACCATATTTGCAGCTGTCTACTGCGTCTTGTTCGGTCTTGTTGGTCAGTTACATTCACCTCTTATATCTCACAAGATCATTAAACACTTGCTATATTATCTAAACACATCTTTCTTTGGTGTGTTACGTTACAGCTTCTGTTGGACTCTCTTTCCTACAATTCACAAACATGAACTCCCTGAGAAACCTCTTCATCACAGGCGTGTCTCTCTTCTTAGGACTATCGATCCCTGAGTACTTCAGAGACTTCGCCGTGAAGGCATTGCATGGTCCAGCTCACACCAACGCTGGTTGGTTCAATGATTTCTTGAACACAATCTTCTCTTCTTCACCGATGGTGGCGCTGATGATCGCAGTGTTCTTGGACAATACTTTGGATTACAAAGAGAGTGCTAAAGACAGAGGGTTGCCTTGGTGGGCTAAGTTCAGAACTTTCAAAGGAGATAGCAGGAACGAAGAGTTCTACACTCTCCCTTTTAACCTCAACCGTTTCTTCCCTCCTTCATAAGTTTTGTTACATGTTTGTGTGGACTCAGTACTTGTGTTGTGTGTGACTTATCATCACCCAATTATTATTTTTATTTTTATCTGTTTGAATTATTCTTTTTAATCTAATAAAAGATCTATTTTTTCACAATTATGTATACTTACTCCTATGCAAACTTTATCTCTAAAAAGTAAAATCTAATATGAATGGGTGGTAAAATGACATTTAGATTTTTTAGCATTGCAGCCAAAAAAAAAAAAGATTTATAATCTCTATGTAATTTGTATCACTGATTCATAACTGCTTTTGGTTACTTTTTAGAGTAGTCTATAATGGTTTTGCCGGTTTTGTGTTTCACTTTAATCGCCCAACAATGTTCTTTTTTTCTCTTCTGGGGATACCTATACCAATAATTCAAATTCAAATTCAAATTTAGAAAGTTTTTTTTTCGTTAAAATCACATTTAAATCTATATAGAGTACATACGATATATGTATAATTAATAATTAACAAATACTGACCAATGTTTAATACAAAAAAAAAGATAAGGACCATATGAGTACAACATTTTCATTCTTCTTATACAGAAAAAAAAAATATATATATTTTACCACAATATACTAGTTGCCATTATGTTTAGTATATATTTGGGTCAAGATTTTACTAATTTAATTAAACTGAATTAGAGTTTGATAAAACATCTTCACCAAACTCTCTTCTGCTTATTTATTAGTAGAAAAAGGGTACCAAATCTTCTGTTAGCTCGTCCTTACCGAAACAAACAGACTTTCATTAGTTTCCTACTACACAAATGGCTTCATTGTCTTTACTTGCCTAAAAACCAATCTCAGAGTTTTATAGAGCATACGTTTTCGTCCAAGGGATCTCTGATGCCATTTTCTGATTATTTTTTACTTCATTTGCTGAAAGATCAGAGCCATAAAAAGCTCAAACAAAACGAAACCTTTTTCTTGTTGCTCTGCTTCTCTGGTTCATAAAGTTTGTCTCTTTTCTCTCAAGCGGATCTAGATTCTGGTAAAGTTTTGATTTTTTTTTGAGCTATTATAACATGGTTTTCAGTTTAGGGGCAATGTTGTAACTGAAAATCCTAGTTTTTTGGTAGATATATATGAGCAAAATGGACCCGGAAAGTTGTTTGAGATCGATCAGTGTTTGTGAAAGTTCGAGTGGATCTGCTGTGCTTGTCAAGGGTGAAACAAGTGACTCTGTCTCAAAACATGTGTTGGTTGAACAACAAGCGGAAGAACAAAACGAGACTAATAAACTGCAACAACAAGGAAAAGAAAACGGTTCAAGAACGGGCAAAGATGAGTGCTGTAACGTTTCAGCACATGTTGTTCATGATGAGGTAGAAAAGGATACTTCAACACATGTTTCAGGTTGTATTACAGGAGAGAGTGATGCTTCAACAAAGGCAAAGGAGGAGTTGTTCCACGTGGTTGACTTGAGTAGTTGTGGTGGAGAAAGTGATGATGGGCAAAGTAGCTGCAGAATCTGTCATTTTGGGTCTGATCAAACACCTGATATAGTTTCTGGTAAGACGACAGTAAGCCTGGAGTTGATTGAGATTGGTTGCAAATGCAAAAACGAGCTTGGCCTTGCCCATTTTCACTGCGCAGAAGCTTGGTTCAAGCTAAGAGGAAACAGGTAAAATAATTCATTATTATTAGCTTTGGTAATGTTATGGACTCTATTAGCTTTTGACTATTAAGTGTCAGTATTAAGACTCAAATCAATACAGGAAAGTCATGGTTTAAAACCTCTGTTGTTGTGTTCTTGGCAGTGTGTGTGAGATCTGCGGTTGCACAGCAAAGAATGTTACAGTTAGCTTGACAGAGGAGGAGGAGTGGAGCGAAGCAATAATAGACACAAGATTGGATGAGAGAAGGCGTTCAAGTAGACAATCTTGCTGCATTCTTCTTGTTATTATGCTCACTATCATTCTGCTTCATTGGTTTTTCAAAAAGCTTAATCCTCACTAGACTCACTCCCTACAAAAAAAAAAAAGAATGAACGACATGAATTTAGTTTTTGTCAGTAAGTATGTATATCTGTTTGGTAATATTAATCATCAGTTTCCGACACTAGATGAAACAGTCTCTAGCTCTAATCTAACTCTAACTAAGAGTTTAATAGATTGACAATTTTTAGAGTTTTAATAGCTAACAGAACAAAACCATTTTCCGAAGTACAATTTGTTTTGCATCTACTATCTCAGCATCCTTTTTGCATTCATATTATCAATTCAATCAACGAACCATTCCACCTATATGGTTCAAAATAGTCAGGATTTATTTGGTGGTTCAGTTCAAGTATTTGTCAGATGATTTGGATAGTTTCAAATGGTCAAGGTACACAAACAATCAAACTGAACTTAATTTGATTCTACTTTCTTGGCTATTCACCGGTTCTCTATCACAAATACTCAAACTTGAACCGAATTGTCTTGAAAAATAGCCTAACCAATTTTTATAAATATCTGAATAACCTAGAAACATAATGAACCCAAGCCAGGCCTAATTCACCTACTCATCATCATCACCATCATCATCACCTCCTCCTCCTCTTCTCTCACTCTCCATTTCTCGATCACACCAAGACATTCGATCTCGAGAAAGTGAAGCGAGCTCTAGAGATGGAAACTACATTTTATTCTCCTGAACGAAGGTAATTATTATCACAAAACAAAACTCTGAACACAATTTACTACTTTTATGTGTACCAATCACCAATTAATACTCGCACGCTAGGTGTTCGACGAAATTTCACACTCAAGAGATTCATTTGCAAACCCGAAACTCACTTTTATATATCATTGATAAGGGCCACGTGTCACTTATCACGCGTGTTTATTAAAAAACCTTTTACTCTGTTTTTTCTCTCTCTCTTGACAAAAAAAAAAGTTAACCGCTTTCTTTCTTCCTTGGCATCCAAGAAAAAAGAAACGTTCACATGGCTACCTCAGAGGAGGAGGAGGAGGAGATCCTACTCCATGCATACAATAACGCACAAGTCTTCTTCCATAAGGGTGACTACACGAAAGTTTTGAAGATTACAGAAAAAGCGATCTCCCTTCATCTCACGAATACCTCCACTTATCGTCACCATCTTCTCCAGGGTGAAGTGTTCCTTGAGCTCGCAAGAAAGGCGGAAGGTGATGATGTTAGAGGTGTGTACTTGTTCGCTTCCCTTGATTCTTACTCGGTTTCAAGTCGTCTCTGTCCGGAATCTGTACGCGCCTTCCATGGATGTGCTCTTGCACTCATGGAATTGGCTGATAAGCTGGGATTGAGCACATTGTATGAGAAAGCGCTCGCCAAGGCTAGTCTAGGTCTAGTAATATTGATGAAGATGCAACCTCGAGGAACTTCTGAAGATGATTTGCAGTTAAAGATGGAGTCTTTGATTGAACTTGCAAGAGAGAAAACGAAATGTAAAAGTGCTATGGTTGTGCATGTCGATGATCGAGTACAGGAAGAGAGGAAGGGAGAACAGGGCAAGGAAGATCACGACGTTGATGTGTTGAAGAAATGTTGGAACAAGCTAGATGAAAAAGCCAAAAGAGAGTTCTTGGTGTTGGACAGTAAGAACTTTGTGGAGTATATACAGTCTTGTCACGCTAAGACAAAGTCTGAGAGGAGGCACTTTGCCAAGTGTCTCTGCATCGATGATACTTTTAGATGGAGAAAGTGGAAGTGTCGTATCTGTCCACAAGTCAATTACTGTTTGGTAGATTGTACATGGCATATAATAGATAAGCATGTCCAAAAGTTTCAACCTCCAAGCAGTTCCCGTCCTAGGCGTTTGGATGAGTGTTTTGCTAGCATGATATGTTGTGGGAATTGGGAGCCTGTGGATACAGCAGAGGCAATAAGTCTAATCAAAGATAAAATTGAGCGCAAGGAAGAGCTTGTCTATGTGAATGGATGGTCTAGTGAATGGGCTATAGCGAGTGATGAAAGAAGGAAAGACATGCTCAGACAGTTGGGTCATGTTCTCAAAGATTATTGTGAAAACGATATCATGCCAAGCAGCGTTTGGGATTGGTTGATGGTTTATACAGAGGAGAATGTGAAACTGCCTGAAGTTCCTGGGGACTACCTTGAACAATGCAAATTCTTCAAGAGCCCTCAATGTCTCTGCTTTTTAGAAGAGAAGAACGTTGAATACCTTCTGGAATACGTTAGAGAGCTAAGCACTGATCTTCGGGCAGGTTTGGTTTTGAAAGTGGTTGATGGGTTATGGGTAAAGTCACTGGTGAAGGAAAGAATCGATATTGAGAGAGTTAGTTTTAATCTGCTTCTAGATGAGAGGCTACTGTTAGAAGGAGAGCATCGTGATTATGATGACGTAGGGACAGTAAAGACTTTCAAATCCAGTGGAATTTATGACCATGTGATACCTAAGGGTGATGAGATTGTCTCTTGGGTTCTAGATTGCCCACCAATCGATGCAGATTCGTGTCCCAAGTGGCAGAGGGTACACAGAATCTTGAAATATGGCTAGCAGCATTGAGAATAGTGCGCTCCACAGCTAGGAAAGAAGAAAGCTACTACACTAAGAGAGACAAGCTACTAAGGTATAAGATGTTGGGTGAAGCTGAAGCCCTTTGTGACAAAGAAGACAAGTGGAGGAATGCTTATCAGAGGAGCAGATATGCGTTGGTGCTTAGACGTAAGTGTGAGCAGCGTTGTTTTGTCAGTGTGGTAAAGGATATTCTTGAAGGAGCTGCTACTCCAAGATTTGGAGAATTAGATGACAAAGAATTCACGGATGGTACATCCGAGCTCTTTACTACTGTAGAGAATGATGCAGTCAGAAGAAATATTTGGAAGCTCAGAAACTCACTTAAGAAAAAGGTCTTCTTCTTCTTCTTCTTCTTCTTCTTCTTCTTCTTCATTTCAGGGGGGGATTTTTGCAGGTCATTTCCATTGATGCAAAGATTTTGCTGAATGAGTGGACGTACAAGAAGCTACACGAATTTGCAAGACTATCAGTCATTGAGAACCGATTAGTGGTTATTCCTTTTGTGAAGCTCTATTTGCAGGTTTGTCAACTTGTTTTTGTTTATCAAAGACCACTCACTTGGTGGTGAAGTATTTCTGAACTGCTACTTATATTATACATGTCTTCTCGCGCAGGATAAACTGAAGAGCATGCTGAAAACACATAAGAGAAAGATTACAACAGCTGCTGCAGGAGCTTCTGCTAAGAAGGGACGTAGATAAACGAGGTATAAGATCAAATCTAATCTGATCTTGTCAACAATTGTTGTTTTGCTGTAGTTGTTTTTCTGAGTTAAAGTGGATTTAAGTTTTTGATGCAGGGCTACACTTTTGGAGGCTCATTCGTACAAATGGCGAAATGTTTTGAATAGGAATGCTTGAGAAGATGGTCTTTTATGTTTTGCTTAAACTTTGAATCTAAGACTTTCTAGTTTGTTCCAGAATGAGATGCATACAATGTTTGTGTTTGTGGAGGGAAAGTTTGAGGACATAGACATAACGAACTGCTCTTGTTGAGCTTCAAAGGCTTACACAAGTTTTATTCCCTTTCATTACATATGTGAGCATGGATCTTAATAAGATTTCTCATTTTGCTTCAAATCCTCTTTGAGACTTTCACGAAATATAGCATAGTAGCTGGTTTAACTTGTTGATATTTTTTAGTTAGTTTATAGAAGAAGAAGAGAGGAAATATAATAAAACTCAAGCGCTTCATTAAAAAATGCATCACTAAAGTCTCCGAGTCCTCTTCTTACTTATGTTGATATCTTCTCTTCATTTTGATATTTTCTTATTTCCTGCCAGTCAAGGTAGGTTTTCCTTGTCATCGACTCATCTTTAAATCTTTTCCCCCTCTTTATGATAATTTACTCTTTTTTTGATGTTACAATATGCTCTCCGTTTCCATACTATACTAACTGAAAACACTCGTTTCATTTCTAACTAGCAGATTCTCAACTTTCTAGTGTTATCTCTGTGAACAGACTTTTAAAAAATGCGTTAGAGTTGTGGAATTATAATTCAATAGACACATCAAATACTACTTCATATATCATATATAGTCGCAACAAAGCCAATGTCTTCTTTGATAAACATAATAGTCTCATGTTCATATTTTGTTTTGTCTGGATTATATTTAGAGAGTAGTTTCGTAGCACAAAAATCATATAATATAAAGTTAGTCAAAAAGATATGTTTCAAACAAAAAAAATAGTAAACTCTAAACATTGAAACTCTAACTCAGTGGACACGCATACTCTCTTGAAGTTATTCTTGTAGTACAGAAATGAAATTATGGACACGAATCAAACTTTTACTTCACTAACCAAAAAGAACTACATATTATAGTAATGTCAACGCATTATGTCACTTTATCAACATTCATAAATTTTAACTAAGGCATCGACAATGCTGACGACTAATGTGGCCCCAGATCTATACTATTAAAACATAATCTCTTATAGGATTTTACCCTTAGTTTTGAAAGATAATTACAATATCATGTCATTCCTTATTTTTAGAATATTTTGATTAATTTTGCCCAATATATTCAACCAATCAAAATCAATGATTTGTAGAACCAGTCACAGCATTTAAAAACGTTTTTTTATGACACAAAATCTATTTCGATATTCAAATTACAAACGTGTTTGATGAAACCAAAAAAGATCGTAACTATAAAAATCATGTACCATAAAAGCATAACTCGAAACTACATAATTCCTAAAACCTCAAACTATAACGAAAACTTAAAAAGAATATAACATAGGGTTATACAAATAATATTAGAACTGCTTTGAGTATAACTGTGTAAGTAATATTATCGTGGAGCCCTTCTTGGAATCCTTATTTTGATCTTAGTATCGTACGTATTGAATTACTAACCTTGGTATTTGTAATATGAAAATATTATTTTGATTTACATTGTATTAATTAAACTTTTAGCAAGGCTTAATATGAATTATCGTTTTCTTCTATGTAGATTTCCAATATATTTCTTAACCAATTCCCTGTTTAGCATTCATAATATGCAAGAAACATTTTTTTGACGGCAAGAAACATTTTTAAAAGTTATATTTTTTTTAACTCGCTGGACACTGAGAATAACTGATTTTTAAAATTTGGTCATCAATCAATATTATTTAGTACAAACAAACTACACGATTTTATAGATTCAGTGTATGGAAAACACAATCTCTTTTTTTATTATTCTTCACACAATTAGTTAATAATTTAAGAGAAATTCTTGGGTTCACCCCCAGAGTGAACTTTTAGATTCACTCAGCCAATAAGATTTCGTTATTTCATATTCAGTATTTTTTAAAAAATAAACAAAATCTTTGTCAAGTTTTTTATGTTTTTAAAATAAATAAAAAAATAAATAAAAAATAATATTAATTGCAAACAAAAACACGTTTAAAAAATACATTTTTAATACTGTAAACCAAACACTAAACCTTAAACCCTAAATTATAAACCTCTGGATAAACCCTAAACCCTTGGTAAATCCAAAACACTTGGATACATTCTAAATTCTAGAGTTTAGGATTTATCCAAGAGTTTAGGATTTACCCAATGGTTTAGAGTTTATCCAAGGATTTAGGGTTTATCCAAGGGTTTTAGAGTTTAGTGTTTTGTTGATTGTGTTAAAATGTATTTTTTTAAAAATCAAAAGATTTAGGATTTATTTAAGGGTTTACCATGGGTTTAGGGTTTATGATTTAGAGTTTTGTTGACGGTATTTTAAATATAAAGTTTTTTTGGGACTACTATTATCTTATATTTATTTTTTATTTTTAAAACATAATAAAATTTGATAATATTTTTTTTTTTTTATAAGATACTAAATATGAAATAACGAAATCATATTGGGTGATTGAACCTAACCGTTCACTCTAGGGGTGAACCAAGAATTTTTCATAATTTAACTATTGAATTAGGAAAAAAATCACTGGAATTTAAAGCAATCTCTGTTAATATGAATATAGATAATACGATTATACAAAATATGGTAACTGAATTTTCCTAATCACTAGAAATAGTAACTATATTTTAGTTTTGCAAAATCCAGTGAGATACGACTCCGAGTATGCTGCAAGGTTTTCAAAAAATCTAAACACCTCAGCGTGTTTTATTCAAATATTATTAGGGAAAATTTGGAAATATACTTTAAAAGAAGAATTTATTTTGAAAACTACACTTTCATTTACTTTTTTTGAAAATTACACTTTCCACTAAGTAAAATGTCTAAACTATCCATATTGAATGTTTATAATCATTCTAATATTTGAATATAAAATAGAAACGATTGAAAAACTTATACTATATACTAGTCCTATTTCAATATTCTATTATATATGATGTAAATGTTGATAAAAAAATGAAAACGCTACCAGACCTAAAATCTAGAATGTGGAACGCAAGTTGTGTGATTTTTTAAAATATATTATAAATAAATTGTGTTTTATTAAAATAGTATTGTTCCTGAGCTTTTATCAGATAACGTGCATAATAACGGGTTGATGGCAAGTTTTCACGGGTTTTATCGTATTTTTAGTTAATGCTTTTAGTTAAATTTGGACTAAATTATATACGGGTCAGGGGTTTACGGTTCAACCGCAGATTCGACACTTTGACATTAATTTCATCTGATATTTGAAATAACAATATTAAAATAAGGGAATTTGCATCTTCTACACACATCTTTCCCCATAATCAACTAAATGCCCTAAATCTCCCATATTGGTACCTCCATTCTTAGACAACAAAGTTGTCACATCGTGTGCACTTAGTTAGTTTCATAATTTTTTCAAGGTTTTCAGCAAATTGACTCTTAAAATAATAACTAAACTAGATCTCGACCCGCACAACCGTGCGGGTTTTATTTTCATTTTTATATGTATATATAAATATATATATATATATATATATATATATATATATTTAGATCATTAGTAGTATAAAATTTTTAATTTTAATCATATATTTAAATATTTATAAAGCTATTTCAAATACAATAATATATATAGTTTGCATGTTGTAAATAATCAACTGTTTAAACCGTCGTACGTATTTGTTGCTTTTTATTATATATTTATCTTATTATATTTGTATTTAGTTATTTAACATATTAATATGTGCATGAAAAACATATTTGACAATTTTTTTTATTTAATTAATGTTAAACTTTTACCCATCTTTCAAAACTGGATTTTTTTTTTTGCAGTATTTTACACAATATATTATTATATCTACAAAAGTGAAAGATATGTTAATTTTATACATGTAGTATATAGTCTGCTAATGTTAAGCCGCTCTGTCATATTATAATTTTAGCATAAATATTTTCTATTTATGAAAATAAAATTTTAAATTTTATCAATTAATATAATTTATCATATTAAGTTCAATATGATAAAAAATTAACATGATTGGTTGTGATTATATAATAGATAAAAATAAGATATAATATTTTATTTTTCATTTTATAAAAGCAACTGAATATATTAATGTATAATAATATTTCAAAACTAATTGCGGAATTAGTTAAAATATTTACATATAATCTTGAAAATTAAGATCTTGTTAAGATCTTTTTAAAAGATTTTCTATAATATTTTTTTAAATATATATATATATATATAAATTTTAAATGAAAAGATATCGAAAGATATTATGATTAAAGTAGTTCAAAGATTAATAATGATTAAAAATGTAGTGTGACCAAGTCTAGTAGATAGTCCATTTTTAAGAAAATTATACATGAATGAAAAGTCATGACTTCTGTTTTAATATAATACTAGATTTTTGATCCGCACGCCCGTGCGGGTGTATATTTTATAAAATATGTTGTTTTTCATGTCAATATTAGAGTTTGACAAAAAACGCGAATCCACAAAATTGAACAGATTCCGATCCAAAAGAAGTACCAAACCCTAACTGAAATGATTAAATATCAAAATTTTGGTATTTAGAAAACTGAAACCGAATTCTATCTGAACCGAAGTATTTCAGATATCCAAATGTATTCGAAATAGATTTATATACTCTTATATATATATATATATATATTTAGATTTAATGTATGTAAAAAACATTCAGAATATATATGGTACTTATAACTTGGTTTAAATAATTGAAAATATATATATAAATAGTCAAATGTGAATATCTAAAAAGGTAAACTATACTCAAATCACCAAAAACACTTAAAATAATTATTGATTATCTATCCAAATATTTAATCAAACCAAATTATATGTTAAGTTCAGGTATTCTGATATATGTAATATGTTATTCAAATTTATATGTATTATATTATTTTGCTTATATATTTCGAGAAATTTAAAGTATAATAATTTTACAAATAATTTAAATGTGTTATCTAAACCCGAACAAACCCGTAAAGATCCAAATCGAATCCAAACCAAAATTTAAAATATTCGAATGAGACTAAAATCTTTGATCCCGGAAACTTTAAACTCAAACAGACCCAAACCAAACCCGAATTGGTAGCAGAATGCCCACCCCTGATTCACAATCTATTTTTCTTTTAAAAACACAGCAAACATAAAATTAATAGTATTTTCACATATATTATATTTTAAAAATTTAATGTAAAATATAAAATCATAATTTAAGTTGGTATATAAAATTTGACTTTGTATTATATTTTCTTATATATATATTGATTTTTTTAATAATGGTTATTGAAAAATATTTTAGTAAAAATAAATTTTTGAATGTATGTATAAAAAATATGAAAAAAATTTAATAATGTATATACAGAAAAATAAAATATTTTCTTCATTTTACAAATGAAAATAGAAAAATAGAAAAAATCTAAAAAAGAATTTTTTTTATAAATTAACATCTTTATAACTAAAAATTTAAAAAGTCTTTACATTATTAATTTATAGAGGTTCTACGATATATGCTATAATCTACTACAAAAAATATCATGACAGTGTATATAAAATGTAATACTCGCATTCTTGATTTATATAGTCAAATCCACATATGAAGTTCAGAATCTTGAACATGTCAATTTTGTAAGATAACTTAATCCGACTTTTAGGTTGTAAATAAAAGTGTCAATATATCTCTTTTGCTAGGATATTTCAATGCACAAATGAAAAGTTAATAAATATAATAAAGGAATATATAGTTATGAATATTCTGCATCATTAATGATTCAATATTAGTTGTTAGGCAATATTAACAGGTGCAAAAATAGTTTCCAAAAACGTTTAATATGAGAATATTTGTTTGCTTAATAATATCACTATTTAAATTAAATAATAGTGACATACTTTTAATATTAAAAAAATAAGGAAATGTCAAAAATGTACTTCAATATAATAGTTATAGATATTAATTTATTACCCTGTTTTGTCAAATTAAAGCCAGGATACAAATACATACAGTATATATATATTATAATATAAGTGAACAATAATTATAAAATAAAACGTGGATAATAAAAACGGTGCATAAGACAATAAAATAGGATAAGTCTTTAGTTCTTTTATCATGGACAAATCCCATTAAAATCTCAACAGATTTGTCTAAAAAAATAACGAAGCAAAACTGAATGATTGCAAAAGGAAAACTGAATGTTGAGAAGAAGAATAAAAGATTTGAATAACTTTACATAAATCACTTTATGGAAATATCGAATAGAATACAGTTAAGGTATCGGTTGCTTTTAATAATATAATTAACAGTATATTTAATTCAGTGGCATTAGATCGTAATTATTTAGGAAAACTCATGGTCAATTCTAATTTGTACTTCAGTTTTAATAGATTAGATAGATGAGATTAAAAAATGAAAAAATAATTAAAACAAATTTAAAAAATTATATTACATAAATTATTTTGAAAATATTATTTATCGGCAAAAATAAAAATTCATCTTAAAAAGTATTTAAAAGTATAAAAAATTTAAATTTAAATTTATTTTTAGTTTTTATAAACAAAATTAAGTCCGCGCTTTTAAAGCGCGGATAAAAATCTAGTTTACTAATAAATCCTAAATATGGCTTCATCTTCGTGTAGCCAAGCAATAAAAAAATAGTTTCAATAGATTTTATTAGGTTAGGACAAGGATTGGATATTAACATATTTTTCAGTATTTATTTGCTTCGTACTTACTTCATGAGTATCGATGTTTCAGATATTCGATTTTTTTTTAATATTTGTGAATATTCACGAATATTTCATCCACTTTATTCAATATAAGTAATTTTTAAAAAAATTAATACCAGATAATTTTATAAATATCTTTTACATAACAAAAATATAAATTTAAAATTAATGAAACTATATGTTTTATAAAAATTCAAAATTAAAATATTCCTATAGCTAAGTTGAGAGTGACTCCCATTTTTTCCAATTTTCCCATAAAATATTCCTATAGGATTTTTTTTCCAAATTTCCTAAAAAGATATTCTGTAAACTAAAATTTAGGAAGAATTAAACATGACTTAGCTTTCAAAAAAAAAGAATTAAACATGATTAACTCCAACAATTTGTTTTGCTAGTATTGATAAAGACGTAAATACGATAAAAGCAAACCCCAAAATAAGAAAGAAATAGGAAGGAGTAAATATATATTTATCTTAAACAAACCCTTATTCCTTTATAACAAAGGAAAACATTCATCTTCACCACCACCTCTCCGTTACTCGATCACACCAAGAAATTCGATCTCGAGAAAGTGAAGCGAGCTCTAGAGATGGAAGAAGCCTTATTTTGTTCTCCTGAACGAAGGTAATTAATATAACATAATCCTCTAAACAAAATTTTTTCTCAATTCATTATTCAAAACCTAACAAAGTTTGGAGCGCACGCTAGGCCTCTTGGAAATTTCGAAATTTGCAAAACTGAAATTAATTTACTATTAGATTTACTCTGTTTTTTCTCTCACACAATACTCTTAACCTATTTTTTTTCTCTTCTTTTTTTCATTCTCTATAAAGCCCATTCGACCACAAAGAAACCCACAATTTTCTCAAGAAAATCGAGACTGAAGATCGTCCAGAAAAAAGTGACTACAAAGACTCAGAGAATACATATGATCTTGCCAAAGAATTATTCGAAGAATCTGATCACATCAAGGCATTGGAGATAACCGAGAAAACCATCTCTGATCATGACCTGAAGAAATCATGCTCTCCTCACCACCAACTACAAGGTGACATCTTCTTTTCTCTAGCAAGAAAAGCAGATACTAAAGACATCAAATGTGTATACTTGTTTGCTTCTGTCGATGCTTACTCGATGTCTAGTCTTCTATGTCCTGACTCTGTAAGCTCCTTCTATGGCTGTGCTCGTTCGCTGATTGAATTGGGTGACCAGCTCGGGATAAACAGCTTTTATAAGAAAGCCGAGTCCAAGGCTAGACATGGATTATCCGTGAAGATGCTTAAACCTCAAGAAAGTTATGATCATCAGTTCATAAAAGATGATTTGAAGGCAGAACTTGAGGCTTTAATCAATCTTGCAATATGGAAGATGAATATCAATGAGGCAATGCTTGTGTCAAGTAATGTGGCTAGCCAGATGAAAGAACAGGGCAAGGTAGATACTTACGTTATTGATAGATTGAAGGACTTGTGGGGTAAGCTAGATGAAAAGACCAAAAGGGAATTTTTGGTAGTAGACAGCACAAGTCTTGTAGACTATTTACATGATGATAACATATATGACAAGAAAATGATTGAACACATTTCCAAATGCCTATGCGTGGATGATGAACTTGGCTGGAGATGGTGGAAGTGCCGCATTTGTCCTCAGGTAAATTATTGTTTCACTGATTGCAAGTGGCACATTTTAGATAAGCATGTACACGAGTTTCTACCCCGAAACTGTTCTCGTCCTATGCGTGTGGATAAGTTTTTAGCTGACATGATACGTTGTGGGGAATGGGAGCCTGTGGATACATCAAGGGCAGTAGATCTGATCAAGGCCAGAATTAAGGGTAGGGAAGAGTTTATTTATGTTCATGGATGGTGTAATGATTGGCCTGTAGCCAAGGATGAAGAGCGGAAAGAAATACTCAGACAGTTTGCTGAGGTTCTGAAATCTTCTTGCTCCAATGATACTCTTCCATGTAGCCTTTGGGACTGGTTGATTGATTACACAGAAGAGAATGTGAATCTACCTCAAGTTCATGGGTTCTATCTTGATAGATGGAGCTTCTTTAAGAACCCTCAGTGCATCTGCTTCTTAGATCTCAGCAGCCTTAAACACATACTCGAATATGTTAAGCAGTTCACCACAGATGTTCGCACAGGATTAGTTTTAGCGGTAGTTGATCGGTTAGGAGAAAAGTCCCTGGTCAATGAAAGAACTGGAGGTTTTAATCTGCTTCTGGATGAGAGATTGTTGTATGAAGGAGAGCATGATTTTGATGACTTAGGTTCAGTAATAAGGACTTCTAAGTCCACTGGAATTTATGAGCATGTAATACCTAAGGGTGATGAGATTGTCTCTTGGGTTCTAGACTGCCCAGTAATCGATACAAATTTCGTGTCTCAAGTGGCAGAAGGCGTACACAACCTTGAGATATGGTTAGCAGTTTTGAGAATAGTACGGTCCACGGCTAGGAAAGAGGTAAGCTACTATAGTAAGAGAGACAAGCTGCAAACATATGGTAAGATGTTGAGTGAGGCTGAAGCCCTTTGTGACAAAGAAGACATGTGGATGAATGCTAATCAGAGGAGCAGATACGCATTGACGTTTAGAAGTGTGTGTGAGCGGCGTGTAACTCAAGATAGTGCTACCAAATGTTGTTTCTTAAATGTGGTAAGAGATGTTCTTCAAGGGGCAGAATCTCCAAGATTCGAAGTATTACAAGACAAAGAATTCATGGAGTGTATATCTGAGCTCTCTACCACTGTTCAAAATGATGTTATTAGAAGAAGTATGTGTAAGCTAAGAAAGTGGCTGAATGAGAAGGTAATATTCTTCTTCTTTCTTTTTTCTTTCTATTTATTTCAGCAAGTTTCCATTATGACAACTGATAAAAACAAAACAAATTAATCTTGGGGTTTTTTTCTTACAGCTCGTTTTGATTGATTCAAAGATTTTACTAAATGAGTGGACGTACAAAAAGTTACATGCATTCGCAAAGTTATCTGCAATTGATAATCGCTTAGTGGTCCTTCCGGTGGTAAAGATGTTCTTACAGGTTTGTCGCTTTTTTTTAAGACTTTTCACTTGGTGGTGTGGCAGTGTGTATATATATATATATATCTTAGTTTCAACTTATATTATAACATGTCTTCTCTCGCAGGATAAACTGAAGAGCATGCTGAAAACACATAAGAGAAAGATTACAACAGCTGCTGCAGGAGCTTCTGCTAAGAAGGGACGAAGTACTCAAACGAGGTAAAAACACCATCTTGTCAACAATTGTATTTTCTTAATAATTTTTTTAAGTCAGTTATGTCTTTTATGCAGGGATAGAAGAGTTTTTCTATAAGTAGGTGTTGTTAAGAAGATGGTATTTTATATGTATAAAACTTAGCTTCACCCCCTAAGGTGAACCTCTACATTCACCCACCAATAGGAATTAGTTAATTGAGATTTGATATCTCTTAAAAAAGGAAACCAATTAATAAGAATTTAATGAAATAAAATTATGTTTTTAGATAAATAAAAAATAGTAGCAATTATCAAAAAAAAAGTTTTTTTAAAATTGATAAATCAGTCAGAAAATACTAAACCCTAAATTCTAAACCCTAAACCTTAAATTCTAAATACTAAACCCTAAACCTTAGGGAAAAGCCTGAACCCTTGGGCAAATCTTATACCCTAAACCCTTAAATTTAAACCAAACCTTAAATCATAAACTAAATCCTAATCCCTAAATCCTAAATTATAACCCTTAATACTAAACCCTAAATCCTAAATTCCAAAATGGTTTATGGTTTAGGATTAAGGGTTTATGATTTAATATTTGTCAAAGAGTTTAGGGTTTAGGGTTTTGTGTTTAGAATTTAGGGTTTAATATTATTGTTTATGATTAAGGGTTTAGGGTTTAAGATTAACGATTTAGGATATAGGATTTGCCCAAGGGTTCAGGCTTTCCCCAAGGGTTTAGGGTTTAGTATTTAGAATTTAGGGTTTAGGGTTTATGGTTTAGTATTTTCTGACGGATTTATCAATATTAAAAAATATTTTTTTTATAATTGCTACTATTTTTTTATTTATCTAAAAACATAATTTTATTTCATTAAATTATTATTACTTGATTTCCTTTTTTAAGAGATATCAAATCTTAATTAACTAATTCTTATTGGTGGGTGAATGTAGAGATTCACCTTAGGGGGTGAAGCTAAGTTTTGTTAATTTTATATCCTTTTGGTTTTCCCATTTTCACGTTAGCTTTTTCTTATACCAGTCAAGTAGTACAACATCAGTTTCTTATAGCGTGGCGGGTCTTTAATTCAGTGGAAATACTTTAAAAAGTAAAGCAAACTGAACTTTTTTACTTTGTTTTAGGATCAGATGCATGCAAGTTCTATATGTTTCTTTAATATTTTTTTCGATTCTTTGTGACATTGCCACCTTTTTTGTGACATTGCAACTATATCTACTGTTCTGTGTTACTAAAGATCTGAGAAGAGAGCAACAAAAACAACAACAAACCAATCAAATTGTCTTATGCTTTGACGTCATAAGATAATTCTCTGCTGATAAACATGAAACCATAAATGAAATAAAGATACATACACTAAAGTGTTGTAAATAATCATTCATTCCTTTCGATACATATGTGATGTGAACAAAACATGTGTACAATCGTAAAATTCAAGCTCCCTTCATCAAAAGTCCTCCGTAAAAGAGTATTTTTCCTCTTCAACCAATTCGTCGCCTGTTCTCTTTGGTTAGTATCTTTTGTTTTGTTTTCTCCGTCATTTCTGATTTCCACGCCGCCTCTTCTGAACTTTGATATCTTCAACTTAATTTTGCTAATCCCACTTTTTTGCCAATCAAGATAAACTACAAATTTCATCAAGTCCATCTTTTTCATTCTCTATATATGATAAAATTATCATGAAAATGGTGAAATTATTCTGAAGTTGCTGGGATGTTCTCCATCCCAATAAGATTCCAACGGGAAAATATATTCTTCTCAGTTCTGGCAAGTTTAGTTAATGTTAACCAGGACGAGTTAGTCAGGTGGTGTACGGTTTGCGGTTGCAAGTACGGCCTCGGGTTCGATTTGCACTGGCCACCATAAAATTTACATGCGGACTTGATCTGGCGCCCGAGACCGAAGACCGTTACCTGGCCATGACCCACCTGTTAGAATTTTCCAAGCCCATGTCCAACTCTCTATTGTCCGATTAGTACGATATTGTCCATTTTGGGCCCGAAGACAAAGCCCGCATGGATTTGTTTCTGAGACTCCTTCCCAAAAGGCCTCGTACTAATCAGAGTTGGACATCTCTTTATATACTAGACATTATTTGTCTAAACTTCCAATGTGGGACTTTGTTTGCATTCACAACAAACCTCCTCTCAAACCAAGTACCACATGAACCCTTGGTTTTCAACCTCCAGCGAAACTTGGCACACCTCTTGTACCGCCGTAATCACCAACGGGCCTCTTCACCTAACCCTTGTTACACCATTAGGATTTATCCACCTAACATTTACTGCACCATTAGGACATTCACCACCTAATCCTTACAGCACCGTTAGGAATATCCACCTAATCTTGTACCGTCGTTAGGGAGAGACTTTCGATATAAGTCTTCGGCACCACTTAATCGCGAAGTCACCTTGAGGATTCTCCTACCACAACCGAAGCTTCCAGGATTTTTGACTGGCCTCTGCTACGCACCCCGTCCTTCCCATCGAAGTGGAGGCTCTTCGAACTTAAAGGGTATTTTGGTCTTTTTGCAGATATTCGTCATCCCGGCTCTGATACCAATTGTTAGGATTTTCCAAGCCCATGTCCAACTCTCTATTGTCCGATTAGTACGATATTGTCCATTTTGGGCCCGAAGACAAAGCCCGCATGGATTTGTTTCTGAGACTCCTTCCCAAAAGGCCTCGTACTAATCAGAGTTGGACATCTCTTTATATACTAGACATTATTTGTCTAAACTTCCAATGTGGGACTTTGTTTGCATTCACAACACCACCTTCGGGTGTACATCCGCGCCGCTAGGGGTTCGGTTTCTGAACCACCACGGTGGAGCCAGGACACTCGGTTATCAAAAAAAAAAAATTAGTTAATGTTACCTCTATGTCTCTATGCATGGTGCACAGTCTCAATTAGTCATCCAAAACCTGAAAACCGAACCACAACTAAACAAAAAAAAACTGAGACCGAAATTGGACCAAAAATTGAAACTCGTGTTGGAAGCCGCAGAGTTATTCAAATCTCAGCAGGGTTTATGATATTCTTCTCAATGCTAGGTCACAATCACACACCAGCTTTTAGCTTCTTCTTTGAAATGTTTCTTTCTCATATAAGTTTTTGTCTTTCTGCAGGCAAATTTGGAGCTTTGTTTGCTTCAATACCTTTCACCATATTTGCAGCTGTGTACTGCGTCTTGTTCGGTCTTGTTGGTCAGTTACATACCTGTTATATCTCACAAGATCATTAACACTTGCTATATATATCTAAACACATCTTTCTTTGGTGTGTTACGTTGCAGCTTCTGTTGGACTCTCTTTCCTACAATTCACAAACATGAACTCCCTGAGAAACCTCTTCATCACAGGCGTGTCTCTCTTCTTAGGACTATCGATCCCCGAGTACTTCAGAGACTTCGCCGTGAAGGCATTGCATGGTCCAGCTCACACCAACGCTGGTTGGTTCAATGATTTCTTGAACACAATCTTCTCTTCTTCACCGATGGTGGCGCTGATGATCGCAGTGTTCTTGGACAATACTTTGGATTACAAAGAGAGTGCTAAAGACAGAGGGTTGCCTTGGTGGGCTAAGTTCAGAACTTTCAAAGGAGATAGCAGGAATGAGGAGTTCTACACTCTCCCTTTTAACCTCAACCGTTTTTTCCCTCCTTCATAAGTTTTGTTACATGTTTGTGTTTTGACTCAGTTACTTGTGTTGTGTGTGACTTATCATCACCCAATTATTATTTTTTATCTATTTGAATTATTCTTTTTAATCTAATAAAAGATCTTTTTTTTTTATCAAATCTAATAAAAGATCTTTTTTTGATAATTACAGTATGGTACTACTTCCTAGTTCCTATGCAAATCTTATCTCTAAAATCTAATATGGGGTGGGTGGTAAAATGTCATTTAGATTTTTAAGATTGCAGCCAAAAAATGGATTTATAATCTCTATGCAATTTGTATAGTGGATTTATAATCTCTATGCAATTTGTATCACTGATTCAATTATGGTTACTTTTTAGAGTAGTCTATAGTGGTTTTGCCGGTTTATTGTTTCACTTTAATCGCCCAACAATGTTCTTTTTCTTTTCTGGCGATACCTACCAATAATTCAATTTTGAATTTATATAGCTCTTTTCGTTAAAATCACATATAAATTTATTATATATCGAGTACATAAGATGTAAATCAAGATGATGCTTTAAATATACCTATCTTATTGTAACTATTTAATAGATATACTATTTATTTTAAATGAGTCTATTACTTTTTATAACTATTTTCTTATTTCGATTTTTTTTTTTTATTAAATAAATTCTGTGTGATTAATAATCAAATTTTCTTGAATAATTTATATTAGTTAGTTAAACTATATCTTGAATTACTATCTTATTCAAAGATTTATCCTCTATTAGATTAACTTCTCATTAGAAAATATTTATATATAGTTAATAAATATATAATTCTGACCAATGTTTAATACAAAAAGATAAGGACCATATGATTACAATATTTTCATTCTTATATAGACAAAAATTAATTTATTTTACCATAGTTGCCATTATGTTAGTATATTTATTTGGGTCAAAATTTTGCTAATTTCATTAATTAAATTGAATTAGAGTTGATAAATCATCTTCACCGAACTCTCTTCCGCTTATTTATTAGTAGAAAAGAGTACCAAAACTTCTGTTAGCTCGTCCTTACCGAAACAAACAAACTTTCATTTTAATTCCTACACAATGGCTTCTTGTCTTTACTGCCAACAAACAAAACCAATCTCAGAGTTTTATAGAGCACACGTTTCTCCTCAAGGGATCTGATGCGAGTTTCTGATTATTTGTTCTTCAGTTGCTAAAAGATCAGAGGCATAAAACTCAGAAGAAGAAAAAACGAAACCTTGTTGAGATTTTACTGTTCCTCTGCTTCTCTGGTTCATAAAGTTCGTCTCTTTTCTCTCAAAACGGATCTGGATTCTGGTAAAGTTTTGATTTTCTGAGCTATGCTTTTCAGTTTAGGGGCAATGTTGTGTCTGTTCACTCTTTGTCTGATACAATCATACTTGATCTCGAACTTTTGTAACTGAAAACCCTCGTTTTTGGTAGATATATATGAGCAAAATGGACCCGGAAAGTTGTTTGAGATCGATCAGTGTTTGTGAAAGTTCGAGTGGATCTGATGTGCTTGTCAAGGGTGAAACAAGTGACCCTGTCTCAGTACATGTGTTGGTTGAACAACGAGAGGAAGAACAAAACAAGACTAATAAACCGCAACAAGTGAAAGAAGATGGTGTTGGATGCTGTAACGTTTCAGCTCATGCTGTTCATGAGGTACAGAAGAACGATACTTCAACACATGTTTCAGGTTCTGTTACAGGAGAGAGTGATGCTTCAACAAAGGCAAAGGCGGAGGAGGAGTTCCACGTGGTAGATTTGAGTAGTTGTGGAGGAGAAAGTGATGATGTGCAAAGTATCTGCAGAATATGCCATTTTGGGTCTGATCAAACACCGGATAGAGTTTCCGGTAAGACGACAGTAAGCCTTGAGTTGATTTAGATTGGTTGCAAATGCAAAAACGAGCTTGGCCTTGCCCATTTTCACTGCGCAGAAGCTTGGTTCAAGCTAAGAGGAAACAGGTAAAATAATTCAATTATTAGCTTGGTAAATGTTATGGACTCTATTTGACCGCATTAGCTTTCGACTATTAAGTTTCAGTATTAAGTCAAATCTATACAGGAAAGTGATGGTTTAAAACCTCTGTTGTTGTGTTCTTGGCAGTGTGTGTGAGATCTGCGGTTGCACAGCAAAGAATGTTACAGTTAGCTTGACAGAGGAGGAGTGGAGCGAAGAAGCAATAATAGACACAAGATTGGATGAGAGAAGACGTTCAAGTGGACGATCTTGCTGCATTCTTCTTGTTATTATGCTTGTTATCATCCTCCTTCATTGGTTTTTCAAAAAGCTTAATGGTCACTACAAAAACAAATGAATGAACGACATGAATTTAGTTTGTCAGTAAGTATATCTGTTTGGTAATATTAATCATCAGTTTCCGACACTAGATTAAACAGTCTCTCTAGCTCTAATGTAACTCTAACTAAGAGTTTTTAATCGATTGACAATTTAGAGTTTTAAAACTCTAAATTTTTAGTCTAGCTAACAGAAGAAAACCATTTTTCTGAAGTGCATTTTGTTCTATCTGGTTCAAAATAGTCAGGATTTATTTGGTGGTTCAGTTCTGGTATTTTCAGATGATTTGGATAGTTCAAATGGTCAAGGTACACAAACAATCAAACTGAACGTAATTTGATAACCGGTTTTTTATCACAAACACTCAAACTTGAACCGAATTTAAAAATAGCCTAACCAATTTTTATAATTATCTGAATAACCTAGAAACATAATGAACCCAAGCCAGGCCTAATTCCCCTTCTCATCATCATAATGATGCATTCCATGCCTTACATATGGGCCAATATGGTTAATTTAATCATGGCTCAAATATAAACATTTTGCATACAAACTCTATAAAACGATAAATTAATATTTTGTATTGAATAACATGGAACTAACATGTAGGAAGAATTAAAGATATTTAACTCCAACAAAGCCTTCTTTTGAAAAGAAAACAAAACAGAAAAAGCTCTCTCGAAGCATGGCATCCAAGAAAGAAGAACCTTTCCCGAGAAAATCCAAAAGAATACTAAACGACCTGGAATCATATGACTAGCTCAAAGAATATTGGAGACAAGGACGAGAAGGAGATCCTCCATGCATACGATGAGGCCAAAATGTTCTTCCATGAGGGTGATCACGAGAAGGTTTTGGAGATAACAGAGGAAACCATCTCCATTCATGGCAGCAATCCCTCATGATATCGTCACCATCTTCTCCAAGGCCACATGTTCTTTGATTTGGCGAGAACAGTGGATGGTAAAGATCTTAAAAGTGTGTACGTGTTAGCTTGCTTGGATTCTTATTCAGTTTCAAGTCTTCTTTGTCCTGAATATGTACGCTCCTTCCACGAATGTGCTCTTTCACTCATTGAATTAGGTGATAAGCTTGGGATAAGCAAGTTGTATGAGAAAGCTCAGTCCAAGGTTAGGCTATGATTATCGATGAAGATTCTTAAACCTCAAAGACCTTCTGATCATTCTATAGAAGATGATTGAGGCTTTAATTGATCTTGCTAAAGAGAAAATGAAAAGCAATAAGGCTATGGTTGTGCATGGTACAACTAGTGTGGATAATCAAATACAAGAACATGGGAAGGGAAATGCTGATGTTAATCTATTCGAAGAAGTTGTGGAGCAAATTGGATGAAAAAAAGAAGAGATTTTTTTGGTTGTGGACGGTAGAGGTTTTGTGGACAAAATGATGCAATCAAAAGACATCTGTGGAAACTCAGAAACTCACTTAACAAGAAGGTTGTATTTTTCTTCTTCATTTCAGTAAGTTCTGACCTATGACATGACAGCTGACTAAAGCAAATTTTGAAGATTTTTTTGCAGGTCATCTCCATTGATGCGAAGATTTTGTTGAACAATTGGCCATACAATCACCATTACATATTGAGTGATTGTAAACAGAACGAACAAATTATATACATATATATAGTGGATGAAAGTGTTTTTAATGATTAGTGAAAAGCATATTCTGTCGCACATCCCATGGTTCATAGAGCATATGTTACTAGTATAATCCTAAAGACCAACCTCTTCATGCGGTCCTCATGCTTCTTATTCGCAATTTAACATCTCTTTTTTTAGTTTTTTTCCTTATTTACTGAGAAATTTTTGGGACTGCAAAGGAAGAATTCTGTTTTGTTATGTTTCACATACTACTAAAACTATAAGGTGTATTTTTGTCTTTTCACGTAGCCATCAATATATTTTAGTGGATTGTGGAAGGTTGTCTTCTATTCATGATCATGTGATAACTAATTCGCTCTCCTCACCACCAAATGAAACGTCATATATTCATTGAATCAGCAAGAAAAGCAGAGATTACTGATATCAAATGTGTATACTATAATTGTTTTGAATATATTTTATTTAGCAAATCAGCTATTCATTTTTAGATCTATATACAACTTTTATTAGAAATTTGAATTCAATATGAGAAGATGATCATTCATGTAGATGATTTATTCATAAATATTATTGAATATGTTTAGACAGCTCATAAGACTTTTCTAGAGTTAATTGTGCAGTCTGTTTGTAAATGCAATGTAAGGATACATTTTTGGCCCACAACAGTATTTTTAAAGTGAAATTAGCAATCCAAAAAGCAAATTAAAAAAATTATCAAATGAAACAGTAATGTTTTTATTGGTATATGTGTTTACGATTATGTATATGACTTAATGAATCCAAATCTCCATATATTTGTATTCAGTTGTAATTTTATTGTGATTATAACTGATTAATGTACAATGTGCATTTGTTCAATGTATCGGAATATTTGTGCAATCCAAAAAAAATTAAATGGATGATTATGCATATCTATAAAAATCAGATTTAGCCATCCTCACAGCAGATAACCCTGGCCTAGCCTTGGACTCAACTTTCTTATAAGCCTTGCTTTTCCCAAGTTTTTCACCCAATTCGATAAATGAAAAAACACATCGATAGAAGAATTAAGCTTATAGTATCAGAACTCAGAACCGAGAAAATTAGACACTGAATGAGAATCAACACAAGCTAATAAGTGGACAAATTTGAGATCATTACTATCAGATTTTCTCGCCAACTCAAAGAAGACATCACCTTGGAGTAAATGGTGAAGATATCAAATTTATTCGTCTATGATCAGAGATGGTTTTCTCTGTTGTCTCCAATACCCTGCTGTAATCAACTTCATGGAATAAATATTTGGCCTGATCGTATGCATGGATTGATGATCTTCTTCTCTAAGTCCTTGTCTCCACTTTTCTCTGAATTGGTAGTCATGTGAAACCATGTAGCACAGTCTTCTTCTAGATCTTCTTGAGAAAACTTCTTGTTTCTTCGATGCCAAGCTTCCAAGAATATGGCAGAGTGAGTAAGAAAAAAGAAAAAAACGTTTAGAAAAATAGAGTAAAATTATGGTTAGAGTAGTTTATATTTTTGATGCACGGCTGGAGTTTCATATGCTCATTCTTACATGTGGATAAATAAATACTTTAATTATGAGATATTTAGATCTTTTTAGACCATATTGGAATTTTTTTTGAAACCCTAAGAAAATTACGGTCTAAGAATTTCTAGTTTGTTTTAGGACATATGTTTGTGTAACTTGTGTTCTTGGTGGAAAACTTTGAGAAACTATGGGACATAACATAATCAAATACTCTCTTTGATCTTTACAGACTTACACAAGCTTTGTTTCCTTTCAATACATATGTGAACATGAAGCATGTGTACACGTACAATCGTGAGATTCGTGATTCTGCAAGCCTCCTTAAAACTTTTCTTTTTGTCAGAATATTTAGAATAATAATGATTGTATTTACTAAAACTGGTTCATGGCGTTTGTTAA
This sequence comes from Raphanus sativus, assembly GCF_000801105.2. NCBI lineage: Eukaryota > Viridiplantae > Streptophyta > Magnoliopsida > Brassicales > Brassicaceae > Raphanus > Raphanus sativus. Next base: position 48,402,861 of record NC_079516.1, read on the forward strand.
ATGTTAAAATATCAACTTTATTTTAATACATCTCCCTAGAGTTATAGAGTTAAGATCCTTCATCAAAAGTCCTTCGTAAAAGTCATTTAATCTTCTTCAACCAATTCGTCGCCCGTTAACTCCAAGCCGCGCCTCTTCTGAACTTGATATCTTTAACTTTGTTTTGCTATTCTTTCTTGCCAATTACGGTAATTTAGATTTTATATTCACATATGTAGTCAAAATAAGGCCAAATATTATTCTTCTTGGATAATTAAGCATATTGTATAATAGTCTCACGTTCAAACTTTGCTTGGATTATCCAAAAGATTATTTCTTCGACCAAGAAATCATATCCGATAAAATTAGTCAACTCTTTAACATTGAGATTCGAACTTTTTATTCGATCAATGGTCAAACTTTTCCTTCGCTAAATCAAAAGAGCAAATGTGTTGTAGCATTCTTTGTCATTTGATCAACATTTGAAAATTCTACGCTTTTTTTTTGTCACTGTGAAAATTCTATCTTAAGCCTCCATCCCTCTATATACACACACACATTCATCTGACTATTTTCCCTCATAGCAACAAAAAAAAGATCAGAGCTTCATCGATAACTCCAACAAAAACCAAACTTAATGGCTCGTCTGATAATCATTTGCCTCTTTCTAGTCCTCGTAGCCTTCTCGGCTTATCCTTCGCTGGTCACGTCAAGAAAGCTACTAGAGACGAAGAGACATGAAATGCTATTAACCCCGAGGGAGGAGGTGAAAAGCCACATGACTCACGTGGCCAAATTCAAATTTACGGCTGGTCGGTTTCTGACATCCGCTCCTAGCCCCGGTGTTGGACATTCCGGTGGTGGCCGTTGATTCCCTACGATTCGTGTTTTTCTTTCTACAATTAAGATGTTGTCACATTTCACCAATGCACTCCAAAACTAATGGACCGCAAGTACCCAGTTAGAGAAGCGTATGCATAGGAATAAACTACAAGTTCCAATGTGGAATAAAACAGTATACGTATGAATACCGATCGGGCAAATACAAAGGCCGTGTAACTTTAGAAGTCATAAACATCAAGATTTAATTTTAAAGTTGTTTTTTTATTACATGCACACGGGACAGGCTGGACTGCACTTACCCATTACCTTTTTCCAATTATGTGGTGGTTGATCGGTGCTCGAGTTGACCATAAGAAGTCAAATGCTTAATGGTGTCCCTCGAGAACATATTTTTGTTTGTTTTCTTCTGTTATATCTGAAGTCTGCTGTCAGACTTCAAATATTAGACTTCAGATATTAGAGGAAAAGCAAAATCATGCTCTGCTTGCTTGTCAACAAATTCTGCTATTGTTGTTCTGATACCAAAAAAATCATGAGTGAAAATATGATATTCTTTGGTCAAAATACTATTCTTATTTTATGATATCACGAAGTTTCATTTGTAAAAAAAAAAAACTTATATAAGGATATTTTGATATAATTTATTCGTCTCCTTCGATTTTCTACAACAGTCCTTGCTAAAAATGAATATATGGATGAAACAAAAATGAATGATATGGAAATGAAACAGAGAAAAATAAATGAATAAACGAACACAATTCTCACATTCATTACTCTATAACAGAGAATATATATACCCGTTACCGTTGTACGCACATCAGTGGATGGATCTTACTGTCAATATTTGCCTATTTGGAACTGATTTGTGGGACAACTTGACACACTTCATGATCATCACGACTAATATTAACCGGATATACTTCATCGTGATTTGGGTACCACACCTGAGTTTCGTCTTATCTTTTTCACTCGCATCAGTTGGCTATTATAAATCTCAAAAACTAGAGGTAGCACAAAATTTTAGCCAATTTAGCACATGATCTCATTTTTATTAGTTTATACTGTTCATGCAAAAGCGTCGTTGAGTACAAATCTAAAGCCCATCTAACAGCCTTACAAAACAATACAAAAAAATCTCGGCCCAATCTTGTTAAAAAAAAACTAAAGCTGACATGGCAAACAGCGATTCGTTACACTACCGTGTCCAGCATAATTCTCTCACATCGCCACGATTTAGCATTTATCCTTAAATAAAAGGGATAAAATCTGAAATGGAGTTTATTATTACAAGTGTGACCTTCGTTCGTAGACCATCAAAACTACAAAGCTCCTCCCTTCTCCAACCGTGTGTATTAGTGGGAACATAAAAATTATCGGAAAACGTCGACTTTATAGGAGGTGATCCGTCTTCTCTTCTCTATAACATTAGATCGAAATTGCTCGCATCTATCCTTTATCGTTAATCTCCTGAACCTTTTTTTATATTTTATTTTTATTTTGTGAGTCTTTCCGCATCTGAACAAATTGGGTGGGTGAGTGTCATGAATCAGATCTGTGTAATTGCTGATCCTTTGGTCTTAGATCTGTTTCTGGACATCCATCTTTATCGAATTTTATGTTTTGTATAGATCTGGTTCATTAGCTCTAGTCTCTAGTCTCTAGTACAGTTTCAATTTTTATTATCGTGGCTAACGAAACTGCTCAGATTAATTGATTTATTTTTCTGGGTCCTCTTTGTTCTGAAGAATGAAATAGTTTTTGAGATGAAAAGGTTGTGAATTTGTATATAAATCTGACTGAGCAGTAATTTTCTGATTTTGATACAGAATCAGCTTTTGATTACAATACTAGACAATGGGAGGAGGATTTAGAGTTTTGCATTTGGTGAGGCCGTTCTTGGCTTTTCTTCCGGAGGTCCAGAGTGCTGACAGGAAGGTGCCTTTCAGAGAGAAGGTTATCTACACTGTCATCTCTCTCTTCATCTTCCTTGTCTGCAGCCAGCTTCCTCTCTACGGTATCCACTCCACCACCGGCGCCGATCCTTTCTACTGGATGCGTGTCATTCTCGCCTCCAACCGTGGCACCGTCATGGAGCTTGGTATCACTCCCATCGTCACCTCTGGCCTCGTGATGCAGCTCTTGGCTGGTTCCAAGATTATCGAGGTTGACAACAATGTCCGCGAGGATCGTGCCCTCTTGTAAGTAGTGGACTTGTTGTTGTTACATACATCTTGAGACTGTTGGAAAACACTAAAGCGGTGTTACTGGCTTTTTTGTAGGAACGGTGCTCAGAAGCTTCTTGGTATTCTGATCGCCATCGGTGAGGCTGTTGCGTATGTTCTCTCTGGAATGTATGGCCCCGTTGGTCAGCTCGGTGTTGGCAATGCCATTCTCATCATCCTCCAGCTTTTCTTTGCCGGAATCATTGTTATCTGCCTTGACGAGCTTCTTCAGAAGGGATACGGTCTCGGCTCAGGAATCTCCCTTTTCATTGCCACCAACATCTGGTAAAAGAGACTATAGCACAAAGATCATTTCTGGTAAATGGACTTCTTTAAGTTGATGCTATCGTTGCAGTGAGAGCATTATCTGGAAGGCGTTCAGCCCAACTACAATCAACACTGGACGTGGAGCTGAGTTTGAAGGTGCTGTTATCGCGCTGTTCCACATGCTGATAACTAAGTCCAACAAGGTTGCTGCTCTCCGCCAAGCGTTCTACCGGCAGAACCTTCCGAACGTCACCAACTTGCTTGCCACGGTATTGATCTTCCTGATTGTCATCTACTTCCAAGGGTTCCGTGTGGTTTTGCCTGTGAGATCAAAGAATGCCCGTGGGCAACAGGGCTCTTACCCGATCAAGCTGTTCTACACCTCTAACATGCCCATCATTCTCCAATCCGCTCTCGTCTCAAATCTTTACTTCATCTCTCAGGTACGTACCACTTAGAGTTACTTATCTCCACAATAGACATAATATGCTAAACATTGAATCTCTCTTGTGGTCAAAACAGCTTCTCTACAGGAAGTTCAGTGGAAATTTCTTTGTAAACCTTTTGGGACAATGGAAAGAATCTGAGTACAGTGGGCAGTCTATTCCAGTTAGTGGTCTGGCTTACCTCATCACAGCTCCAGCAAGGTAATGCAAACTCTCTTCCAACTTTCGTTTTAATCCATCAAATTGATATATGCACCTAATAAAATGTTACTATATGGTTACAGCTTCTCAGACATGGCAGCACACCCATTCCATGCACTGTTCTACATCGTCTTCATGCTCACTGCTTGTGCTCTTTTCTCAAAGACATGGATTGAGGTCTCCGGATCTTCTGCTAGGGACGTGGCCAAGCAGCTCAAGGTAATAAACTCATAAACAACTCGATATGCATAACCTTGAATGGTGTGTTTGGGTTATTTGATATTTGGAAACTCCATCAATGCGTGTGACAGGAACAACAAATGGTGATGCCGGGACACAGAGAGTCGAACTTACAGAAGGAGCTGAACAGGTATATCCCAACAGCAGCAGCTTTCGGTGGAGTTTGTATCGGTGCACTGACCGTTCTTGCTGATTTCATGGGAGCCATTGGGTCCGGGACTGGAATTCTCTTGGCGGTGACAATCATATATCAGTATTTCGAGACATTCGAGAAGGAGAAAGCAAGTGAACTTGGCTTCTTCGGGTTCTAAGTTAGCGTAAAAGTTTGAGGAGAGCTTAGACCATTTTTTTTTTCTTTTTGTTGTTATAAACAAAATTTTCGCTTGGTAGTTTTTCTTGTAATACAGTTTTATGCTTTTTATAATGTATGTTTCTAGTTATTTCACTTGTGACCCCAAATAAACAATTTACATATTTGAAGTTCAACAGAGCAACTTCCTTGTGGCCAACTTGGATCTTAAAATATGGTTCTGCAAATGCAATACAGACCACATGAATTTGAATATGTCTACAAAGGAAGCTCATTCCGCACATATGTTTTGTTGTTTTACAAGTAAAAAGCAACTGATGAAAAGAAAACTATCAAAAAAAAGTCTTTATATATAACATTTTAGAGTTCTACATAGTAAGTTCAATCTCTTCATCATAATCACCAGACGCAATAGATGTTTGCCAAATAACATCTCTAGTAACGATATCTACTAGTACTTGGGCTTACTATGACCGTCTACACTAAGCTTCAAGGCGTGCTTAGAAGCTTTACTAAGCGCCCTCCTATCCTTCACTCTCTTCATCAAAGCTTCATACCTTTTGCAATCACCGTGCATCTTCGCACGAGCCTCGAGTCTTTTGTCAACTTTCGGTCTAGGACGCAACACAAAATCCATCGACGTTGCCGTTGGCACCGTCACCACCACTCTATCACCAGCTGGCACCATTGGTTTCGGTCTCGCGGAGAAGTCAACATCCACATCAAAGTCTCCAACTCTCGCTTCTTCGGGAGCCGCCTTCTTCATCTTCTCTCTTCTCGAGAGCAACTCCTCTTGCTCCTCACGCTCCTCTCGGCTCAACATGTCCTCGTACCTCGTGCTCCTATCGTAAACCATATGCCCCCACCTGTTGACCAAGTCGTTGGCGAGCCTCCTGTTACCCCTAGTCTCTTCCTCCGACTTGGACAAGAACATCACCACCTTGGCGAGACCGCTCTTGATCAACTGCTCTCTCCTGCACCCCAGTCCTTTATCTAGTATCACGCTCAGATCGTCTAGAATCTGCAAGACGGAGGTGCGGATGTTCGTGTTGGGCAAGCTACCGTCCGGAAGCGGCTCTAGCCAGTTCTTGAGGAGGCTGAGCACTCCGTGGTCTAGGAACTCGGCTTGGAGGTATTTCTTCGAGAGAACTCCGACGAGGATGGGTAGCTTGAGGAGCTTGTTGGTCGCGGGTTTGCCTTGCTTGTTGAGCTCCACGTCGTCTTCTACGGCGAGCTCGAGGTTGGCCATCACTTGTTCGACTTGCAACGCGATCTCCGCCTTGTCCTTCTCCCACACGCACTTCTTTTTCCTCACTTGGAAGAGTTTGTCTATCTCGTCGTTGTCTTCCTTCATCTTGGCGCGATCGATAGCGACCTTAGGGTTAGGGTTTGGAGGAGTGTTGTTGTTCGTGAGTGAATCCCACATCTCTTCGATCTCTGTGGGGATTTCGAGATCATTGTCGCGAGCAGAATCTTGCTTCTTTTTCTTCTTGGGATGAGACTTGTCTTTTTGATTGCGCTGTCTCTTCGTCCCTACTTTGTCGTCGTCAGAAGTAGCCCTAGGTTCCTCCGCAAGATCATCGAAAAGCTCTTCTGTTTTGTCGTCGACAGAACTAGCCCTAGCCCTAGCCCTAGTTTCTGTAATACTTTCTTGACTCATTCTTTTTTTCTATCGTATTTTCTCTTTCTCTCTGGTTTATCTGTGTTTTTGTTTTGTTGGCAGAATGTTTAGTTGAAGACCACTTTGACTTGCTTATATATAGAGAGAGGTACTAGTTAGACTCCGTGAAGCCCAAGTTTTCCTTTTTTTCTCCCCTGATAAAACGGTGGCGGTTTGATGTTTTCCTTTTTTTCATCTATTCTGAAAATCAGATAAAACGTCACCGTTTCTTTTTATTCCTTTTTTCTAAATTTTAGAAAAAATATTATTATTAATAAAATAAGAAGAGAAAAGAAAAGCCCTAAATAAACCCTACTCGAAATCGAACACGACGGCTTGATTTGGAGACACTTCTCTTGAGACAGGACATTCAAGTGGTGGTGATGGAGATCGATTTGGGAGCAAACGCGTTCGGTATAGACTTCCATCCATCGAAGAATCTTGTAGCTGCTGGTCTCATTGATGGACACTTGCATCTGTAAACTCCAAAGCCACCTTTCTCTTTCAATTCCACTAACAAGCACCAATCATGTAAAACCTCGTACTCTGTTTCTTTGTTTTTTGGTTGCAGATACCGTTACGACACAGAGTCTTCACTTGTCAGGTACTAAAACCGATCTTTTAATCTCCAAAGTTTGTGTCTTTTTCTTGTGGGTCGTGTAAAAATCGCTGATTTCTTTTTTTTTTTTTTTTTTTTTTTTTGGTGTTAGGGAGCGTAAAGTTCGTGCTCATAAGGAGTCTTGCAGAGCTGTTCGGTTCATTGACGATGGCCAAAGTTTGTTCCTTTTAGCTTTTAGGACACTAGTTTGAGCTCATATCCGAACAATTATAGTTGTTGGCTTTACATTTTATTCTTTTTTCATGGGTTTATTAGGAATCGTCACAGCTTCAGCTGATTGCTCTATTCTAGCCACTGATGTGGAGACTGGTGCTAGTGTTGCACGTCTTGAGAATGCTCACGAGTAATAATTCTTATTCACTTGGATACACTTTTTTTTTGTTTGGTTAGCTGGTGATCTTTTTAGTGACTGAGAATGTTTCCGCATTGGTCTTGTAGGGATGCTGTTAATACTTTGATAACTGTCACTGAGACAACCATCGCTTCTGGGGATGATAAAGGCTGTGTTAAGGTCTGTTCAAAATATTTGCTTTTTCGTCTTTAATCATTAACGCAACTATAATACAACTTACTCTAATGCTACTCCATTGGTGTGAGTTTATGTTCTTGTTTTTATGATAATAATGTGTGCTCATCGGCTCAGATTTGGGATACGAGACAGCGCTCTTGCTCTCACGAGTTTAATGTACATGAGGATTACATTTCTAGCATGACCTTTGCATCTGATTCAATGAAGCTAGTGGCAACAAGGTTTGGATCTTTGTATTTCATCTGATTAATTGAAGAAAGTGATTTTTGAATATTCAGTGAAGACTTTTCCGCTTATTTATCCTGACTTGGTTTCTTTGATACTGTTTTAGTGGAGATGGGACTCTATCTGTCTGTAATCTCAGAACGAATAAAGTCCAAGCTCAGTCCGAGTTTTCTGAAGACGAACTGCTTTCTGTTGTTATAATGAAGGTAAATATTCTATCATCTCAAGCTCCTTTGTTTTCCACATTGTTGTTACTTATGTGTTATCGTTACCTCTTACCTGATTGATTTCAGAATGGCCGTAAAGCCATCTGTGGAACTCAAAATGGTATTCTCATGTTGTATTCATGGGGATTTTTCAAAGATTGTAGTGATCGGTTTGTTGATCTATCTCCAAACTCAGTTGATGTCCTATTAAAGGTGAGATGACATTTGTTTTTATATTACTGCATTATGCTTAAGGTAACATTACTAGGCTATTGACTAATGGAAGCCTTGTGGATTTATGCTCTAGCTTGATGAGGATAGACTTATCGCTGGATGTGATAATGGAATAATCAGGTAACGAAAAGAAAAGATAAAAAAAAAAACTCTTCTTCCATGATAGAGAAGGCTCTTCACTGTTTATCTCACAATCAAATTTCATTTGGCATTTTTTTGTTTTCTCCAGCCTCGTTGGAATACTACCCAACAGAATCATACAGCCAATTGGGTCTCACGAGTTCCCTATCGAAGATCTCGGTATCATAATACACTTATCTGTTCTCAAGTCAACAGTTTGTTGATCTTTGTGAATTATTAATACTTTGTGTAAGAATGAGTTTCTAAATGTTTTGGTGTCAAAAACTCTATTGTAGCTCTCTCGCATGATAACAAGTTTCTTGGTAGCACAGCTCATGACAGTATGCTCAAGGTATCTATCTATCATCTCTTCTCTATAAAAACAAGCCCTCGCATTTTAAACAGCTCTCTAATATTTTTTTTTTTTTGGTGTTCCTGTTTATGAAGCTGTGGGATCTAGACGAGATTATAGAAGGTGCTAATGGAAACGCATCGGGAGCTGCAGAAGACAGTGACAGCGACAACGATGGAATGGACCTTGACAATGATCCCAAGCCTTCCAAAGGTAAAAACAGAATCCTCTCTGGAGCCTTTAGTAACATTTTCTTGGCATGTACTTTTGACTATGATTCTCATCTCAATTTTTATATGCTTCTTGTACAGGTAGCAAGAGGAAAACAAAAAGCAAAGCTGCTAATCCAGTGGACAACAGAGCTTTCTTCGCAGACATGTAGCTTTTGTTTCAGATTTATCTGGAAAAAATATACCAGATTCATACTTGAGTTATCTATGTTTGATTCTGACAGTGTTCTTAACCGATATTATCTTTTCTCAATGTTTCACCCATTACAATTATATGCTCATCACCAATCAAACAGGTGACCTACCATTCAGACCTGTGAGCCTATTCAGACATACAAGATTTAAAAGAAGCAAATGATTTCAAAAGAACAAAACAAAACTCTTTCGTTTGCATCATTTTGAGAGCTTAAGCGAGAGGTTGTGTTCTAGAGTTAACGCAGACTACTTCTCTAATGCAGATGTATATAAATACACCAGATTCATACTTAAGTGTCGATGTTTTACCATTACGATATGTTAATGACCAATCAAACATGTAACCCTTTAACCTATGCAGGCATATACAAGATTCGAAAGAGGTAAATGATTTCAAAAAGTGTGTTCACGTATACAACTTTTTGGTGCAAAGGAATACACATATTTAAACTAATAATTCAATTTGATAAGCAAAGCCTTGTGAAAGGCTTGAAAGAACCAACTTAATGAAGAAACTATACTCAAGTGTGATATGCTTTTCTGACTTGCCCTTAAGCTATGGCCGATTTGATTGTCTCAGTTTGTTTAGGACGCCACCATGACTTCTTAATCGAAAGCAAGCCTTCATTGTCTTTAGACTGCGTAGTTTTCACCTCCCATTTCATGGATTTCACCATTTTCTCAACTTCCCCTATCGTTTCCATGTCGTCTCTAATGATGAATGTTCCCTCTGGCCTCAGAATCCGATCAACTTCAGCCATTACTGACTCCAACTTGCACCTGTAATGCAAAAGGGTTTTATATTCAGCACATCAGATGAGATCATGAAGTTGAATAAAAAAGAACAGGTGATGTTGTTGTTATCTACCTCTTCCTCAGGGTGGAGAAAAGATGATCAGCATGGAGAAGGTCATAAGTCCTTGGATAAGTGTTGAATGACTCACACCAGTCATGATAGATTCCAAACAAACCACGTTCATATATGACTGGAAGCGTATCAGGCGCGTCCACAGGAACCACGTTCATCACCCACAGCTTCAGATCCTTCAACGCGGCAGCGAATCCTCCATAGACTGCCCTCATGTCCATCACGTTTCTAACGTTAGACCAGTCTATTCCCATGCCATCAATGTATGACTTTGAGACAACTGTCTTCCACTTCTCTTGGTCCGCTGTGAAATCCTCTGGTGCAGGTTTCCCATAAACACCTTCCTGCGAGTCCAACCACTCAGGCGCAGTCTCAAGCCTTTCCGGCCACATGTTGGGCCACGCTGCTCCTCTCTTCGTTGAATCTTCTGTCACTTTATGCATACATGCCTCAAGTGGAACATTCCTACAAAAAGTAAATCAAACATATCAGCATCAGATTGCATTTGCTTTACTAGTGGAATTGAGTAAAGAGTTTTAAGGACAACACTTTACCAGGCTGCATTTTGATCATCAGAATCCTTGCAGAGAGGTGGTTCGTTTTGAGGTCTTTTGTTGTAACATTCATTTGTAGTTGGCTTTTGATAAATGGCAGCACCAACCTCATTCAATTTGTCTTTCTTAATTGTCACCAGCTTCCAACACATTGCTTTTGTAAGCTCAGACATTGCTACAGAAACACAAAGTAGGTTAGACTCAAATTCCAAAAGCCTATTTTGAGGTAAAGAGCTAGCAAAGATGACGAAAATAGAAAAAGTTTGCTTACCTTTCCATATACCAGAATCTTCCTCGTTCTTCCTATAGACTGGAGTGGCTGACCAGACAAAGAAACCACCCGGTCTCAAAGCACGGTTCAATTCCAAAAGAAGCTTACCACCTTCATTTCAAAGAACACACAAAAAAAATGTTATTCTACAGAAGAAAAACTAAGACAAAAGATTACAACGGAAGAGAAAGTTTACCTTCAATATGCCAAGGGACTCTGCAACGAGCACAATGGATAAGGTCAAAAACAGAACCAGGAAAGGGCAATCTTTTGGTTCCCATAACATTCAACATCGCAGGGATACCACGTTCCAGCGCGAACTGCACTTGCGCCTCGTGCTCATCCTTTGGAGCAAACGACAGAGCAAGCACGTCTCTTTCGAAAAGGAAACCTCCGAAGCTAGCAACTCCACACCCAACATCCAATATAACACGGGTTCTATTTCCCCACGCAATAGCAGGATATGACTGCAACAAAATACAATCACTTCAATACTTAATTATCAATGCCGTGTAATGAGTAGCTAATTATGAAAACTGTACCTCTTGGATGAAATCAATGTAGTGAAGAGCACCGTTCACGAATTGAGTACCACCACCAGGGAAAGTGAGATGCTCACCACTCATCTTCACCCAATTTTGATGTCCCTTGATCGCTGCAAGCTTGGTGTGGGGAACATTGTTGTACCAGATCTGCAATATAAAAAATAGATGTCAGGACAGATCCTTCAAAGGAGCACAAGCAGTAAAATCATACTAAGTTCACCTTTGCTCTGCTGTTTGGCCACTTGATGGATCGTTTATACCCATCAGGGAGAGACACAAGGCAACGTGGAGACTCCTCAGGACAGTGACGCTCGCGGTGCTCGTAATGCATCGTAGACTGAAGCTTTTTGATGACTTGCAAGTTGTCAAGGCAAGGGATGTAGTCTGGTCCAGCAGTCACATTGCACGTTTTCCATTCGTAGCTTGTTTGGTCTTTAGACTGTTGTGCTTTCTTCTCGTTCTGTGACTCGACCAGTTGGGTTGACCAAGATCCGTCTTTGGTGCTCGTCTCTTTTGTAATCTCAGCCTGGTCACCGGCTGGAAAGACCTCCTTGTTACTCTTCTCCGTGCTTTCTTCAGTATTCTCTTCCGTTTTCTCTTCAGCCTTTTCATCAGTTCCTCCATTATTACCATCCTCGGATTTGTTTTCTTCTGTGCTCTCTTCAAGCTGAGTTTTCTCTTTCTCCTTCGCCTCATCGCTTTCAGACTCTGCTGCTTCTTTCACAACCTTCTCCTTTGATTCATCGCTTTCGGATTCTACTTCTTTAACAACCTTCTCTTTCTCCCCATCTCCATCATCATTCTCCTTTCTCTCCTCGACCACCTCACCGGAGCTTTCTTCAGGATCAGTCTTCACTTGGTTATCCTCACTCGCAGCCTCCTTCTTCACGTCACCTTCTTCTTTTTTAAACTCATTCTTAGTAACAGACTCCACGTCTTTTGAAGTATCAGTAGAGGAAGAATAGCCAGCAGAGTCATCCGGGGCAGACCAAGAAGACGTGAACATCCATGTCCCAACTAAACAGAGGGAAACAATCAGAACAATGGTGATGGTTAACCCATAGCTCGATGATTTCTTCCCGTCTACACGAGAATACTTCCCCCCCATAGCCATCTTCCTCGTTGTCAATGAAACCTTATACCTGAAAAAAAAAATATGACAAAGGAGGAATCAGTAAAAGCTTAGATCAGTAACAAAAAGATGTACACTTTCTTACAGTGGATCTCGTTATATCAAAGCTCTAGCAATTTCAGACACAGCTGACTTTTAGATTCATTCACACTTAGCTGGTTAGGCTCAAAGTTGTAAACTTTGGGAAGATGAAAATATGACAAAACAGAGTAACACCACACACATATACTTACAGATCTAGATCATCAAATCAAAACTGAACTGAACTGAATTACACTCGGATCTTACAAGTAACGAAGATTTTTTTTTAGATTGAAAAATGGATCTAATTTAATGAACAAAAAACAATAGAAGACACGAAGCAGAAGTTTCAGGACAAAACATCAACTTAACAAGTTAAAAAAAAGGAACAAGATCAGTTCGAATCAGACATGAAAAGCAATGGCCAAGACAGAAGCAATGAGATCTGCAGAGAGGGGTTAAGTGAAAGATTACCAGAAGATTAAAAGGGAAAGATTGCAACTTGTTGATCAAAGGAAGGAGTTGAGATTTTCTGGATCGGAACTTTAGTTGAAGTTAATATTTCAACTTCCAGAATCCAGTGAGCGAGCTTATGGGGTTAACGACGGAATTATAAAGATGACTTTTTATTATTTAAAAAACACTAACTAATGCGCAATTTCGTGTTTTTGAAGATTATTAATTAGTAATTAGTATATTCCATGCCGCGTCGATCACCGACACAGATCTGATGACACTCGAGTGTGAACTGCTTGCCAGCTAAATGAAACCACGCGTGTTAAAGGCCATGGAATGGAACCCATTCTTTTTTCTTTAACGGGCCGTAAGATTCGGCCCATAAAAAACTGGTTGTGAAGTTTCAAGTAACAGTTTTGGTTGGTCTTATCTTATTCTGATTTGACTAGATAAAACTATTGAAAACTATCTTTTGGTATAAGTCAACTAGTTAACAGGATGAATCAACTGGCGAGAAAAAAAAAACAGGATGAATCAACTGGTTATAGTTGACTTATATTTATAAAATCTATAAATTTTTGTTTATCTATTTGTGCGGACAATTTAGTTTGGTTTACTTGGTTTGATAGCTCATTAAGTTATTTGAATTTTACTCACACAACTTCACTGCATTGTTGCGATTTCAGCAACTAACTTGAGATTTTGATTGCTAGCGTTCAGATGTGTCCAAGTAAACATTCACATATCATTTTGTGTGCGTGTGTATACATGGCACTGATTAAAAAGAAATTGCAGTCCAAAAACAATATATTACATAGAAAAAGAGAACTATGTTCAGATCTCATGAATCAAAAATTTCCTTGACAATGAAAAAGAAGATATATCTTGTTCAATAATTGTCTAGCAAAAGGCTGTTCTTTGAGCTTCTACTGTCCACTCTTTGCTACACATGTTCATCATCATCACACCAACAAAAATATCCGAGTCAAGAATATTAGGGGAGAATTCATGGACTACACTGTATGAATCACAATAATAAATAATCAGATTCTAGTAAAATCTAATCTTTGGACAAGTACGCAATTCTGTATTACAAGTAATGCAAACAAAATTTCAGAACCGGAGCTAGGTATCAACAGTAGCCAAATAGGGTTTGTTTTTAAGATGAAATGTAATTTGTCATTAATGGTTCTACCAATCTCGGATTGGTAACCATCTCAGAATCATGAAAAAATTAATTAAATTGCAAAAAATTCTAAAATTCGTGGAACGATAGAATAATTAAAATCAATTATTATAAAATATGAAAATAACTAAAATTTATTAAAAAATACTTTAGTTCTCATTATAAATACTTAGCTTATCTTGCATTTTAATAATAGATTAAAATTTTATAATATCATAAAACAAATTGTAGTATTTTTTATTTACAACGTAACTATTTATCATTAAAAAGATATTAAATTTTTTATTACCATATAAGTTAATAATATGAAAATGTTGACTTTATAAATGATTTATTAAGATTCACCTTTTCACTTAATAAAATATTTTTAAATATTTTTTGTTGCATTTTTACATATTTTTTCATTCCGTATTTTTTATTAATTAATGAAATACTTGTAGAATCGCGTTTAAAACATCAATCCGCCATTCCAAAAAGTTACCAATCGGGCCAAGTTTCAGCGATACAGTTTTGAGTGGAAATTATTTATAAAAATAAAAAATTGAAACCTTCCAAAGTTCTTAAACTAATACACTGCCAGTAATTATCTTCCAGAGCCTCCAATCACATCAAACAAACCGCAGCAACTCAGCCACGAGTTTCGAACAACCGGTGGACCAGAAAGCAAAAGACTCTGCAAATAGGTCTAGAAGATTTAAGGAAACTTAACATCAGCTCAGATACAGGAAGGGGAGAAAGAAAGAACAAGAGGTGATACCTTCTCTTCAGAAAATTCTGGCACTTGAGATTCTTTCACAATCTTGACATCTTTGCTTGTTTCTGCAGCAGACTCTGGAATGCTACCTTTCTTTGCTTCTTCTGGTCTATGCTTCTCTTCACTTTCATCAGACTTATGCTGGACAGAATCCGAGCTTTCAACTTGTTTGTTTCTGTCAGGGATCACAACCTTTGAGACAAAATCATCAGCAGGTACATTTTCCAAAGTACCACCAGCCTCTTCAGAAGCTGCTTTACTGGTATTGTGAGTAACATTCTCATAAAAGGAATTGGATGGTTTGTCCACACCACTCTCCTCGTGTCCGTGTCGCAGAAGAACATCTGCATCTTCTGTTTTCTCTTTAACAGTGTCCTTCCCTAGACGAGATAAGGGAGAAGGTGATGAATCTCTTGTCCAAAATTCTCCATTACCTTGAGAAACAGGGGAGCTCAAATTTCCATCACTTTCTCCCTCATCTTGGCTTCCATGTTCATCATATCCTGAGGTGTTCAGTACACTTGAAGATCAAAGAAACAACTGACAGCACAATAACAGACTTTCTCTTAAGAATATTGATAGAAAGATAACAAAATTCCAGCACTTGTTGCAACATATCAAGAAACAAACACAACACAGACATCCAAACACGAGTCATATAAAGTTAGATACGTGATTTGCTTAGAATGTTTCAACAAAGTGGTTTTCAAGCCATGGATATATGAGTTCTTCTTGAAGTTACAAGATTCTATGTAATTTAGGACCAAAAATATACCAAAAGTAATATGTCAAAGAAGAAGACAGTACCATGAACATTGAGGGCTTTGTTGCTTGGACTGGCTCCAAAGGCTTCCAGCTCTTTCTTCTTCTTTGAGGCCTTTCCCTTCTTCGCACCAGAAGGCATGATTGTAACCACAGTCACGAGCAGATGAAAAAATGGTTTGGCGTTGGTTCGTTCACTTCAAAAGATTCTTGAGTTTCTCTTTGTCAGTGGGTTTTGCTTTGTTTGTTTGTATGTGTGTGTCTATGTGGAGTTGTGTTTCTCTGACTTTTGTCTGTATGTTTGGGGAGATCAAATGTCACTGTAACAGCCAAGTCAGGAGATAAGGCGTCGTCATGGGATTATTAAACGTGACCATACGGCTCCATATCTACAGTCGATAAGTTTTTTTTTTTTTGCTATTCTAAACTTTCATATGAATTTATACGGTTCGGTTTGGTTCAAACCGAAGCTACTTAAACATCTATTTTATTGAAAATCTATTCTATTAAAAATCTATTTTATTAAAAATAAAGTACAAAACAATATTTACCTATTTCTAAATGAATTTTTACAGATTTTTATTCTATTTTTAATTAATTATAATCATTTTATTCATTATTTTAAAAATAATTCAATATCATTTGTTACAATAGTGGAAAAAATAATTTATTATATATTTTAAATTCTTTTTAAATACTTTATTTTTTCATAATATTTAGACAACATTTATTTACATATTAACCATAATAATTAAAATATTTGAATAAAATTGTTTTATTTGTGACAAAAATTCAAAATAGTTAAATAAATTTTTTTAATTGTTTACCGAATCAGTCAGACATAGATATTTGGGTACTTGTTCATGTACTAGTTGAATCTTTCGAGTAGCAGTTTTGAAATTAAGTTCTATTTGGTTATTTTAATTTTTGGATGAGTTTTTAAGTCGTGTCTTCTAAAATCCGGATATATTCGATTTTGATGTGTAAAAACCAAAAATATTAAAATATTTATAGAATTAATTATACGATAACACATATAAAATACATAATACTATTTATAGAAAATAAAATATTAATTTATAATAAGGTAAAAGTTAATTTTGCCTGGACTTGCCAAGGAGACGATGACCAAGCCAGAACTTTTCATGAGCCATGAAAAAAATAACTTAGTTTGTTTGACGGGTATGGGTCGTTGATGGGCCAATAATAAATAAGGCTTAATTAGCTCTTCGTGGGTTAACTTTATAAAAGCTTTAATGCATTTCTCTCGTTGATCATTGATATCACCGGCGGCAACTAATTTCTACTAGTATCTTATTTTCTCTCTCTCGCAATCAATGACAACAGAACAGCTGTTTCTGTTCAGCTTTTGTCCTCAAGATAAAATCCAACTCAGATATATTCATCACTCTCCCATAATTCCAATTAAAGTACAAAAGACACTTGAGACTTTACTTGCATTGGATTTTAAAATTTAACGTATAACAATTATTGTTGTTCTTTCTGTTTTTTTTTTCTCTTATAATTTGAAGAACAAATAAGAACTAATGGTAATGGATAACTATTTTTTAAAATTGTTTTACATTTTTCCCAGGTTTACTTTAGATAAAAACAACACTGGAAAATCCGCAAATTGTAATAATAATTGGAAGAAAATCAAATGGCAAAAATCGGGTAGTAAGTAAGTAACATGTTCAATTCATCAAGCCTCCAAAAAACCGGTTAACTTGAGAACCGAATTACGAACCCGGCTCAGATCTCTCCCCTTAAGAGTCCTTCCGCTACCCGTGCAAACCGAAAACGCCATTTCTCCTCCTTGGATCCTCCGTCCGACGATAACATGCGGCGGCACGATCTCTCCTCCACCGCCGGAGTATTCATCCTCCTCCTCTTCTTTCCCGACGTACCTCCTCCTGAACATGTTCTCCGGAACATCCACCGGAAGCGATCTTGATAACTCCTCCGTCCTCTTAATGATCCTGTTTGTCTTCTTCTTCTTCATCTCCTTGTTGACACCGAACAACATGTCGTTTTCATTCTCGTCGTCTCTCTTGAAGCTGAAATCTTGGGAGAAGACAACCTCAGATTCATCGAATTCCTCAGCCATTAATAACAAAGAGAATTATAATTGGAAGGTTTTTGTTTTGGTTATTAGACGATTAGAGATTTCACTAATCTTTGTAGAAAATTGGAGGGTTTTTTTTATAAAGGGGAATAGAGAAGATGATGAAGGAAACGTAGAGAGAGTCTTGAGAAGTGGTGTTGGGGTTTTATGTGTGTTTAACTGTTTGTCTAGTGCATGATGTCATGGTAATGGCATAGAGTGCGGGCCCCCCATTTAATTTTCTGTTCACTAATATTACAAATAGAAAAAATTCGTTTTTAATAATTTTGGCATATGGACAAATCTTATCTATACGTGTCTGTGCAATGCAAACTGAGACTTGACTCTAAATTGGATCGTTCTTTTGGTCACCATCACCAAGTCGCATCAGGTTTGCTATAGTTTGTCTTTACTATCTTACTTTTTGTAACTGTGTTTATAGCCATGAATTTATTCCTTAAAAGTTCTTTTGTTCCAGGGGGTCGCCTAATATTAACTATATAATTTGAATTATGAATATATTGGAGTCTATAAACGCTGGCACAAAAATATTTCAGGTAGAATTGTAGTATATGAGCATTCCATGTTTTTATGAAACATCATAATCATGGAAATATGTAAATTAATACCACTAGAGCATTATAATAAAGTGGATTTCAGTCTAGCTTATTAATTTTTTTTTGCTCCATTCATTTGAATACAATACTGACGTCTATTAATTATGATTGTTAAGACTCCAACTAATAGCTGGATGTGTCATAATAAGAAAACAAGTAACTATTTTGTAATATTATCTTAGGCGCAGATCACCTTTTGTGTTAAGTGGTGTATCCGTGTATGTTTTAGCAAAATAGAGACCACATATTTTTATGAGGCTGTGACACAATCCTCGTTCCTGGGTTTAGTTAGATGAAATAATTGAATGTCTTTTTTGCTGCCACAATACAACTTTTAGCAGTTTAATTATAAGTATTGTTTATACATGCAAAATAAAAATATGTGTAAAGAATACGTAAATATACGACGTGAACACCCGTGAGTCAGTGAGTGAATCTGTCATATTTTGTAACTTGTGTATCATGAAGTTTCTCATGCATGGTTTACAAAATTTGTTAATCTGTTCTCCTTTTATTTTTCTGGAAATATTTCCAACAATGTTTAAGATGAGCAAAAATAAATGAATGCAGTGAAAACGATGTATCAGAAATTCAGAACCCGATCAAGCATCATGTTTAGATTTTTGAAACGGGACAGACTCGTACTTCGTTTTGTACATGACAAATAACTGCAGATTGCCACACAAAACTACATGGTCGAGCCAGTTTCAGCTATGGAAAGTTAAATCTTTTTAATGAAATGAGTTTGTTTGAATCGATCACAATATGTAATCTACTTATTCTTGCTCTTTCAGACTTTTAACAAGCGGTGTCGGTTCGTATATTCTACACTACTGAATGTAGGAAAGATATAATAATTTGTTGATAACTTGGTTTGATTTTGAAGGTAAGGTATGAAGAATTAATATACGGGAAGTTGGAAACAATACCTTTTGTGTGTTTTACTGAAAAAAGGAATCTAGACTTCTGCGTGTACAGACACATCAGGCTCCGTTGCTTTCGGCCCACGCGTAGTGTTTAATATTTTGGCACTGTATACAAATACTATTCAAACGTTAGTGGTAGTTTAAAATTTATAGTTTCTTGTATTAACATGACAAAGTGAAGTTGTTACATCAAAAAAAAAAGTGAAAGTGACTTCACTTTCTAAATGAAGATCAAATAAAAATTTAAATTTATAAAAGCATAAACAAACCTCTAGCCACTAGGTTGTATTCATATATAATTTAGAGATCCTACAAACTACAATGACTAGTTTGTAATACCTTAAAACATTTTCAATGTAAAAATCTATTTTCTATTCAAAAAAGAATTGTTTTATAATAGAGTTGTAGTTTTCTACTCTATTTTGAAAAATGATGTATTGAACAAAAAATAAATATATTAATTCGTTTATAGAATAAATTTGTTTTACTCTATTATAGAATAAAAATGAAGTAGTCAGAGAAATTTTTATTTCAAATTTTATTTGGAATAAGAAACTGAGTGGAATCGAAAATACTCATTGAAATGCCAAGAAATGAGATGGGTTCATAATTCATTTACACCATTTTTTTTTAGGGGGGGGGGGGGTCTTAAAAGACTAACAATAACAAAATCATAAACATGCAAAATAGAACAAAAAGTCACGAAATTATAGTTAGAAGTATAAAGATTAGCTCAATGCAAGCAGAACAATCAACTAAACAACAGACCTAATACTAGGCGATATTAACATAATGAAAGAGTTTAATCAGGCTGGAAAGTATTAGGCGTTAGGGATCTATCACAGAAATTAATTAATAAACTCACTTTTATACGGAGCACAAACTAGGTATTCCGTATTATTCATTTCGCACCTATATATTTATGATCAAAAGTCTTCCTTGAGTTGTCAGTGGTTGACTTTCAAGTTAAACACCTTTTAGGTTTACGGTATTTTTTAGAAAGAGAAAATCAATAGAATTAGGCTAAAAGATTATATGCCAGTGCAAGAAAATTAAGTTCAAATATCCGACAACTGTAAAAATCAGGGTTGTTATACTACGTTGAATGAACCAATTAACATTTTTAACACTGATATCTTTTTCTTGTTTTTAGCAACATAACCCTGATATCTCTAATGGATTTCTTATGTAAAAAATATCACCACAATTTCTAACTATTGCACTATCATCTGCTGTCTTGTACAATCGTACTGTGTCATCAATCCAATCATACAAATCCGTCCAATTATTTGTTTGTAAGATTATAAGAAGAAAACAATATAAACATACTTGTATTTTGGGGAAAAAGACTTTGGATCTGAGAACCAGCGGAGCCCCCGTAGGCCATACTTTCCAGATCTATCTTGAAATGCGAATATTCTCCTATGAAATTTTAAATTCTTGGTGGAGTAATCATTTCAATGAATCAAATGGATTGGAAAGTAGTATTATTTATTTATAATGGAGGCAAGCTTATATAATCACAAATCTTGTGACAAGAGCTCTTTTTTGCGTATGCTAACCCTTGCACAAATGTAAGAACTCTTGTTCTTGCATTTAAGATGTCAAGTCTAAATGTAAGTATTTGGCAGAAAAGGTCAAAATATAAGGACTCTTGTCACGATGTTTATAATACAATAACTTGTACAGTTGTACTTATTCTAACATTCTAAGATGTCAAGTCTAAATATATGTCGCAGGGTCTCATGAGCGAGGGCTAAAATTATTTCATATATATGGGAAGACTTATTGAAAATACATTAAATATTAATATTGAGTTCATTTATGTATGTGTGCGACCACATGCGTATACGTATGAATTTACGTAGGAAAAATATAAACATTGTATTTTTTTGTGAAGGGAATATGTAGCTGTTTAGTTATACGTTATACGTTATACGTATATTCTTGTGTTTACTGTGAAATTATGGTGGTGTGCTGGCTACGGAACGAAGCACAAATTAATGGGTTTATCCTGATTATTCGTTGCTTACTATTTTGGTTAATCTAAAACGCACGTAAATGTCACATGGATATCTAATAAAGTAAGATGAATTTGTCAATCTATTTTCGTGAGCGGCACCTTGGCCAATGGCTGATGTTTCGGTTAGGTTCCTGTGTTTCTTGAACCTTGTGGTTTAAGCAAGCAATATTTGGAATTTTGGATAGTCTAATAGGAATCTTGCAAATATGACTACAATATAAGACTCCGTATATACAGAACAGTACTTTAGGTTACTCTTTCTTATATTCGTGTTGATGACTCATTGACTTTGAGTTTAATTTCCTTTGTACAAATTTAATAATT
Source organism: Raphanus sativus (assembly GCF_000801105.2). Classification (NCBI taxonomy): domain Eukaryota; kingdom Viridiplantae; phylum Streptophyta; class Magnoliopsida; order Brassicales; family Brassicaceae; genus Raphanus; species Raphanus sativus. The sequence continues at coordinate 48,424,282 of NC_079516.1, forward strand.
AATTTTGTTACAGTTGTCCAAATAATCTTTATACTAGGTAGTAACCCGCGCCTTGCGCGGAATGAGATGGTTAGATCAGCAATTTTTCGAAAATATTAGAAAGTATATATATATAGTTTGGAATTTGGGTTTTGTGTGTTTATCTTACTCTCGAACTCAATTTGTTTATCTCTCTATGGCTCTCTCTCTCTCTCTCTCTCTCTCTCTCTCTCTCTCTCTCTCTCTCTCTCTCTCTCAGATTTTATCAGTATTGATGAGTGTTTTAAAAAATAAGATTAAGATTTTAATATATTTTATTTTAAACATACGAATCGTATTAATGCCCGCACACGGGCATTAATACGATTCTTATGTTTTATGTATAAATATTATTAATATCTAATCAAATGTTTTATGTATTATTAAAACTAAATTTGGTCTTCAGATGTTTTATGTATTATTAATATAAATATGTATTATTCAAATACAATTCATATGTTTATATGTATTACTAAAACTAAATTTGTTCTCCATTCAGTTTTTGTGGTTCAAAACTATAAGCATTTTAGACATTACTTAATTCAATATACTTTGAGGTTTAAATTATTATCATATACTTTGAAATATGAAATAATAAATCATGCATGTGCGGGCATCGATATGATTTATATATTGCATGTATAGCTATTATTATTAGTGCATAAGTGGATCATAATTATATTTCACTCTCGTTGTATCTTTGTATCTTACTCATTTAGGTTTATTCACATATAAGTCTCTCTCTCTCTCATCATAAACATTTTAGTTTTTTGAAAAGGATAAAAGGTAATTACGATCATATCATGCGTGCGGGCATTCATATGATTCATATATTACCCGTCTAGCTATTAGTATAATATAAGTAGATTGTAATTCTTTCTCAATCTCTATGTATCATTATGTCTAATTCATATACTACATGTTATGTTATTATTATAAGTGCATAAGTGGATCGTAGTTATCTCTCTCCTCTCTCTCCTCTCTCTCTCTCTCTCTCTCTCTCTCTCTCTCTCTCTCTCTCTCTCTCTCTCGGTATCCCCTCATCGTAAACCTTTTTTTTTTAGAAATATAAAAATGTAAACATTCTTTAATTCATCGATTATCTTTTTAACTACCACAATTTTGTTTAATATGGGAATGTTTTCTACTTTAATATTTTATCATGAATTTTTCTTGGGTGAATTACCAACTAATCATAGTTTGCCAATTAATGTACAGTTTTATAAAATATAATAAATAAAATAATAATAATTTGTGTTAAGTTTTAAAATAAATGAAAATATTAGTAGCTGCAAAAGATGAATTTTTTTAACAATTTTAAAATCGTCACAAAAAGTAAATCATAAACATTAAACACTATACCCTAAACCCTTGGACAAAACTTAAACCCTGGGTAAAAATCCAAACACTAAACCCTAAATTCTTGGATATACCCTAAACCTTGGGTAAATCCTAAATACTAAACTGTAAACTCTTGGGTATACCCTAACACTAAATCTCTCTCTCTCTCTCTCTCTCTCTCTCTCTCTTCTCTCTCTCTCTCGGTATCCCCTTCATCGTAAACCTTTTTTTTTTGAGAAAAATAAAAATGTAAACATTCTTTTAATTCATTGATTATTTTTAGCTACCACAATTTTGATTTATATAGGATCTAGTTTAATATTTATCATGAATTTTTCTTAGGTGATTTACCAACTAATCATAGTTTGCCAATTAATGTACATTTTTTTAAATATAATAAATAAAATAATAATAATTTGTGAAGTTTTTAAAATAAATGAAAAATATTAGTAGCTGCCAAAAGATGAAATTTTTTTAACAATTTTAAAACCGTCAGAAAAATTAAATCATAAACACTAAACACTATACCCTAAACCTTTGGACAAAGCTTAAACCCTTGGGTAAAAATCCAAACACTAAACCCTAAATTCTTGGATATACCCTAAACCCTTGGGTAAATCCTAAACACCAAACTGTAAATTTTTGGGTATAACGTAAACACCAAACTCTCTCTCTCTCTCTCTCTCTTCTCTCTCTCTCTCTCTCTCTCTCTCTCTCTCTCTCTCTCTCTCTCTCTCTCTCTCGTATCCCCTCATCGTAAACCTTTTTTTTTTAGAAAAAAACATTCTTTTAATTCATCGATTATCTTTTAACTACCACAATTTTTTATATGGGAATGTTTTCCTACTTTAATATTTATCATGAATTTTTCTTGGGTGAATTACCAACTAATCATAGTTTGCCAATTAATGTACAGTTTTATAAAATATAATAAATAAAATAATAATAATTTGTGTTAAGTTTTTAAAATAAATGAAAAATATTAGTAGCTGCCAAAAGATGATTTTTTTTAACAATTTTAAAATCGTCACAAAAGAGTAAATCATAAACATTAAACACTATACCCTAAACCCTTGGACAAAACTTAAACCCTTGGGTAAAAATCCAAACACTAACCCTAAATTCTTGGATATACCCTAAACCCTGGGTAAATCCTAAACACTAAACTGTAAACTCTTGGGTATACCCAAACACTAAATCTCTCTCTCTCTCTCTCTCTCTCTCTCTCTCTCTTCTCTCTCTCTCTCTCTCTCTTTCTCTCTCTCTCTTTCTCTCTCTCCTCATCCCCTTCATCGTAAACCTTTTTTTTGAGAAAAATAAAAATGTAAACATTCTTTTAATTCATTGATTATCTTTTAGCTACCACAATTTTGATTTATATGGATCTAGTTTAATATTTTATCATGAATTTTTCTTAGGTGATTTACCAACTAATCATAGTTTGCCAATTAATGTACAGTTTTTTTTTAATATAATAAATAAAATAATAATAATTTGTGAAGTTTTTAAAATAAATGAAAAATATTAGTAGCTGCCAAAAGATGAAATTTTTTTAACAATTTAAAAACCGTCAGAAAAAATTAAATCATAAACACTAAACACTATACCCTAAACCTTTGGACAAAGCTTAAACCCTTGGGTAAAAATCCAAACACTAAACCCTAAATTCTTGGATATACCCTAAACCCTTGGTAAATCCTAAACACTAAACTGTAAATTTTTGGGTATAACGTAAACACCAAATCTCTCTCTCTCTCTCTCTCTCTCTCTCTCTCTCTCTCTCTCTCTCCTCTCTCTCTCTCTCTTCTCTCTCTCTCGGTATCCCCTCATCGTAAACCTTTTTTTTTTAGAAATATAAAAATGAACATTCTTTTAATTCATCGATTATCTTTTAACCCACAATTTTGTTTTATATGGGAATGTTTCCTACTTTAATATTTTATCATGAATTTTTCTTGGGTGAATTACCAACTAATCATAGTTTGCCAATTAATGTACAGTTTTATTAAAATATATAAATAAAATAATAATAATTTGTGTTAAGTTTTTAAAATAAATGAAAAAATTTAGTAGCTGCCAAAGATGAAATTTTTTTTTAACAATTTAAAATCGTCACAAAGAGTAAATCATAAACATTAACCACTATACCCTAAACCTTGGACAAAACTTAAACCCTTGGGTAAAAATCCAAACACTAAACCCTAAATTCTTGGATATACCCTAAACCCTTGGGTAAATCCTAAACACTAAACTGTAAACTCTTGGGTATACCCTAAACACTAAATCTCTCTCTCTCTCTCTCTCTCTCTCTCTCTCTCTCTCTCTCTCTCTTCTCTCTCTCTCCTCTCTCTCTCTCTCTCTCTCTCTCTCTCGGTATCCCCTTCATCGTAAACCTTTTTTTTTGAGAAAAATAAATGTAAACATTCTTTTAATTCATTGATTATCTTTTAGCTACCACAATTTTGATTTATATAGGATCTAGTTTAATATTTTATCATGAATTTTTCTTAGGTGATTTACCAACTAATCATAGTTTGCCAATTAATGTACAGTTTTTTTTAAATATAATAAATAAAATAATAATAATTTGTGAAGTTTTAAAATAAATGAAAAATATTAGTAGCTGCCAAAAGATGAAATTTTTTAACAATTTTAAAACCGTCAGAAAAAAATTAAATCATAAACACTAAACACTATACCCTAAACCTTGGACAAAGCTTAAACCCTTGGTAAAAATCCAAACACTAAACCCTAAATTCTTGGATATACCCTAAACCTTTGGGTAAATCCTAAACACTAAACTGTAAACTTTTGGGTATAACGTAAACACCAAATCTCTCTCTCTCTCTCTCTCTCTCTCTCTCTCTCTCTCTCTCTCTCTCTCTCTCTCTCTCTCTCTCTCTCGGCTTCATCTCTCTCTGTTTTTAATAAAGTAATTATAGTGTTTTAGTTTATATAGTTGCAATATTATTGCTAATAAGAAAGAAATACGAAAGTAAATGCAAAATTAGATTATGTTAAATAGATATCTTATAAGGTCGAAGTTTAGATATTTAACTTTTTTTTACATATTTGAGACTTGGTAAGCAAGAAAAATATTTAGTAGGTAAATATGGTAAGCAAGAACAAAATTTATATTTTTTTTACTGATTCAATTCGATGCATACAACGTTACATGCATAACGCAAGCCTTCCTTTGAACGCAAGCAACTTTACATGCACAACGCAAAACTATTGTTATACCATAGCAGCAAATGTTTGATCACAATGCAAGACTTCCTTTGAATCGCGTATGGCTTATCACCAACGCAGCAAACGAACCCGAGTATAGTCTTGTAAGATATAATGAAAACTGAAACCCGAGTAATATCTTATTTTCAAGATCGTTTTACCAGGTTTCAGAGCAATCACCTTGTCAAATTATGAGACCATCGTCGGCATTATCAAATGTCTAAGGGTTTTTTTTTTTTTTATGGAGTTTAAGATACGTCGACCCTTAACGCAACTTATATAATATACTCGGGACTGATGTTTGCTCGTCCCTTAGCTCTCCCATAGCTCTCCTTGTTTGCTCGTCCCTTAACGCAACTTATATAATATACTCGGGACTGATGTTTGCTCGTCCCTTAGCTCTCCCATAGCTCTCCTTGTTTGCTCGTCCTTTAACGCAACTTATATAATATACTCGGGACTGATGTTTGCTCGTCCCTTAGCTCTCTCATAGCTCTCCTTGTTTGCTCGTCCCTTAGCTCTCCCTGTTTACAAACGGCAAACTCATACGATTTCGCCTTCACAACTGAAGTTCAAGCCAGTTGTATGTTCTCCCTAACTTTTGTCATCCTCGTCTACGCTAAGGGCTGCCTCATCGATCTCGAACTCAAGAAGACGCGACAGAAGACGGCAAGAAAGACTCGGATCCTTGAATCGTCGAGATTGAAGGATCCTCAAAGTGTTTCGCATGAAACCATTGGCAATGAAACACAAACTCAACCATTGGCAATGACACACAAGAATCCTCAAAGTGTTTCGCATGAAAACATTGGCAGAAGACAGCAAAAATGACTCGGATCCATTGGCAATGTGCTGCTCGGGATCCATTGACAATGTTTCGCATGAATGAAAAAAAAATGGGTTACGTTTCTTCTTATGGATCCAAATAAGGAAACAAAGCAAAGAATTAAATGTTCCGTTTTTCTTAAACTCCCTCACAGAGTGACACGTGGATCCGAGCCTTCTCATGCATTCTCACCAAAATCGTTTAAGGAAAGTCTAAAAAATGCAAAATCGTTTAAGGAAAGCCTTAAAAATGCTTCTCCTTTAATATATAGGGGATATTTTAAGTACGGATATAAATGTGTGTTGTTATTGAATATCTCACTAGGGCCCATCCTCTATGTAACAAGAATTCATTACACATGCCTCGTTAAATGACCCAAATCAAAACCCAACATGGACCCCTACGACACAGTTTGAGAAGCAGATGAAACAAGCCGAGAATCTGAGATGTATTTTAGATGCAATCTAGTAGTCCATAGAGGTTTTGTTTCATTTCAGGCTAGAGCCAAAACTGAATGAGCTGATTAATGTTTTTGGTTTAGATTAGATCTGCACAATTTCTGTTTAACTTTGGTACAAATATAAGTATATAACCATGTAAACGGATTAATAATATAGAAAGAAACACATGCATATGATCGTGAAAATATTTTAAAGTTCGTGTGTTCGTTCAAATAATATTAAGTTACTTGATTGTGATTTAGATGAAGAAGACCTGTATCGGTTGGTTGAACCGGTTCAACCGCAATATTATGGTCAAAACCGATTTAAAAATTAGAAAATTGGATTAGACCTTAAACCCTGGATTTGTTTTTTTGATTTTCGGTTTGACAGAGACGTCACACAACCCTAAAAGACTTGCCGCCAACAGTAGACTTGTGCAGAGTCACCCATCTTCAAGCAGAGCAACAAACTCCACGGAAGGCTCTCCTCCTTGGCTATATCCAGGTTAGAAACTCGACCAACTCTATCCTCCTAATTCTCTCTTTGTTTCGGTTTCAATGTAAAGTTCGAAGCTTTATTATTCGCTTGTGTTATGTTTTTCTGAGACCAATACAGTTCAATCTATCTGTGTGATCTTTGTACAATTCAGGGTGGATTTAGTTTCTTTTTATCATTACATGTTCTGATGATTAGTTTCAGTCTGTTATGAACATTACAGATAATTGTTTTCAGCTTTTGATTAGGCACATTCGCATGATTATTGCATTAAAGGTTCTGTCTTTAATTGTTTCTCATCTCCTCTGGAATCTCGAAGATTGTTTTCAGCTTTTGATTTTGTACAATCGCATGATATTGCATTGATTAAAGGTTCTGTCTTTTCTTGGTTCGCATCTCATCAGAGTCTCATAAGCTTCCCAATGTTTTTTTCAGTTAGAGTAAAAGTGATTGCTGAACAAAACCTGGGACTAGACGACTAGTCAAGGAAACGGAACCTAGTTATGGATTCATTGTGTCTTGACATCGAAACCGGTTTGTGCCTCACATCCTCAGAGCCAGACCTGCCTGTATCCGGTGATTTTGGGGAGTTCATGCTCTCTCGCTTATCACAATCCAAACAGCCAGACTATAAAAACATGTGCGCTGTTATCAACGAGCTATCAAAAGCTCTAGCGGAAGATAAACATAGCCGGACACCCGTGGCTTACTTCGCCGCCACATGCAGCTCCCTAGACAGCCTCTTGTCTGCTTCAAATTTGGAGGAACCACCTCTGGATGTCATCCAGCCACATGTTGTCATCCTTTCCCTTGTGTTCCCTAAAGTCTCAGCTGGAGTGTTGAAGAGGAACGGGTTGGCTTTGCGTCTCCTCCTCAGCGTTCTGCGTCTAAGATCAGCCACGCCTGAGTGCTTGATTTCGGCATTGAAGTGTTTAGTTCATCTGCTGGGGAATGAAGTCTCTGAAGCCCACAGCACCTTGCTGAATCTTGTAACTCATTCAGATGGCAAGGTAAGAAAGCTAGCAAACTCGTGTCTCCGTGATGTTCTACAGAAGTCTCGTGGTACAAAGGTCTGTCAATCAGTCAGTGGAAACATTGCAGAACTGTTCCAGAGATATCTAGACCTCGCTCATAAGTCGGAAGCTCCTTCTGCCGAAGGAGCCAGGGGGGCACAGCAAGTGCTCTACCTGCTCAGCACTCTGAGAGAATGCTTGGCCTTGATGTCGAGGAAACATATAGCTACCGTGATTGAGGGCTTTAAGATGCTGATGATTACTCGCGATGCATTCATTACAAGGCCATTGATAGACGCTTTAAACGCGCTTTGTCTGAATCCAACATCTGAGGTTCCAGTTGAGGCGCTGGTCGAAGTGTTGTATCATGCTGCGGTACTGTTCTCGGCGCCTGAAACGTCTGCTGATGCCATGACTTCCACAGCACGCTTGCTGAAAGTTGGGATGATGAGGGCTTTTTCTCTAAACAGAGATGTTTGCGTGGTTAAACTTCCTAGTGTGTTCAATGGTCTGAAAGGTATGCTCTTGTATCTGCTTTTTTGGTTTCTGCTTTTCTTGTCAATGCGGTTTATCTGACTGTTGCCATGGTCTTTGTGCTTCCCTTTCGCAGATATTATTGCCTCTGAACACGAGGAGGCAATCTTTGCAGCAACAGATGCTTTGAAGAGTTTGATATGTTCATGCATTGATGAATGCTTGATCAGAGAAGGCGTCAACGGAATCCGGAATTCAAACTTGGATGTGAAGAAGTCTAGTCCAACTGTCATTGAAAAACTGTGTGCAACGGTTGAAAGCTTGCTTGATTACAAGTACCATTCAGTCTGGGACATGGCTTTTCAAGTTGTTTCGACCATGTTCAATAAACTAGGTAACTTTTTTGTTAATCTCTTGTCACTTGTTTATTCTTGTTGAAGCTGTTTTCTTTGTCTCTGCTCTGAGTACTTACTCTTGTACCTCAGGATTTTTTTTTTAAAACAATTATCTGCTTAGTTGTTCATGTGATAACTCTTTTATTCAATTTTCAGGGGAAGCTTCTTCATATTTTATGAGGAAGACCCTCCAGGACCTATCAGATATGCAAAATTTACCTGATGAAGGCTTTCCTTATAGGAAGCAGGTAACGATACCCTTCTAGCTCTTGAGATAGTTATGTCACTTGTGATCGGAATACAATTTTCTTTACCGTTATGTTACCTATATAGCGAGTTGTGGGAAGCAATAACATGCTGCAAGCATATGAAATTATGTCAACATATGTTGGACTCTGTTGATTTCTTTTCAAACTTCAAAGTCTATTGGCTACACTTCGTGTGCAGCCTTTTTCTGCTTCTGTAATGACTTGATGGTAGCTCTTATGTTGCTGGTACACGAAATAGATATGGAGAACTTATATGTGAGCGTGCTCATTTTAGATAGAAATGAATGATTCTGCGATATAAGATGCAACATGTACTAGACCGAACTTAGTTTTGCTACATCTTATATTTTCCTGACTGTTCGTTTGACTGGTGCTATCTTTGTTGGCGATCCCCAGTTGCATGAGTGTGTAGGATCAGCCCTTGGTGCTATGGGACCTGACACATTTTTAAACATTGTGCGTTTAAACCTTGAGGCGAGTGATCTGTCTGAGGTAAACGTTTGGCTCTTCCCAATTCTGAAGCAATACACAGTCGGAGGACGGCTAAGTTTCTTCACAGAGACTATTTTTAGAATGGTCGAAACAATGAGCCATAAAGCTCAACAGGTGAATTTTAATCTTTACCCGCATTATAATTTTTTCCTTATTTTTACTACTCTCTAATGTTATTGCTAATTGTTTTTGATGGCAGCTCAAGCTACAAGGTCTTACTGCAGCATCTAGGAGTGTGGATTCTCTCGTTTACTCACTATGGACTTTGTTACCTTCGTTTTGTAATTATCCTATGGATACCATGGAGAGCTTTGAGGATCTGGGGCGAATATTGTGTGGAGCTCTTCAAACGCAGGCTGAAACCCGTGGAATTATATGGACCAGTTTGAATATTCTGATTCAACAGAATAAGGAAGTTGTGGAGGGTAAGGATGTACCTGTCAGTGATGCAAGTCCTGCTTTGGTTCGAGCTAGTGCTCGTTATGATTCACACAGTGCGGCAGCTAATTTGAAAGTTATACGGTCGTGTGCTCCTAAATTATTGGATGTTTTGTCAAAGATATTTCATGAATCTGGCAAAGATGATGGCGGTTCTCTTCAGGTAACTGACAACCTGAAAATGGCAGGATATTGGACTTTCATAGAGATAATCATTAGTTCTTCTTTATGTTTTTTTTCTTGTGTGATTGATCTCTGTCCCTCTCTAATTAGATAATCATTAACCTAAGCCAGAGCTTATCGCAGTTTTTGATAATTTTTGTTGTCTTACTTTCAGTCTGCGATAGGGAATTTGGCTTCAATAGCGGAGAAAAAGACTGTTTCAAAGCTACTTTTCAAGACACTGCGAGAGCTTTTAATGGTTACGAAAACTGCCATTGCAGAAGATGAAAGCTCTGCTAGTGGGATGGACGTGGATACTACCGCCGACAAAAATTCTTCTTCCAACCTTAGGTAGTGTTACACTTCCAGTTGTGTTTCTTGTTTTGGTCAGTTACTAAGCCAAAGTTGACATTATTAATATGCATTTCATTTCAGGGCAAAGTTGTTTGATCTGTTAGTTTCTCTTTTACCTGGTTTGGATGGTCAAGAAGTAGATACCGTATTCAGTTCTTTGAAGCCTGCAATTCAGGTTTGTAAACCGATCTATTGTATTTAATGATTTTATTGTTCTGGGTGTGGCTGTGAGTTTGGTAAATTGTGTGGATGAGTGGTATATGCCTGATGTGGATCTTAAAACTGCAGGATCCCAAGGGCCAAATTCAAAAGAAAGCGTACAAAGTTCTTTCAGTTATCTTGAAGGTATTGATTTCCTTGCCTTTCAAGACTTCTTGCTTAAGCATCTAATTTTTTTTTGTACGTCATCAAGATATTACCCCTATACATACACTGATGCAGTTTCTTAAGGTCCTTCATAGCTATTTAACCATAGCTTTCGTTTTAAAATATATCTTTGACTAATGTCTTTGTTACAAATGTTTCTGTTGCCAGAGTTCGGATGGATTTGTTTCAAAGAACCTCGAAGAGTTGCTTGAGCTGATGCACAATATATGCCATGTCTCTGCCAAGCGACATAAACTTGATTGCTTATACTTCCTGTTAGCTTATGCGTCAAAGACGGTAAGAAGCTAAACCTTAAAAGCTTTATCTGTATTTTGACCTAATGCATTACGATAGAACTGTAGGTTTAAATCTTAGAATTGGATTTAGTTTCTCGTTAAGGATATACCCTTCCTAAATCTGATGTCTTTTTTTTCTCCATACAGGATGATTTAAAGGCGAGAAAGGACATTGTTTCTTCATTTCTACCCGAAGTTATACTTGCTTTAAAGGAGGTACTAAACATTTCTTGAAACTGTTCGTGTTTAAACTATGATAGTGCAAGAATCATTATTCAGGTCGCTGCTGTGTTTGCAGGTAAATAAGAAAACAAGAAGCAGAGCCTATGACGTGCTTGTTCAGATAGGGCATGCATACGCAGATGAGGATAATGGGGGAGACAGTGAGAAATTACATGGTTACTTCAATATGGTATTGTTTAAATCTAATCCTAACATATTTTCAGGATTTTTGTTTTTCCCTTCTTTTTTGCGTCAAGAAATGTTGTTGACCTCTGCTATAACCGCGTCATTAGGTGGTTGGTTGCTTGGCCGGAGAAAAACCTCAGATGATTAGTGCTGCCGTTAAGGGAGTAGCTCGTTTGACATATGAGTTCTCCGATCTCATAGCTAGTGCTTACAATTTGCTTCCTTCAACCTTTCTTCTCCTCCAGAGGAAAAATAAGGAAATCACAAAAGTGAGTTTTATCTATTATCTTCTCTTTAAAGAAGCCACTACTATATGTTGCTACAAGTTTGCCGTTTGTCTTGTTCATCAATTAAACTATTTTCTCTTTCTGAAACTTGGAACCAATCTATTCTGGAAAACAGGCAAATCTAGGTTTGTTAAAGGTTTTGGTGGCTAAATCACCCGTTGAAGGACTACACGCAAACCTAAAGAGTATGGTTGAAGGCTTACTGAAATGGCCAGAAGGAACCAAAAACCTTTTTAAGGCAAAGGTTTGTTACTTTTTTGGCAGGCATACATATTAGTTTGTATACAACACATATATGTAGAATTTGTTTTTTTTTTGCGGAGTCTTGTTCTTATTTGAAGAGTCATGTTGGTATAATAGGTGAGGCTTCTGTTGGAGATGCTAATCAAGAAATGTGGCACGGAGGCTGTCAAGTCTGTGATGCCTGAAGAACATATGAAACTCCTGCCAAACATCCGAAAGGTTTGCTGACAGTTTTCAAAGTTGTGTAGCTTTCAGTATCTCGGTAATGTATTATACCATACATCTTCTCTTGGTTTTATCTCAGGTCAAGGAACGTAAAGAGAGAAAATATGCAGCTGGCTCTGAGATGAGTAGATCTCAGCATTCAAAAGAAACTTCATCAAAGTACCTTTCCCAACTTAGTTTACAGATAATCTCATAGGAGTTTCTGAGTAGTCAAGTAATGCATGTTCTTGGTTTTTTGTCTTCCAGGGCTAGCCGGTGGAATGATACCAAGATATTTTCCGATTTTGCGGATGAAGACGAGGATAGCGACGGAGAGTACATGGATGGGGAGCCGCATGGCCGTAGCAAGGCTCTCTCTTTGTTGAAATCTAAAGCATCTGCTTTGAGGTTGGTTGGTTTGTTATATACACATTTTGCTTTTGAATATACATTAAGCCAAACTGATGGTGACAGTTATTACAGATCCAAGAAACATCCGAGGCAGAGTCATCTTGAAGTTGATGAGTCAGATGATGAACCGCTTGACTTGATGGACCGACACAAAACAAGATCAGCCCTTCGATCAAGTGAGCTTGGCAAACGGAAAGCTGACTCGGATGAAGAGGCAGAGTTTGATGCGGAAGGGCGGCTTATCATTTACGAAGGAGAGAGAGCCAAAAGGAAGGAAGTCTCCGATGCAGATTCGGATGCCAAGAGCAGCAAAGGTAGCAGGTTCTCTGTGAACTCGTCGAGGAAGAACCAAAAGAGGTTAAAGACATCAGAGTCTGGATACGCTTACACAGGGAAAGAGTATGCAAGCAAAAAGGCGAGTGGGGATCTTAAGAGGAAAGACAAGCTTGAACCGTATGCGTATTGGCCACTTGATCGCAAGATGATGAGCCGTAGACCAGATCAGAGGGCGGTTGCAGTCAGAGGTATGTCTAGTGTGGTTAAGCTCACAAAGAGGTTGGAAGGAAAGAGCGCTGCGGAAGCACTTGCCACCACTAAGGTAAAAATGTACAAGAAGAGTAGTCAGAAGAAATCGGCTGGTAAGAAGAAAAGCAAGTAAACAAGTGGCAAGTAGAAGTTATAGTTAATTCAAAAACCACATTTTTGACTGAGACTTTAGATACCCTTTTGTTCATTTTTTTACTTGTAAACAGCTCATGAATTTTTTTTTTTCGAAGTTATTCTTAACTTCAGATCCATCAAATTATAAGCATCCCAGACTTGTTCTGTCCTCGCTTGTAGTAAAAGTTAACAAAAGGTTGGCGTGACATTAAATTTTCAGAATATCATTGGTCTTATATATTTTATTTATTTAATTCAGGCTATAATCATTATACTTTTACGTTTTACAAAACAAATTTTACGATCAATAATGGGCAATTTAAAATGTCGAAAAACGTAATAACTTTTTTGAAGAAAATTAGTTGAAAGCTTATATGAAAGACCCTAAAGAAATTAGATTTTCTTTGGTTTAAGTCGTTATGAAGTAAACTTCCTAAAGAATACACTAAAATTGGTTTTGGATAAACCTCGCAACGAATGAATCTAAAAGCAAAAAATGATTTAGGAACGTGGATTGAAAAGTCAGTAGAAATTGTAGATGGTATTTGATTTACTCTAGAATAATCTTTTTTGATGGAAAGCATCAAATTTGATTGATTCGATTGAAGAATAACTACACCAACAATCAAAAAATGGTATCTGATTTACTCTAGAATAATATTTTTTGATGTGATGCATCAAATTTTGATTGATTCGTGAAGAATAATTACACCAACAATAAAAAAATATTGACTAACAGATATTACATACCATAATTGAAAATATATTTGAGAATCACTCTCAAAATTTTCAAAAATGTAAATTTAACTCTTATTTTATTTCAATGAAATTACAACTTATTTATAAGAAAATTAAATTTGTTGAAAAAGCTAAATGTCTAATACTTAAAATATAATAAAATTCAGTATATAGGAGAAATAATGTTTTTTAAACAAACATTTTTTACATGCAAGAGAAAAAAGCTTTTCGTACAGTTAAAACCCTAATTTTCACAACTCATTTGGATAATAAGAACCACTTAATTATAAATCTTTTTGGACTCGAAACTTGATAAAAACTTAGACATATTAGTTAACATTAACTCAATATCTCATATGTCCAAAACTTCATATATCAGTCCAATATCACATCACGTTATCTCTTTCCCATCTAGTTATCAGTATTATATTTCTTTAGTTTTAGTTTGTAACTTTGTATTCGTCTTGCGTTTCTTTTTCTTAACATTATTTTTTGTCAGAAAAGTTACATAGAACCAAGTCATAACGCTTCAAAAAGCAATTACAAAGAAGGAAAGATAATATATGATGAACCAGAACCAATCAGATTTTTTGCTCTATTGACTTATATGTTGTTTGGAACCGAGTAACTTAAACCACGTCCACCAAGGTTAACACGTCTCTTTGATTTCTTCGTCCACGACTCGTGGATTGCCAATGCATTTTCCTAATCTTTGTTGATGGTTTAATCGTTTTTTCTTTTCTGAAGTATTCTTTCTCTTACAGGTGTCATGACTCATGAGATCCAATCCGTCTCTTTGTCTTGTGTTCTTTTTTTATAATAGAGATAAAACTTGTTTTTAGCTGGTTTTGCTCCTGAAACTATATGTCCTAATGTATCCCACCATGTCTCTTTCAAGTTCAATAAATATTAGTTAAGACTTAAGAGTCGAGAGACAGAGACGGTAAAACGCAAAAATAGAAACCCACGCCTATCAAATTCAATCCACAGACCCCCTCAGCTCTTTATTTCTAGCCATCAATTCACTGTCCCAAAGTTTGTTCAGATGTCAAATCCACACTTGAATTCCCAATCACCTGAATTCCCAATCACCAGGTAGATTAAAAAAAGTGTTCTTTTTAAGACAGTGAAAGTTACTAGAAAACGAAAGAAACAAATAATGTATACATGAATAGAGAAGAAATCTTTCAGTTGTCCTTTAGCGTCTTAGGAGATCTTTGATTACTCTCTGTATACATTGCATAATACTAATATTTATGACGGGCACACATATTAATTTAAGATATTTTTTAAAAATATTCAATCTTGGCTATTTTCTTGTGTTGAACTAATGATGCATGAAATAAGGAAACTTTCCGTTTTTATAGTTCTTATTAACGTATAAGAGACATCTTATATTTCTATCACAACTGATATTTCTATCACAACTTGATATTTCACCAACCTAAAAAGACAAAAAACCCATCTAGAACATATATTACTTTAGTTGCTATCTAAAAGATTCCACCAAATGAGGGACCAATAATACATTGTGATGAGTTCATTCATCTCTGATCTCCCTATCAAAACTTTTACTGACTTTTTAACTTTCCACTGTACTAGATATGCCTTCGTAGGCTCATATGTCACATGTACTTGTCTCTATGTCCTTAATATAATATAAACACACTAATCTATCTCCACACATCAGCTGAGAGACACTGAAAAAAACACGAACCCCCAAAAGACAGGGATCAAAGAGTTTGTTATTTTTCTCTTGAGTCTACACAATATTCTTTGCAGCAAAGCGATAATGAAGGAGAGAGAAGATGTGTTGTTGTGGCCTCTCATTGAGCAGGAGAATAGTGGAATAAAGGAGGAAGTGAAGAAGCAGCTATGGCTTGCTGGACCACTAATAGCAGTGAGTCTTCTTCAGTTTTGTCTGCAAGTAATCTCAGTTATGTTCGTAGGACATCTTGGCTCTTTTCCCCTCTCGGCCGCCGCTGTTGCCACCTCCTTCGCCTCAGTCACCGGCTTCACCTTCCTCGTCAGTTTTTCTTTCTCTCTTACTATTCTTTCTATACGTAAATATGTGCATATTTAACATTCATTCAAAAAAAAAAAAAATATGTGCATATTTAATTTCTTTACCTTTAGTGATACTCATATTTGGCAGTGTTCAAAAATATCGTTAGTCAATTAAAGAGGTTACCGTACGTTAAAAGTATATTCATCCGCTGAGCAATCTAAAAAAATACGAATGAATTTTTGTACAGGTGTAATATATCGGGTATCTAAAGTATAAACAGCGAGAACCAGTTTTAGAAGTTATGTATAATTTTTTTCTGAAACCTAGAAGTTATGTATAATTAAAATTTAGTATCTGCTTAACAAACCAAGTATGATAATTTACTCAAGAATCTCAAGCAAAATTCTTCAAGAAAAAAAAAGACATAATTTACTCTATTTAAATTTACAATGAAAGATTATTCTTTCTCTGAAACTTGGTTGTGTGATTACTTTTGAAGTCTTTAAAAGATGGGAAATTTTTAAAAGACATCTGACCTCACTTTCATTTGCTACAAAATATATTAATTCTTGACTTACTTTTTAGGATCCTATTAATACTCCAAATTTTAAAATTATAATTTCACACACTTTGTAGATATTTTAATTTGGAAAACTCGGTTTATCCTTAATAACAGATCTATTTTATCCTGATAAGAACATTAACTAATTAAATTATTAATTTTACTCACTCTCCTCAGCAATTGAATACAAATTGTTAATAGATAAAATTAATAACTAATAGAAAATCATTAAACTCTCCAATTTGGGTTTAAAAACCTTAAGGTAATTCGTAAAGGTTTATTTCGGTTCTCTCCTTATAATTCGGGAGATATTTCATTTTCAATAATTGAAGTTTGCTACAGTACAGGATTTGGCATTTTCCCATAATTTGGAACTTTTTTTTTGTTGAAAAGGTTGGATTTGGAACTTAATTTAAGGTTTCATTAACTAGCTTCTTCCTGGACCAATCACGAGTCCGAGAGAAAATCATAAATAAAACTATTTTGATTTAATAATAAATTTGAGTAATTTTACTGGTAAAGCTTTAGCAAAAAAAAAGAGTTTTACTGGTAAAGCATCGTCTTAAAGATAGACGTAGCAAGTCCGAGTTTCAGCGGCTGTGGAAAATTTTCTTAGTAACCAGCTTTTGTTTCATTGCCCAAAAAAATTATAAGTTTCACCTTAAAGTTTCTTGTAAATAAATAAATAAAATAAACATGAATATTTCAAATAATGACGCATGCCAAATGGATATTTCAAATAATGTATATAATTTGTAACATATATTAGGTAGGTATTCTTTGAGAATTTTGAGTTTCCCTTATAAATTTAGTCCCAAGACTTCTTTCAACATACTGTATATCGAAATGAATTTATAAAAGAAAAGTACATCGAAAATGGAAAATGTTTTCTTTTCTCAAATTTTTCTTTTGGAAAATGTATATTGCAGCTACTACGTATATATCATCAGGCCACTAAGGAACATTAATGTCTGAATTTCCAAGTTGCGTATGCATATTTGATTGGCTTATATTCTTATGCTACAAAAACAAACAATAGTAATATTTTGTCATTTAAAGGAGAAAAGCGAAAATGCCAAAAATAAAGAATCAAAGGTGTTCTTTGCTTTGCTTAAATGTTTCTTTTTCTTTTTAACATGTCATACATCGAAAGGTAAATCATCTCGAAACTTATAAATAAAATGATATCAACACTTCCGTTGACCGCTTACTTGTGAAGCAAGAAAGCAACCTAATAAATAAGAAAAACACTGATCTTCTGAACAGATGGGAACAGCAAGTGCGTTGGACACAGTTTGTGGCCAATCCTACGGAGCCAAGATGTACGAAATGCTAGGCATACAAATGCAAAGAGCAATGCTTGTTCTTACACTCTACTCTGTTCCTCTCTCCATCATTTGGGCCAACACAGAACACTTCCTCGTCTTCTTTGGTCAAGACAAAGCCATTGCACACCTCTCTGGCTCCTACGCCAAGTTCATGATCCCTAGCATCTTCGCCTACGGTCTTCTTCAGTGTCTCAACAGGTTTTTGCAGGCACAAAACAATGTGTTTCCTGTGGTTTTGTGTTCTGGAGTCACCACTTGTCTTCATGTGATCCTCTGTTGGATCTTGGTGTTGAAATCTGGTTTAGGGTTTAGAGGAGCTGCTGTGGCGAATGCGATCTCTTATTGGCTTAATGTCATTCTCTTGTCTTGTTACGTCAAGTACTCGCCTTCTTGCTCAATGACCTGGACCGGTTTCTCTAAGGAGTCTCTACGCAATATCATCCCTTTTATGAAGCTTGCTATTCCTTCTGCACTTATGGTCTGGTAAGTCTAACGACCAAATGCCTATAGCTATATTATTCATTTATAGGAAGTAACTTGGGCAACACATTTTGTATGAGTTGAGATTTGGTTGTTCTTGCTCAACTTTATTTCTTAAATTAGAATCCAATAATATCGGTGATGTTGTTTGAGGAAAGCAGCCTAGAGATGTGGTCCTTTGAATTTTTGGTTCTCTCGTCCGGACTTCTTCCGAACCCGGTTTTAGAAACTTCTTCTCTATCAATCTGGTAAGAGTCAATCTATATATATATATGGTCTATGAATTGTTACCTCTTTGGTACGAACATAAATACTAGAACATATACAGTATTATGTGTTAATGTTTTGAGTAAGGACATAAATAGCATACTTTCCAAAGACATAATATAATATGTCTTGAAATCATATCTCAATCAGTGTTGAATGATGAGATAGCCATTAATCACAATATATTGTAATGAGTGTTCTTTATATATAATTTTGAACAAGTTAAGTTCTTTGTTATGACTGAATTTAGTAAGAAAACTTTGCAGCCTTAATACATCAGGAACGATCTGGATGATTCCATTTGGCCTCAGTGGCGCGGCAAGGTCTGTACACCTGTAAACCTTATATATGGATGCTGCTTCAGTAGTACTTAGTATAACCATATGTAACTTTTGCTGTTAACCGTCCTTTTTAACCCATAGCACAAGGGTGTCAAATGAGTTAGGAGCAGGGAATCCAAAATTGGCTAAACTTGCGGTTCGTGTGGTCATGAGCATCGCAATCTTAGAGAGCATACTAGTTGGTTCGGTATTGATACTGATAAGAAAGATATGGGGATTCGCATACAGTAGTGACCCGGAAGTAGTCAACTTTGTAGCCTCGATGTTGCCGATTCTCGCCTTAGGCCATTGCCTAGACAGCTTCCAAAGTGTTCTTTCAGGTAAATTTATATATGCTTCACTCAAACACAACTTTTTTTTTTTTGCAAGTAAGGGCAAACCACCTTACAAGCACCGTTATTACATGTCATCATGCTTTATTTTTCTGGTATGTTGGTTTTTAATGGCTAAAAGGGGTTGCTAGAGGATGTGGATGGCAGAAGATAGGAGCTGTTGTGAATCTTGGATCATATTATCTTGTAGGAATTCCTGTGGGATTGTTACTTGGTTTTCACTTTCACTTGGGTGGTCGGGTAAACTAAATAGCCCAACTCAGAATCTTTGTTGGCTCATGTCTTACTTTGCCCTATGTAACTAAAATGTTGTAATATTTAAGGGGCTTTGGCTGGGAATCATATGTGCACTCATCGTTCAAGGTGTATGTCTTTCCATCATCACCTTTCTTACAAATTGGGATGAAGAGGTAATTCAAAAGCTATTACTGTTATTTAACAGTAGAGTACTCTTTGACTATACTGAATTTGGTTACTATGCCTTGGGACTGATGACTGAGATTATTTTTTATAACGTTTTTCCGTTTATCGATCGACAGGTAAGGAAAGCGACAGGCAGAGTTGAGTCTTCTTCTGGTGTGAAGGATTCTACAACCGAGAATGAGACAATTCTTGTTTTCTGAAAGCTATATACTATATGTTAAATGACAATATGATATAGAAACTTTATTAGTTCGAGATCACTAAACGCATTAATTTATTGTCATCAATAAAATAAAAATTAAAATAGTGTTTGTGATTTACTCAGCTTGTTGGAGATTTTCTTTCATTTATAATATTTTAAGAGAAAATTTCTAGTATATTATATAGGTTGGAAATTAGTTGAGTATAAATAGTTTAATATACGAATCAAAGAAATGAAAACTCCAGAACATATAATTGTCAATGTTAAAAAAGGCACAAAAGAAAATTTGCAGAGCTTAAGAGGTTGCTATACAACAATGGAGTCAGGCCCACGTGGATACAGATCGTAAGAAGAGGGAGAAGACGATGTAACAGACATGGAGTAATCTGAAGGAAACTGTGACGTTGACGCTGGCTTGAACTGCAAGTCATCTCCGTACACACTAGTGTCCGAGATGCTCTGTTTTATCTCAGTCTCTCCTTGGAGCATCTTCACAACTTCCGACATATTTGGTCTTAGTGACGGAGAAATGTTAGTGCAAAGAAGCCCAACTTTGATCATTCTCTCTGCCTCACCTACATCTAACTTGCCCTCTAGCTCCGAGTCTATGATTCCTGCAAAATTTCCTTTCTTGTGCAGCAAGAAAGCCTGAAACACAAAGGAAGAGAAGCTCCTAAATCTGTTGAATATATATATATGTGTGTGTGTGTGTGTGTGTATTAGACAGAGTTTGTCAGTACCCAATCTATAAGTCCAACACAAGATTCATGATCAGGTGTGTAATTTGCATTGCTCTTTCCACTGACAATCTCCATTGCGACAATGCCAAAGCTATACACATCAGCCTTTTCTGTTAGGTAACCTCTCATTGCGTATTCAGGAGCCATATATCCACTGCAAACCAGAACCATTGTTAGTTTCAAATTATCTACCATATCATACCTTTCTATATATAAACCTTACATTGTTCCCGCAACTCTGGTGCTAATGTGACTTTTCTCATCTTCGTGCAGTCTAGCCAATCCGAAATCAGATATCTTAGCGTTAAGGTCCTTATCTAGTAGTACATTAGTTCCTTTGATGTCTCGGTGAATGATCTTAACCATTGATTCCTCATGAAGAAACATAAGTCCTTTCGCTATTCCTATGCATATCTTCTGCCTTGTTTTCCACTCAAGTCTCTGACTATTCTTTCCTGAAAAAAGGAGTCAACAGAGATCTAATGAAACCACTTTTCATCTATTAAAAAAAAAACTAGAGTTGAGCAAGTAACTGAATCTTACCAAACAATGCACCAGAGAGACAATTGTTTTCCATGTATTCATAAACAAGAAGGAGATGGTTTTTCTCAGCACAACATCCATAAAGTTTAACAAGATTTGGATGCTGCAAGCATGCAATCATACCAATCTCATTCACAAACTCTCTGTTTCCTTGTACTGATTTTGAAGAAAGCTGTTTTACCGCAATTAGTGTTCCATCTGCTAGCTTTCCCTGTATTTAAAAAAAATCTCTCTCTCTCTCTCATTACCTTATTTACATTGAGTTTCTATTGTTTACAGCTTTGAGATTATCTTTTGTACCTTAAACACAGATCCAAAGCCACCTTCTCCAATCTTGTTTGCTTGGTCAAAGTTGTTTGTGGCGGCTCTAAGTTGCCTCAAAGTGAAAGCACCTGTTAAGAGAGAAAATCTTTTAGAAATTTTCAGTAGTGTTAAACTTTGTTTGAAACAGTACCTCTATCTCCTTTTGTTTCTTCTCTGACACATCTCCTCCAACAAAGAACTCCCAAACACAAGAAAAGGGTACAAAGTATTGAACTTGTTACACCAATCAAGAGAGTGTACTTTCTTGTTTTACTATGTTTTTGTGCAGAAAGCATCTGCACAGTAACTAAATGATGGATCTTCAGACATTATGTATGATTATTCTCCAAGTAAAAATAAAAGATTTAGAAGGAAACATTTGGCCTCTTACCACCACATTCAGATTCTGAAACTGAAACAAGAATTACAAGAAGTGTTAGATACATGAATGATTTTGTCACCAACCAAGGTTATGTTAGATACTTGGTCTGAATACTTACTAGGACAAACTGAGACTGCAGAGATGAGAGAACCATAGTTCCCTCTACGTGGAATGACCGTTGTGCCTTTCCCACCCCAATACAATCTTATCTCAAACGAGTTATCTGTTACATTAGCCTTCACCTGTTTAACAACTTCCTTGTGAGTCCCATTAGCCTCTTCCCTAATGCTAAAATCCTCCCATATCAACTTCCCCTGAACATAGATGTTAAAATAACGTTTTGCGAGTATACTGTAAGGTTCTGTGTCTGAGAACTGAATCTCAGCGAAATGTAGTTTCACGTTGTAGCTTCCGTTCTCAATGCAAAAGGCATAGTAAGACAAACTCAGTGGAGAACGGCGTGCTGTCTGATAAAGCTCAGAGTGTTTAGCTTCCACCGAAGACTCTGATGAGACTGTATAAGTATCTTCAGTTATTGCATCATCCATGAAGTCACCTGTGCTGCTGAATCCCCAGTTGTTACCATGATAGTTCGTTGCAGAACCGGTTTGTACATAGCTATCTCCTTGGTACGTTATACTTCCTCGAGAATTCTTTATAACCATATCCTCTCCACCGCAGTTTATATGCAACGACTTGGTATCTTGAAAGAATAAGAGAACTTAATAGCTTCTCTCTTTAATAATCAGACAGTTAAAAAAATGCTTAAAGAAACTTACAGTTGTGGCAATAGTTTGGTCCTGAACAAGGAAGAAGTTGAGTTCTGTTTCTTGAATATGAGCTCTTGTATGTGTTAACATTTCTATGATCATTTACAAAACTTTTAGGCTTCAAGAAAATACTATCATTATCTAAACAATTAAGGGAGTGATTACACACTTTCTCTCTTTGCAGCCAGAAGACCATGTGAAGTTATTGTAAGAAAGATCACTGCAGAGACATTTCAGTGAATTTTAGTAGGTATATATAAAAAAGTGGAGAAACAGGATAATGGTAATAGTGAAAGGCTGTACATGTTGGTGCTTGCAGTGAGGAAAACTCCTGCTTCAATATTTCCAGACAACATGTTTCCAGTTAAATATCTGAGAAATGTAAACAAAAACACAGTTTGTATTTGTTGCAAGTTCATGGTCTGAAGACGTTTTTGATCATATTAACAATAAAATAATGCGAGTTACTTAACGTGTATTTTGGTGCGCTTGTATCTGTTGGTATCTCTCCAGACAGCCTATTAAACGATAGATCACTATAATGGGAGAAAGAAACCTTAGCTTAAGAGGTTGTGTGTGGTTTCTCAAGTGTCATGACTCATGAACATGATACTTACAGAGTCATGAGACCGGGAAGTTCCCAGATATTGAGTGGGATCGGACCTGATAAGTTCAAGTTCCTTAAAACCCTGAAAGAGTAATCAGTATTAAGACTAAAAACTTAAGAGAAATATATATATGTTATAATGAGAACCTTACTTACAGAAACTGCAGATTCTTGCTAGATATTTGTGGAACAAGGCCAAATCCTCCAGTTATGTCACTGATCCTCCTGTTTGATGAAGAAGAAACATGTCTTTACTGAAAGTAATTTTCAAAAGATGAAGGGTTCATGTAAGAAGATTAGCTTACAGGTCATTCAGATTCTGTAAACGGAATATGGAATCCGGAACAGGTCCTTTAAGGCCAGTTGCATACAGCTCTCTGGTTATATAGGTTACACAAGCTTTTTTAGTATTTCTTGCAGCTCAAGTTAGATGAAGAAAACAAGAAAAAAATGTACTCTTACAATCTCCGAAGTTGGCGCCAGTTTCCTATAAACTTTGGGATGGTTCCATTTAAGAGGTTATCGCTTACACGGCTGCAAAAGATCAAGAATCATACTTAAAAACAACTGATCCAAGAAAAGGTGATTATGAGAATCACTAGAGTGTTGATGAGCATACAATTCCTTGAGGGTTGTTAAGTTGGCAAATGTCGCAGGGATGGTTCCAACAAGTTGGTTTGAAGAGAATGCTCTGGAATCATTAAAACAAGAACATTATTTAATGAATCATAAAACTAAGAATAATCTAACTGAAGATGTTTCTCCTTACAATACTTCTATATCAACCAAGTTTCCTATCTCTTCAGGAATAGTTCCAGAGAATTGGTTTGCTTCAATGCCTCTGAGATAAACATGAAATAATCTTTTCAGTTCAAGAAATTTTGTAATGTGGTAAGATCACTAAGTGATTAGGACAAAACTTACAAGAAATTGAGACTAGGAAACTTCTCTAGTCCTCTAGGAATGTCTCCAGATAGTCGGTTTGCGCAAAGGGATCTGAAGAAAAACAAAAACATTATGAATCTTTGATGAACAAGAAGCCTTAAGAAGAGGAGCTTACATGTACTTGAGGCTCTTTAAAGAAGCCCATTCCATAGGAATTGATCCAGAGAGGTAATTACGGCAAAGGTCACTTTCAAGAACCAGAAACAAAGTCAGCAACAACAGAAAAAAAAGGGAAGAGAATGTGAAAAAAGATGATTAACTATTTACAGTAATTCAAGATGCTGGAGCTTGACAAAGTCAACTGGGAGTTTTCCAGGTAGGCTAAATGTCTTGAGGATACTGCACAAGAAGAATATATTTGGTTTCAGTTTTGATGACAAAAAGGATAAAAATTATATAAGCAAAAACCTGAGAAAGAAACATTACAAGTGAGTGATGTGACAAGTTCTGTTGTTGTTAAAACTACAGTTACATCTGATTGTGCTGTTTTGACCTTCCATGAGAACACTTTTTGTTATCACTAAAGTCTTTGTGAAACAAGGATCTTCACTCAGGTCTAAGTATTTGACGCCAAGTGTCTTTGTAATATCCTTGAGTGCTTCCACTGCATAAATTAAGACCAATGAATAGAGAGTTTCAAAAATATGAGATCTTGTTTTGTTAGAATTTACGGAGAAAATATAAATGCTATTAGCAGTTAAAACCCTGAAACCTTCATTTGGATGCAGAGCAGGAGCAGCATTAACTGTACAAAACAAGCAGCTAAGTGCAAGCAGAGCTCTTACAAGGCGATATCTACGCAGCATCATGAGCTTGTAAGTTGCAGACATGGACGATCGCGAGCTTGTACTACATACACGTATGTTATATACTTATATTACGATATTAACAAAAGTGAGGTGTTACTTGTGAATGAAGTTCACCTGAAATGAACTTCAGTGTGTACACATGGGGTTGTTGCTAAACCGGACGACGGTCTCACTTTGTCTGCTAATGTTCTGTAACTGGCGCCTTCTTTTTAATTGCAAAATAGACCTTGATTTTGTATTTGTTTTGCAGATAGAGCGCAAAAAGTATTGGAATGTGTCGGTGTTCCCTTTCTATATTTTTATGTTTTGCAATGGGCATGAATTAATATTAGATCTGTTCTCATGAATTACAATTTTATAAATATTGGGTTATTTTCTAAATAAATTGATTTCCGAGGGGCTGTTTTGAAAGTAGAATGAAAATAAAGAAAACTTCAGATTGAAGATCCTACCATAATTTTTTGTGTGGAACAAGTGGAGTAGTTGCACAATGTTATCCATTATTTTTCGATCTTCTCAAGAGTTGACTTTCACTTTCTCTTTTGCTATCTGCAGAAGAAAATAAAGTAGATTTGACAAAACTTGTTTTTTTAACCCATTTCATTACTTAATTTGAAGTGGTTTAAGAAATCAAACCCAATATACCATCCAAATGAGATTATTCATAATTCACGTCAGGAATAAATTCGTAGGGAAGTATTCACTGGTTCATATATCATCAACCGTTACCCTAGTAAATATAAAATCCTAATCTTAACCGAAAATTCTTCTCTGAGTATGGAAGAAAATGATAAGCATCTCTACAGTCCTCTCCGTGAGGAACCCACAACGAACTCATGTATCGGTTAAGCCCTAGGTTAAGCCGACCAACTAAACCGGCAAGACCGTCGGATATGCCGACAACATCACGCGGGATCAAGCTGTTTTTGGGAAACTGTGTTGTCTCCTATTTAAGCTAACATAGTTAGAGTTTTTCTTCTATCAAGTTGCCAATAACCTCATGTGATTCGAGTTGTATCCAAGAAACCGGTGTTAAGAGTTTTTTCTTTTATCAAGTTGATCAGAGGCACATATGCTTTCGGAGGATGCTGTTTTGCCTTATCCGTTGATGTCTACTCTCTCATCATTGGACAGGTACGCAACCAGGGATATAGTGAAAGACCATTTATCTAAACAAGAAAAAGTTCTTTAGGTTTTGTTTGACATTCTCATTCTTTCTTGGCAAGTTACCTCTCTGCATTCAGAGACTTTTCCCTGGCTTTGATTTGTCAAAATTAGAATGTTGCATTTGCAATTCTTACATTGAATCGAACAGTGGTTTCAATCCAAGTATACCATCTACTCTACAACCATCTGTTCACTGATAATGATTATAAATCTACCCTTGAAGCATTCTCATGCTTCTAAAAATAACTTTCTTTTGGTTTTGTTTGACATTCTCATGCTTTCTTGACAAGTTATCTTTCTGCATTCAAAGATTTTTTCCTCTTTGAGAGTCAAAACTAGAACGTTGCAGTCTACAATTCTTACTTGAACAGGATTTGTTCTCGAGGCTCGTGCCTCTGTATCTTTCTTTATTAAAAACAAATAAATTCTTACAAATCGAACACTATACAGTATTACATACAATAAGGATTGTTTGACATATTTTAAGATACAAGAACGAGGATTGGCCTTAAAGATTTATCTACAATCATC
This sequence comes from Raphanus sativus, assembly GCF_000801105.2. NCBI lineage: Eukaryota > Viridiplantae > Streptophyta > Magnoliopsida > Brassicales > Brassicaceae > Raphanus > Raphanus sativus. Next base: position 48,450,586 of record NC_079516.1, read on the forward strand.
ACAAAGGAAGATCTGTAACTCTTTTATGTGAAGACCCTGTCTTGGAGAACTCAGGGTTTGCTTTCTCTGTAGCCGGTAACAGTTTATGAATCAAGGCCGCAGAGACAGCTCCAAGTGTTGGAGCCAGCAAGTAAATCCAGATCCCTTTGTAACATCCCCACACAAGTGCCGGCCCTATGCTTCTTGCTGGATTCATCGATGCTCCTGATACCTCTCTGTGAATTGAAACATTTTACATTGGTTAGCCAAAGAGATCCATTACCATCGAAGAGTTTAAGCTTATGGAGATTGAGAATAGAAAAAGCGAAAATTACCCTGCAAAGATAACATTCAGTGTGACGGTTGCACCAATGATTAAACCCTCTAGTTCCTTGGTCTGCAAGATTCATATATGTTAAGATCAAAAACCTGATGATCAAGAAATGTGTTTAGTGTTTTTAGTTGTTGATCACTTACTGTTCTCTTGGAGGTTGTGACGGCACATATAACTATCATAAGGAAGCCGGTGATGATGAACTCCATCACGAATCCTTGAAGGTCAGTCCCAGAAGGAGATGATCCGAGGAAGACATCGTGTTTCTTGCTGCACACGTCATTGTTTAGGTCAAACAAAAGACGCAGAGTCGCAGAAGCCAAGGTTGATCCGATGACTTGAACAGTTATGTACGCTGGGAGTTGATACAGAGGGAACCTCTTGCAAGATGCCAAGGCGATAGTGACAGCCGGATTGAAATGGGCAGAGATGTGGCCTAGAGTGTAAACAAGAATCATCACCACTAGACCCCAAACCACTGCAATGCCCACAAGAGTCACAACATGGTTGTGTTGAGCGTTCACGGCAATAGCGGCACAACCCGCAAATATCAAGTAGTAAGTTCCCACGAGTTCTGCTATAAGCTGCAGATTAAAGTGAACAAGAAAAACTTGAAAAAGGGTACGGACAAGAAGTGTGAATTAAGAAGTGTTACTCAATGGTTGTGAAAAAAAGAACTAACCTTTTGCAAGAAGTGGACAGATAACAATGGTGGAGAAGAAGGCAGTGGAGTTTTTGAAACAGGAGGAGCTTGGATGTTGAGTACAACAACATTTCCATTGTTGCTTTTGCTCACTGATATGTCTTCCATTTGATTTTTTTTTTCTTTTTTGGAAAGAGAGTATAAGGCTTTGATTGATGTTTGAAGTTTTGTGTTGTAGAGAGATTGTTATGAGGTTCTGCTTTTTATAGTTTGTTTACCAAAACAGTTGCAGAATGAGAATAAAGTGAATAAAAAGTCAAATTTTGCTTTTGAGCAACTTGTTAGAGCAAAATGGTAGTTTATTATTTGAATGGGTGTGTGTTTTAATTAAATAAAAGCTGAATACTGTTGAATTGCAGATGGTTTTGTAGAACAAAAGACACAGGTCGACGCAAAGCCAAAGGGATATATAATACTTTATGCAAAAGCAAAGTCAAATCATGTTCTAGTTTCTGGTTACTTTGTTAGTTTAGGAAACTACATGAGCCCAATTGATGATAGAATATAAAGCAAATGATTGTCAGCTACCTGATCAGGCTATCACTAACCAATATTAATATATTATTAACAATAGAAACTATAATTAACATGATGATATATTAAGAGAATCTCTCTACGTTGACATTCAAAAGATTTTTTTATCACAAATATATGTCTCAAGGATCAAAACAAATATAAAATATTTCATTAAAAAGTAAATAGACTTTATATCACTATGATTAATTAATATAGATTTAAGTTTTAGAATTAAGGGATGAAATTTTGGGGTACGAATTAAAAAAAAATTAAAATTCAAAATATTTTTTTAAAGATAGTTTCAATAATAATTTAGACTTACAGTTTATAACCGACTAATTTAGACTTTTTCAAAAAAAAAAGTTCCAATGATAAAAAAATATATTAATCATATTCTCAAATGACTGCTTTTAGTTTTTTTTCACCAAAAAAGTTTTAAAAAGAAATAACAAAAATAAATTTAATTAAAAGAGGTAAAAGACTATTAATCAGGTTTATATATATTGTTATCATATCAATCAAATAGTTTGTATAATTAATGATATTAATATATTTATGGACCGTATCTTCTTTATAACTAATGATATTCATTTATTTCCGTATCCGGCCCACGCACCATTTTAAACTCAATTTTTCACACGTGCGCTCCTCTCCTGAGCTTTTGCAAATGCTCAAACCAGAGAGACTAGCGTCCTCCCTTTCCCGCCAATTCCCATCACTCAAACCTAAACAACCCGAAGAACCACGACGCAATCTCGTCAGCGACTTTCTTCTCCGGCTGAAAAGATGCGTCTCCGTGAACCAACTCCGAGAGATCCAAGCCCAGATGCTACTCAACTCCGTCGACAAACCCAATTTTCTGATTCCCAAAGCCGTCGAGCTCGGAGACTTCACCCACGCCTCTCTCCTCTTCTCCGCGACGGAGCGACCGAACCACTACTCCTTCAATTTCATGATCCGAGGGCTAACCAACACGTGGCGCGATCACGGGGGAGCTCTCTCGCTGTATCGCCGGATGAAGTTTTCCGGGTTAAGACCCGATAATTTCACTTACAATTTCGTTTTCGTCGCGTGCGGGAACATACATGAGATTAGGGTTGGTAGGTCTGTTCATTCTTCGCTGTTCAAAGTCGGGTTGGAAAGAGATGAGCATGTGAATCACTCTTTGATCATTATGTATGCTAAATGTGGTTACGTTGAGTATGCGCGGAAGGTGTTCGATGAAATTACTGACAAGGATACGGTGTCGTGGAACTCGATGATTGTTGGGTACTCTCTTGCGGGTGAGATGGAAGAAGTGGTGGGTTTGTTTAGGAGGATGGAGGAGGAGGAAGGAGTTGAGCCAGATGAGAGGACGTTGGTTAGTGTGTTGGGTGCTTGTGCACATTTGGGTGATTTGAAAACTGGTAGATTTCTGGAGGGTGTAGCTATCAGGAAGAAGATCGGTTTAAGCTCGTTTCTTGGGCCTAAGTTGATCAGTATGTATGGAAAATGCGGAGAATTGGACTCGGCGAGTAGGGTTTTCAATCAAATGGTTAACAAGGACCGTGTTGCTTGGAATGCTATGATCACTGTGTAAGTCTCTACTGTTTTCATATAAAGTCTGGAACTTTATAACCCGTTGTTAAAGGTGGATTCTGTCTCAGGTATTCGCAAAACGGGAGGTCAATGGAAGCTATTAAGCTGTTTCGTGAGATGGAAGATTCAAGAGTTTCTCCTGACGCCGTCACATTGTCTACTGTACTGTCTGCTTGTGGTTCAGTTGGAGCTCTTGAGTTAGGCAGACGCATTGAATCATATGCTTCGGAGACAGGCTTGCAGCATGACATCTATGTGGCGACAGGACTAGTTGATATGTATGGAAAATGCGGAAGCATAGGGGACGCTCTTAGAGTATTTGAAGCCATGCCGGTGAAAAACGAAGCCACTTGGAACGCTATGATATCTACTTACGCGCATCATGGACACGCTCAAGAAGCTCTGTTACTTTTTGAGCAGATGTCAGTTCCTCCGAGCGATGTTACATTCGTGGGAGTGCTCTCTGCTTGTGTGCACGCGGGTTTGGTCGACCAGGGCCGTAGGTATTTCCATGAGATGAGTTCCTCGTTCGGGTTGGTCCCGAAGATCGAGCATTACACAAACGTAATCGATCTTCTGTCTCGTGCGGGGATGTTAAAGGAGGCTTGGGAGTTCATGGAGAAGTTTCCTGGGAAGCCAGACGAGATCATGTTAGGAGCGGTTCTTGGAGCGTGTCAGAAGAGAAAAGATGTGGTGGTTGGGGAGAAAGCAATGAAGATGTTGATGGGGATGGAGGAGTCAAAGAACGCAGGGAACTATGTTATATCGTCGAAGGTTTATGCTGAGATGAAGATGTGGGATGAATCTGCGAAGGTGAGGGCGTTGATGAGAGACAGAGGCGTTGTTAAGACACCAGGATGTAGCTGGATTGAGATGGACGGTGAGATGATGGAGTTCACGGCGGGAAGCGATGTTTTACAGTGTGGCAGGGAAGATGCTGGGTCGTTGTTGGGTTTGTTGGTAGAGGAGATGAAGAATGAAATGTATGATTTTTCCAGTGGGAGTTTGAGTTTTGGTTAGTCCCTTCAGCTGCGAGTTTCTGAGGATCTTAAAGATGTGAGTCAGGTCGTCTTCTGACTTTGAAAGAGGTGCAAAGTGTTGTAGGTCGCTCAAGACTCAAAGAGAGCATGAATCGATCTGCTTCATTTGCATTTGATGCTTATAACTTGGGGACGAAGAGGTGGTTGCAGATGTCATAACTCATTAAGTACTAACTTATGACTCTGTAACTGTTTGGTTTGAGATGAATTATAAGTTTATTACGAGGCTAATAGAGTAATAGGTAATCATACAATTGTGATGATTGTGGTATACCAACTTTTTACTTTTTTCTTTATGTAATTCCGCTAATGCGCTCGAACTAGCTTGCTTGGAGAGTCCAAAATCCTCTAAATTTCTCGTTGTCTGTTTCAACCGTTTATTAAAGATCTGAAACAATATATGTGCTAGAGATGTGTGATATGGTGTACATTATATCTTTTAATCGTTTGGAGGTAGGAATCTACCATCTGAGGTTTTGCATTTTGCAGAACTACAACCGAGACCTTTTTCATCTTTCTCTACTGTCTGCTCATCATAGTGTCAGCCATGACGTCTTCAGACTGAAGAGTGGAAGGGGTGGATGCAGGTAACTGATTCACTCTTTTCTCAGTTGGTGTCCATTATCTTTTCATCCGTTAGATAATTGCTTTTGTATCTGTTTTTAATGCTATTTCACTGCTTTTTGTGTCTTTGCAGGTTCTGTTTCTGATGTATCATTACTTTGCTGCGGCTGAGATATATTATAATGCAATCAGGGTCTTCTTCATCGCTGCCTATGTCTGGATGACTGGTTTTGGGAACTTCTCCTATTACTATATCAGAAAGGATTTCTCCCTAGCACGATTCACTCAGGTCATATTGTTGATTAGTTTACCACACTATATGCTTCTTTCAAATACTCAAGATGCTTATGAAATCTTTAACTTCTTCCAGATGATGTGGCTGATTCGTGGCTTTCAGCTGCATCATTCTTAGTAATGATTTACATGCTGTACTACATCTGTCCGATGCACACACTGTTCACTCTAATGGTGTATGGAGCCATTGGTATCTTCAGTCGGTATAACGAAATAATCTACAAGCTTGACAAGGTCACATACAACAAATATCATCCCTACACATCATGGATTCCAATAACGTTAGTATCAAAAACCCTTCACTGTCTCTCAAAAGTGTCAAATCTTGAGACCGACTTCCTTTCTTTATTATGACTTTAGCTTTGATTCTGTTGTTTCAGTGTGTACATCTGTCTGCGAAATTCCACACAACAGCTGCGAAATTTATCCCTGACACTATTCGCGTATGTTTCTCAATCTTAGTCCACCATTTAGATTAAGCTTGGTGTTGGTTATAGACACATCTCTAATAAGACACAACTGTCATGATCTTCCTAGGTGGCTTGGCAAGACTACTCTGGAGACCTATATATCTCAGTTCCACATCTGGCTAAGGTCAGCAAGAAACTGTGTTAAGAGGCACATTTGTCTCAGAGACTTACAAATGAAAATTTAACCAAAAATTGCAATGTTCTGCATGCAGATCGAATGTTCCTAATGGAAAGCCTAAGTGGTTATTATCCATCGTTCCATAATACCCAATGCTCAACTTTATGCTCACCACGGCCATCTATGTCTTGGTAAAGCAAAAGTATAATCTATATCGAAAAAATGCCATCAACTCTACATTATATAATTTGTCTTGATTTTTTTTTCCTTCAGGTATCTCACCGGCTTTTCGAGCTGACCAATACGTTAAAGTCTGTTTTCACACCCACAAAAGATGATAAGAGGCTGCTCCACAATGTCCTCGCTGGAGCTGCTATTTCATTCTGTTTATATTTAACAGCTCTCATTCTTCTCCAGGTCCCACACTAACCATGTAAGTCCTTTTATAGCTCCCGGTCCATTGCAGCTATTGTTGATAATGGAATGCTCTCGCTTAGGAAGAGATAGAACTCTTGATTAACAGATTAGAACCACTTATCATTTACAGGAAGGAACTGTAAACATGAATCTCACAGAGGTTTCTATGTCAAACTTACTAAATAGTTACAACACACGTCTCATGTCGACAATGAACCACATGAGTTTCAGAAAATAGTGAAAGTGAAGCATCATAGGACTCTACTTTTGTTCAAACCTTTTTTCTTTCTTTTCTGTTGTAATTTTGCCATTAGTTTTTGTTATATATAGTTTTTATTTGCCTTTTTGTTCGGCTGTATTGCTACATTTTGTTACAAAATACAAAACATATATACATCATTCTGCAATTGCGTATGAATTTTTTTAATAAGAACAGATCATTCATTTCACTTAAAGAGTCTTTTGTTAAAAACAGAGTTGAGAAAAAGAGGTTCGATTTCTGATAAATAATACAATGGCACGACAATGGAAACATCACAACACAAACTCTCTTTCTCTGCTCTCACTCACATAAACTTAGCTCACTTTCCGGGGACGAAGTTGGTGGCGAAGGCCCATGCATTGTTGTTGACTGGATCAGCCAAATGGTCAGCGAGATTCTCCAAAGGTCCCTTTCCGGTGACAATGGCCTGCACAAAGAATCCAAACATAGAGAACATAGCCAACCTTCCGTTCTTGATCTCTTTCACCTTCAACTCTGCGAAAGCTTCTGGATCGGTAGCGAGACCCAACGGGTCGAAGCTGCCACCTGGGTAAAGCAAATCCTCCGCTTCTCCCAATGGTCCTTCCCCAGCGACTCTGTAACCTTCAACAGCTCCCATGAGGATCACCTGAGTAGCCCAAATGGCTAAGATGCTCTGAGCGTGGACCAAGCTCGGGTTGCCCAAGTAGTCGAGCCCTCCTTCACTGAAGATCTGTGAACCAGCCTTGAACCAAACCGCTTCTCCGAACTTCACTCCGTTACGAGCCAAGAGCTCAGGGAAAACACAGCCTAGGGCTCCAAGCATAGCCCATCTGCAGTGGATAACTTCTAGCTCACGGTTCCTGGCAAAAGTCTCGGGGTCGGCTGAGAGACCAGCGGTGTCCCATCCGTAATCTCCAGGGAACTCTCCAGTGAGGTAGCTCGGGGGCTCGCCGGAGAATGGACCCAAGTACTTAACCCTGTCGGATCCGTACCATGGGCTGCCTGATGGACCGGTGGGTTTGACGGTTTTACGCATGGTGACACGACCGGTTCCAAAGACTTCGGAGGCTCCTGGTGAGAGCTTCACGGCCTTTCCGGCTAAGGCAGGGGAAGAGAGAGCCATGGTTGAAGCAGCCATTAGAACTTTTCTTCTTCTTTTTTTGTTTTATGTTTTTCTTTTTTTTTTATGTTTTACTTTTTTTGTGACCGGTGAGAGTGATTGAGAATGGTCGGGATGTAGATCTGTCTTATAGAAGTCTTAAGAGTAAGGTTTGTTATCTGTGAAGTATCCGTATCTGTTTTCTTATTGGCCTACGAGATTTTGGATTGGTCTATTTGTTGTCCTATGTGTAACTCTCTACGCCACCAGCTCTCTACTAGATTCTTTAGTTGCAATGAATGACACTTGTGATAAGTACAATTTCAGCTTTGAGTTAATAGCCACAGATTATAAATGATATTTTGTTTGAATTACTTTTTTGATGCTGATACGTTTCAAACGGATAGAATTACGTCAGATTTTACACGTGGCAGACCCTCAATGGGTACTCTCATATTGCTCAGACTCTACAAGATTATCTAATGGGACCAGCCAATGCAAGCTCAGCAAGAGAAGAAAAATCTAACCTCTAAAAATGTAAACAGCCAATAGAAATCAAGATACAGATATCCCGAGATAAGCAAAATGAAACTTGAAGGTTTAACCATTAGCTTAATAGCTTTCAGAATATAAATACATGACAACCTCACCGTAACTTAACCATTCAATTCATCACAAGTTATCTTAAAAACTTTTTACTTGCACCACACTCTAACAGCAATGGCCGCCTCTACAATGGCTATCTCCTCTCCCGCTTTGGCCGGAAAGGCCGTGAAGCTTGCTCCGGCGGCCTCTTAAGTCTTTGGAACCGGCCGTGTTACCATGCGCAAATCAGTCAAACCCTCTGGTCCATCTGGTAGTCCATGGTACGGATCCGACAGGGTTAAGTACTTGGGTCCATTCTCCGGCGAGCCCCCGAGCTACCTCACTGGAGAGTTCCCCGGCGACTATGGATGGGACACCGCTGGTCTATCCGCTGACCCCGAGACTTTTGCCAGGAACCGTGAGCTAGAAGTTATCCACTGCAGATGGGCCATGCTTGGAGCCCTAGGCTGTGTTTTCCCTGAGCTCTTGGCTCGTAACGGAGTGAAGTTCGGTGAAGCTGTTTGGTTCAAAGCTGGTTCACAGATCTTCAGCGAGGGAGGATTAGACTACTTGGGCAACCCGAGCTTGGTCCATGCTCAGAGCATCTTAGCCATTTGGGCTACTCAGGTGATTCTCATGGGAGCTGTTGAGGGTTACAGAGTGGCTGGAGAAGGACCATTGGGAGAAGCGGAGGACCTTCTATACCCAGGTGGCAGCTTCGACCCATTAGGGCTCGCTACTGACCCAGAGGCTTTCGCAGAGTTAAAGGTGAAGGAGATCAAGAATGGAAGATTGGCTATGTTCTCCATGTTTGGATTCTTCGTACAGGCCATTGTCACGGGAAAGGGACCCTTGGAGAATCTTGCTGACCATTTGGCTGATCCAGTCAACAACAACGCATGGGCCTTTGCCACCAACTTCGTCCCTGGAAAGTGATGTGATCGTGTTGTGTTGTGTGTATCCGGTTTGTTGAATCTTGAATGTGATGTAAAAACTTAAAAATGTTATGAAATATTTATTAAACTTGATGAATTTGATGGATAAACCAATTTGCGAGATTAATATTGTTTACACCTAACTAGGGGTTCAAGCAAAATAGTTTGTTTCCACAGAAAGAGATATCTTCAAATAATCTGATGATTGTATCACATTATAGTCCAACAACTAATTCTCAACTTTTCTCTAAGCAGTTAATTTTAAGCAGAACATCTACACAGAGGTGATAGATTAACGGAACAATCAATAGACTTTCCGGCTGGTGAACTATATTTGGGTGTATTTTCTTTGAAATATCAAAAGACTTAGAATGTTGTTTTGAGTCTTGAAAGCATTTTAGGACTTTTGGTGATGTGAATTTTGAAGTTCTTGTTTTACATTCCTAAAGAATATGTAGAGGTTCAAGGTGACTATACTCATAACTCGAGAGACTCGCTGCACTCGCAAAACATTGGTCCTGTCTCTTACGGTCTTATTTAGGACAGAGTGTTATTGTACAATATATTATGATAGCAGAATCTATCCAACTTTTTGAGTTCGGGTCTAGTTTCTGGAGGTTAGTTTCTGATTAGTTTTTGTTTTTACATCCCCATAGCTAGTCTCATTTTTCATGTTTGGCCGTTCCAAGATTTTGGATGGCTTACACATCACTTGAAACATCCGAATGTTAAGATAAGTCGAAATTATTATGTTATGTGGTGTATTTTAGGGGGAGGAACAAACAAGAACTGATGATGATTTTTTCTATTAAATAATTGAAAAGATGGTTTTGTGTAATTTGATGTGTTATTCGTAGACGATCAAACCAGTTTAATTACGATAATTGAGTCGGCGGCATTAGGTCTAATGTAAACCAACTTTGATTTCGACAAAGATATGATATTGCTTGCTTTGCAAGCTTTACGCTAGACGGAGAATCTAAAATTCACTAGAAAAAGGATCAAGCCAGTTAAGATGGGCTTAAAGTCTCTTTGACCTAGTTTCTTGTTTTCTATAAGAAGCCAAAAAGGAAACTGAGCAGTAAGAATTGGCAAAGACAAGAAAAAAGGAAAAAGTTGATTTCAAGTGAAAAGGAAATTATGAAGCATGTCTTTGGCTATAAAAGGAAGACGTCCCCCAAACAATCAAAGAACAATAAAGACAGAAAGAAAGATCCGAGAGAGAGAAGAGAGCACAGCAAGTTCTTTACACTTTAGGTTTTAAATCATGCCGAAGAACAAAGGAAAAGGAGGAAAAAACATTAAGAGAGGAAAGAAAGAAGCAGAAGACGACAAACGAGAGATCATATTCAAAGAAGACGGTCAAGAATACGCTCTTGTTCTCCGTATGTGCGGGAACGGACGGTGCGAAGCCAAGTGCATAGACGGTATCAAAAGGATGTGTCACATCAGAGGTAAGATGCACAAGAAGGTTTGGATTAGCGCTGGCGACATTATTCTTGTCGGACTGAGGATGGATATGACCAACGACACCAAGGCTGACATCATCCACAAGTATACGCCTGACGAAGCTCGTTTTCTCAAGAGTTGTGATGAGCTTCCTCGTGACCTTCGTCTCAGCGAGGGGGTTGCTGGTGTGTTTGATGAAGAAGATGACGTTGATTGTGGTCAGGACTATTTTGAGTTTGGTGATGATGAGATTGATAGGCTCTAAACTAAGCGTCGCATGTAATTTTTTTATTATTTACTTCCTAGTCTCTCAAAGTTGATTGATTTCTTCTCTCAGATTTTTGTCAGTTTATAAAATATTTTCATTCTTTGTTTGAATAGTTTCGAATTGTGTTATTCAGAGCTATTGGTTGAATGTTTAATAAAATAAGACAATTAAAGGTTTTCGTTTAAATACGTGCTAAACCTGCACTAATACTATTGTTAGGTTCAATGAAAATTCTCCACCTCTCTTTTTACTAAATTGAGAGATATATAATACAATAGAATTCACTCACTTCCAAAAAAAGAATAATAAGTGAGATTTCTCCCAAGGGAAACCGAATCTTGATGCTGTTACAGAGCGGTTCATGAGTTAGAGCGATTAGCTCAAAGAAACTGGTTAATGTCTATTAATGTCTTTGGATTAACTCTGGTGGCAAAGCTTCAAGCTAAGAAGTACATATGAAAGATCTGGCGTCAACTATACTATTTTAAGGCCTGGTCTTGTTCTTTGTAAGGAAGTCTAATGGAGGGAGCATTATCGAGAAAACAAATCAATCGCTATGTAATGTGTCTCATATGTTTTACAGAGCATCTATTCTTAAATATTCGTGATCCAAATACTCGACTTAAGTAATAAAAAAGATAACATATAAATTAAGAAACAAAAAGTGTTTTCCATAAGCATGAAGTAACGAGAACCACCAAAATCCAAAGAAAGTCGAGTTTAGTTCCATGGAAAAGCCTAAAAAAAAACCAAAAATATCCGAGAAGAGCGAAAGCAGCAGCAGATAGAATAACTTCACCCAAATTACATAAACAAGTTGGGCTTAGAGGCCTTGTAAGTGGTCTTGAGCTTCCTGGTAGGTGGTCTCACCTTACGGAACACCAACGGGAACTTGATCTTACTATTGTGAAACTGTTTGGTGCTCTCCCTCTTGCAAAGCTTGGCCGGAACGGTCGCCGTCTTGATGATCTGAATGCAAGGGAACCTGACACGGTGTCGGGACGCCATCTCGGTGTACATCTGCTCAACGGCACCGTTCAAGGTGGTGTCACGGTACTCCTTGTACATGTTGTGGTATCCAGTCCTGCTCTGGTACCTCAACCAGATCCCAAAGTTCTTGATCGTTGTCGGGTTCTTCTCAAAGATCTACAAACAAAACAAACCAACCTCATCTAACTTAGCAAAACACATAACACAATGATTAAACCTAACATAACTTTAGATCGTTCAGCAAAGATTATCATTCCATAAGTACGTTACCTCGTTGATGGCGAGCATCTGACCGTTACTCTTCTTGACCTTCTTGAGCTTCCTCAAGAAATACCTAAATCAAGATTTTCAAGTTTATTAGTTAAGAGAATGAGACAAATACGTATAAGAGAGGTTGGATCATTTTACTAACCAGAACTTGGACTTGGCGCGAACCTCGTTCGTGGCCCAGAGCTTCATCCGGTAAATCTTGGGTTGCACATCCTTCTCTGTCGGGAGAGCCCTTCCGACAACCTGGTACTGGTGAAACTGCCAAGGTAAAAGACAAAAAGGGTGAGATCAGAATTTGAGTGAGACAATAACATGATATCTTTAACAATGGGGGATGTTAGAGATGGAGAAGGAATCGAAGAGCGAGCTTACCCTGAAGGCACCCATTTTCGTCTCGATGGAGGAGGCAGTGCGGTGGAAATCAGGAAGCAGGTTAGAGTTCTTTGTTGTTTATAAATGAGCGTCTGCAGAAACCCTAATGGCAAACTTTAAATCTTAAAGCCCAATGGGCCGTTAACTATACAATTTTGTCTTAAACCCACACAGAGTTTGGTCTTCTTTTTTTCTATAACATCATACTTCATTAATCATAATGAAGAGTATACATAGTCTTCATGAAGAAGACTTGTTATTAACATCACACAGAGTTTGGTTTTCATTTATTTTTAAAAACCAGAGTTTAGCTTTTCCATATTGATATGTGTTCCATGACTCGTTTTTATGGGTTGTATCAACTAAAAACACAATTCATATCTTTTTATATAAGTCGATCTTTCAGTATAAACACACTTAGTATTATAATACAAATTTATTCCAGAATAACCATAAACACTATTGGTATTATAGTACGAGTTTGTTTTATAATAACCATCACACCGCATGACATGAATTTATAATGCTTTTCAACTAATGTTATATCGCCTACTAACCAACTACTAGATAAACTGATTGGTACTAAATCTAAATCCAAACTTTTTATTTAATTGTGAATTTTGTTTCGAAATGAAGATTTAACCCTGAAAGGTGTTTTAGCACATTTTCAGGTTTCGCCTACCAATTGATCACACGAAACGGCATACACAATTCATTAAGTGCTAACTAGATCTTGATCCGTGCGACCGCACGGGTATCAATTTTCAGTTTTTATTTATTTATACTAAATAGTATATTTGTAATATTTGATCGTTTTATATTAACTAAGTTAGGGGTGGATATTTGAATATCCACTCGAATTCGGTTAAAATCTATTCGGGTTTGAGATTTTGAATTTAAAGATTCTAACTCTATTCGGTATTTATAAACTTTGGTTCCGGTTTTTTTCGGATTTTTGCGGGTTTGATAACCCGTTTAAATTATTTTTAAATTGTTTAAATTTATATATCTTTAAATTATTTATAAGCCAAAGTACCTAAATTAAAATTTTAAAATATGTTTAGCTTGAATATTTGAATGAAGAATAAATATATATTTTAAGTATTTTGGTGTTTTGATTATTGTTTATCTACTTTAGATATTTACTTTCGACTATATTTTATATTTCAAATATTTTAAACAACTTAAAATAACTTATATTTTGGATATTAACTCGAAAATAGCTAACATATTGAAGTATATAAATATGATTTAAATACATTCGAATATCTGAAATATTTCGTTCAGATAAGGTTTGGTTATGGTTCTTTAGATACCAAAATGGTAAATCCGTTTGGATAGTATCTAGTTTCGGTTCAAATTTGATAATATTCTTTTCGTTCAGATTTGTAAAACGAAGAGTTGATATTATAATTTCTATGAATTATTTGTCTAACAAAAATGTATTTTTTTAAATTTGACATTGATTTAATTGAAAAATTAATGAAGTATATTTAATTCAAATTTAATTTTAGAAAACACATTAATGTAAGTGGAAAAGACAAAGCATTAAAATAGGAAGTGTTATTTAATTGAGTCATTTACATCCAGAGACAGTTTACAGTTTTTATTTACAATATAGAACAGTTTCCACTACTGAGGTAGTTTTTGAGTGAAAAGACTCAAATTGACCTTCAAAAAACGTAACCGGTGACATAGGATTTAGTTAAGATGGGTTTTATTTGGTTTCACGTTTGAAATTCAAAAATTAGTGGTGGGCCCAAAATGAGACTTAACATACTTTAATTTACAAAAAGCGGATGTCAAATTTTTTTTTATTTTTTTTTCTTTACTTTTACCGAAGAAAAAGAAGTGAGAGGACGGGAATTCCGACGAAAAAAGAATCTCAGTAAATTGTTCGGAGAAAGATGCCATGGAGACGTAACCGGCGTGGGAAAGAGAAGGACGGCGGTGAAGGTTCTTGTGTTTATCTCAGTAGAACTTTAGGAAATTTGTATCTGTATTTTGGAATTTTTTATGTAGAGATAGGTTGCGAATGTGAAAGAAAGGTTATTAGAGAAGCTATTTGTGACGGACCAGAGTAGTTCATAGGATGTTTCCAAGGCAAGTTGCAAAAAACCCAAGACATACGGTAAGTTCTTTGATTTCTTTTGTTTTATTGTATTTTTGTAGAAAAAAAACTCTCTGTTTACTTGCAGAGCCACCAGCGATGGAAGAATCCGACGAGTGACTACCAGTAACATCATCTTCTTCGTCGTGTTTCTTCTTCCACATCAGTGATAAAGGATAAAGCTTCACTGTCATCTTTGTCTAAAGTCTCACCTCATTGTCACTGGTTCATTTCTGAGCAGCAGTACATGGGCACAAAATGAAATTCGAGCAACAATGGTCAATTTTGATTTTTTTACACATTTAATCATTCAGTTTTTGTATAATTTTATTTTGGATACATAGTGTACACATGTACACTTTGATGATAATGTACACATGTACACTCTGATGGAACATCGTGTAAGGAGGACATATTTAAAAAGATATGGCTAATCAACAAAAAGATTGTACATTTAAATATATCTTGTACACATATACATTCTAATATAGTTGTCCACATGAAATTATGTATGGTGGATATTTCAAAAAGATAAACAAATGTGGCTTTACAAATGTAGAATTTTTTTATAACCATTACATCTTGAAATATTATAAGTAGCTCAACAATGAACATATCTATATATACATTTGTTTACCAGTATCGACGTATATATTTTACCATGGTGCAACATTCAATTAGACATTTATGAATTTGTAACATAGATTTACAAGTTTCAACATTGTATGTTCAAATGGTGAATTTGTGTACACAAAATTTATGCAATAGGAGAATTCAATGTAAAGTCTAAATTTTCTTAATTATTTAAATTTTGATTCTTTCGGATAGAGTTAGAGATGTACATCATGTTCTTGTTAGATTATGATTAATTTGGATAAAGTAAACAAACTCCATGTTTCATTTTTGTTTTTATGTACAACATGTACACGAGTATATTGAGTAAACTAACTCCATGTTTTTATGTACATCATGTTCGTGGACGCTGTGGAACAGGAGAACTAATGTATACACATATGTACGGCCTTTGGACATGATTCAAAGTATATTTGAACGCACAGTTCTGTATACATGGACACAGAGAGGAATGTACATTGTACACACTGTGGCCGATGGACACTAAGGTATACATGCGGATAGGCCTTCATGGGAACTAATGTATACATGTGGGAACATGAGAACTAATGTATACATGTGGGTACGACCTTTGTAGAGGACTCATAGTACACTTGGACGCCCAATTCTGTATACATGGACACAAACATGAATATACATTGTACACGTTGTGGCCGATGGACACTAAGGTGTACATGGGCATAGACCTTAATTGTACACATGTACACAACATGCATGTTCATTGAACATTTGTTGTACATAGATAATCGTTTATACATGTGGGAACATGAGAACTAATGTATACACGTGGGTACAACCTTTGTAGAGGACTCATAGTATATTTGGACGCCCAGTTATGTATACATGAACATAGACAGGAATATACATTGTACACGCTGTGGCCGATGGACACTAAGGTGTACATGGGCATAGGCCTTAACTGTACACATGTACACAACATGCATGTTCATTGAACATTTGTTGTACATAGATAATCATTTATACATGTGGGAACATGGGAACTAATGTATACACGTGGGTACAATCTTTGTAAATGACTCATAGTACATTTGGACGCCCAGTTATGTATACATGGACACAGACATGAATATACATTGTACACGCTGTGGCCGATGGACACTAAGGTGTACATGGGCATAGGCCTTAACTGTACACATGTACACAACATGCATGTTCATTGAAATACATAGATAATCGTTTATGCATGGACATCGGACGTTAGTGTACAAACGGACACCGTCATATGGTGTACATACGGGCAAAGGCGTGAATGTACATTGTGGACGCTGTGGAACATGGGGACTAATGTATACACGTGTGTACGCCCGCGCAGACAGGAACAATACGTGTCATCTTCTTATTGTCGATCAAAAACTCCTAAAACGAGCCGACAGATGTCAATTCTCCAGGGATGACCATGCAATGGTCCAACATTATAACTTGCGAAATGAATTGGAAAAAATAGTTTAAAGGAGGGTTTGAGAAGATGAAAGAAATGATAAGCAGAACAAACTTATTTTTTGCAGCAAAATGTCCGAGGAATATGAAGTTTTTCTGAAATTTTGATTTTTTCTTTTTTTTTGTTAGAATGAAAAAGATAAAAAAAATTGAAAAGGAACTGTGAGATGGTAAAATTCAGAAAATCTGGACAATCAGTTGGTGAGATAGATGATGTAATCGGATGGTTGTGAATTGGGAGATATAAGTCTTGTCAAAAAATTCAGAAAAAATCTACACCGTCCAAAAAAATAAAGATGAGGGGTGGAGAGAAATTCCCGCTAAAACACTAGATTTAGTTAGTCAAAGTGTTAGTGCTTTTAGTTATGTGGTGACCAGCTAGTTATGACAAGTGGGAAGCTGTTACAAAAAACTGCCTTAGTAGCACTAAGTGCTCCATCTTGTAATTAAAAACTTGAAACTGTCCCATAGTGTAATTTTTTCTATTTAATTGTGTATTTAATTCAAATTTAATTTTGGAAAATGCATTAACTAAAGTGGAAAAGACAGCATTA
Source organism: Raphanus sativus (assembly GCF_000801105.2). Classification (NCBI taxonomy): domain Eukaryota; kingdom Viridiplantae; phylum Streptophyta; class Magnoliopsida; order Brassicales; family Brassicaceae; genus Raphanus; species Raphanus sativus. The sequence continues at coordinate 48,467,566 of NC_079516.1, forward strand.
AAATAGAAAGTATTATTTAATGTCAGTGGCATAGAAGTGTAAATAACACTGAAAACTAAGGGGTATTCTATATGTGTACTTCTCTTTTAATAATATAGATTAGGGTGTAAAATTTGGATGGCTGAAAACTTTGTCTATTGGGCGAAGCCAAGATCAAAGATTAGCATATTCATATCATATGTGAATCTCTGTTTGCTGTTTTTTTTTTACTTTGTCAATGTAATTATCTATACTCTTTTTCTTATTATTTGTATTCTGAAAAAAAAACAAATATTTTAAGATGTAACCTCTCTTTTTTGAACGACTTAAGATGTTAACCTATGTTCAAATAAATCACTTAATTATTGTTGTTGGGAGAGGAAACATTCAAAATCCATATGCATACAATGTACCCAATACCGGATGTTGTTTGCTCATCCTCTGAATCAAAACTGGCTACTAGACCTAAGTCACGGGCCTTGTTGTTTTTCTATATCAAAAAGCAAAATATGAACTATGGAAGCTATAGTCCATTCGAGAGCATCCAATGAAGTTGACACAAACTGAACTTTTGGAAGTTATACCAATTACCAAACACATAAAACATGTTAAAAATCCAACATGATAAAAGGGACTAAAATAATCTTGAAGATATGACAAACAATGACACCTCCTATCAAATCCAATTCAATAAACACTTGAAGACCTCTCAATTCGAGAGACAAATCACAAACAAAAAAATGATAAAATCACACTCTTCACTTTAACCACACGCAAAAGAAAAAATAGAAACACAGAATATTCAAAATCAATTCAACGAAAAGTTGGGGTACGCTGCGACGCGGCGAGACAAGAACACCGTGCACCCGTCCTTAGGCGAGATCGTGGGGCAATACACGATCTCATCACACCCGTCCGATCTAACCCTCTTGAAATCCAACAGCGACGAGAACATTGCGATGAAGAGCACAAGGTGGTTCAACGCATACCTCTGGCCCACGCACTGGTGCGGTCCCCACCCGAACGCCAAGAAGTTTCGCTTAAACACCTGATCCTCTTTCCTGGCATCGCTAAACCGATCCGGATCGAACCGGTCCGGTTCAGTAAACCCTTGGAACGAGGAATCGTAAACCGAGGGAAAGACGATAGTCCCTTTCGGGACTGTGTACGATGCCGTGAGAGGGAAGTCTCTAGCAGCGACGTGTGGGACCATGGTCGCCGGGGGACGGAACCTAACGACCTCACGCGCGACGGCGCGCGTGTACTTCATCTCCGCGAGCTGTTCGTCGGTTATCAGCGCGTCGGACTCGTGCGACCAAACCCTCGCGACTTCCTCCCTCACTCTCCTCAGCACCTCCGGCTCTGAGTCTAGCAGAGCCACCGCCCAGAGAAGCGACGACGTGGAAGCGTCCTGGGCGGCGAAGAGGAAGTCGAAGAGGAAACCGCCGATCTCTCCGTCGCCGGAGTGCGGCGGAGGAGGGTTGCCGGAGTTCGTCTCCGCCGTTATCGCTTGCATCCAGAAGTCTATCAGACACGTCGGCTCCTCCTCCCCTGCCACCATCCTCGCTTTCGACTTTCCCGCGCAGACGGCGAGCGTCTCCGCCAGCCTCGTCACCGCGCGGCGAGCTTCGCCGAAGGCGAAACCCGGGAGGTCTACCGGAAGCGCCATGGATCCGAGGTTGAAGAGGTTGTAATCCGTACGGAACCTGTCTCTTGCTTCTTTGTCAAGGTACGGTCCGACAAACACTGTCTGAGATGTTTCTAGGTTGAGTTCACGGACGAGGTTTCGTAGAACTACGGGACGAGTTACGCCGGAGAGAGTTTCCTCCCACCGGCGGATATGACGGAGGATGACTAGCTGCTGTAGAGCAGTGTAGGTTGAGAGTGCTTTAGGTGTGAAGTTGGGAGCAAGCTGACGTCGAACTGATTTATGATCTTCGCCGAACATGTAGATGAGGTTGTGATCACCGAAGAGCTTCTTGCCGAAGGGATGTCCGACGAGGTGGAAGGCATCGGGGCGGACGTTGGAGAAGACTTGGTGGGAGAGCTCTGTGTCTCTGATGTAGAGGATGAATCTCCCGACGAGGTAGTTGGCGGAGAGGCCAGGAGAGGTTCCCGCGGTTGCGGATTGCTTGTACCAGAAGGAAGTGGGGTCACGGACGAGAGAGATGGCGTTGCCGATGATTGGAGGGACGAAGAGAGGGCCAGGGAGGTTACGTTTCTTGATAAGGTAGGAGAGTTGCTCGAGGAGGAGGAAGAGAAGTAATGCGGAAGTTATGTATGGTGCGAGATAAGCAAAAGCAGAGAAAATCATTGTTTCTTTGTTTTTGTAACTATTCTTCGAGCTTTCTTTTCTTGGATGGGTTGTGATATGTGTGTCGGGTTTTTGTATATATGGAATGGTTTGGACAAAGAGGGTTTTGCTTTGTCTTGTCTGACTTTTTTGTCTTTCTTGGTGTTCTTTCTTTCTGTCTGCGGGGTTTTTGCAGAATTTTCTAAGGGGGTTTTGGGGAATATGATTCAAGCTGCGTGCAATAGTATTGCGATAAGAAGAATTCAGAAAATGTTTTCTCGGCTCTGTTTTTTTGTGTTCTTATGAAGACTCACAACACAAGGGCCTGGAACATTTTGAATTGTCTGTTCACTGTTGCTTTCTTTTCACGTGATTGTGGCGTTTAAAATAAATATATCTCTCAATCGATCAAATAACTTTTAGAATTTTAGTTTGAATATATTTTTACTGATGTTTTGCTCTTATATACCAGATGAAATGCCTTTTAATTCAAAAAGCTATTCGACGGCCTTTCAAAAGGTCAAGAGTAGAGATTTCTCACAAAATTTCTCAGAACTGTAAATGAAATATTTCGAAGTTGGTTTTAAAAACTTAATAGAATATTAGATGTGGCCGGTGATCCATTGCTGTTTTTTTTCTCTCTTTCTTTTGACATCAAAATGAGAGCATGATCAGTGAAAAACTCTTATAAGATCTATCAACAATAAAATTAAATAAAACAATCTAGAAAAGAAAAGAGAGTGAAGTAGATTTATTATATGAGAAACTATCACTATGTTTTACGAGATCCATTTCACAACTGTCATATAACTGATCTTAAAACAATTAAAACTTCACAAATGCTGCTGGTAAATAGCAGTTACGAAATGAATGAAAACTAATGGTTAAAGGAACACATCAACCATGCAATCAATTGTTTTTTAAGAATTAAATGGTGATCAATACTCCATCTGTTTCATGATGAATGTCATAAATAATTTTACGGACAATAATTTCGCAATAAAATTTTCTGCATAACATTTAAATTGACAATTAGACAGTTCCGCCGACATTATCAATAATTATTCTTTCCCTGCATCACATAACCACAAAGAGGGTTCTGCTTGTAACACTCTAAAACTTTCAAACTTTGCATTTCATATATAATTTACAAAAAAAAAATATTTTTTAGAAATTAAATTCTATATTTGATGTAAAAAATCTAAACTTTGAATATTAGGCCAAAATGCTTTCACGCAGGTTGAAACTTTTCCTTATATAGACAAATGTAGATGATGAATTGAATCAATAGAAGTTACATTCCTTCTTTATTTTATTGTCTTCTTATAACCTAACTCATGAAACAGTTTTCCTTTTTCAATTATTTATGACAGGAAAGTTAGTAGCCAAATTTAAGAATGTGGTGCACCGTGCACCACTGATAACTAAATTTCCAGTGCCCCAGTGGTCTAACTCTCATGTGTCTCTTTTAACTTTTGATTGAATTCGTTATTTACAGATTATGTGGTCTGCAAACGAGATCCCTGATAACATATCAACACATAATTAATCACGTAAATTAGTGCTAACACTTTTATCTTATAAGTGTTCAAATTCTTATCGCTATACGATGTATAGTGTGGTTGAGGACCAGCTTTTTAAGACTTCTTTATCCAATTATAACAAACTTTCTTGATGTTGGCCCCCCAAAAAAAGAAAACTCTTGATATACATATATACGACGTCAAAAACAAAATGTTCTCGGAGCAAACATATTTGATGAATATTTTTGGGTTTATGAAGATTCTTTTTCTTGATCTACTCCTAAGAATCAACGTCGCTGACCTTTTTATTTAAGTCATCTTCATTGTGTAGACGTAATTACGTGTGTCATTAATGTTTTAGATAACGCTTCGATTACAAAATCATATCCTTTTGTTAAAATAATTGTAAAAAGTTCAAATTATTCTTTTGACTAGTTGGCTCAGGGTTGAAGTATCTAGAATACATTATAATTTTGTCAATAAAGAATCACATTACATGTTTTGTTTTAACTAAAACATTTTGGTATATTGACTTTTCTAATTTCATCTTCTTTAGAATACATAATTGCCTTTCAACTTTGAAAGATCACTCGGAATATGTGACCACTAATTTGTATATTGGGGTAACTTATTCACCTAATTCTTTGGTATTATAATATACTATGTAGTAGTCAATTAACGTTATTAGCTCAGTAAAGATTTTATGTTTGAAAAGAACTAATTTTTTTCAGATTCAACGACTTTCGAAGCTTCCAGTACCGTGCCTAGGTGTTTGGGGGCCTAAGGCTAGAGTAAAAACATTTCCATATTAGTAATAAATATCTATATACATAAAACCTTACAAAACAATTATGTATTTAATATTTTATAAGTTCATATGAAAGATTAAACATCTTATTTCTTAAAAGAATACAAAACTTAAACCAAAAATACAAGATTTGAAATTATTTATGAATATTTTATAATTATTTAATTAAATATGTGCTTAGTTAGATATGTTAGATGTTAAGCTTATAAATGTATTACTACAATAGTAAAAATAAAAATTTACAAGCTAAAATAGCATGAAACAAATCTAAATAGCATAAATAAATTATTGTTTAGATCCAAAACTAAGAGAAGTTTATATATACAATATAACCAATTGAACGAGGGATTGAAATGGGGCCCTAAAATGTGTTATACAAGTTGGGGCCTAAGGCAGTTGCCTTTCTCATAACAAGGTGAGCACGCCTCTGGAAGCTTCTAGACCACTTTCCTCATGAATCCTGAGAACTGTTTAGATAAGGGTGACATACAACGGATGCACTCCAACTTTTCTCTGTCGTCCAATGTTTCGCTAAAATGCAATCGGACGGACAGTACATGATATAATAAAAAAAAAATGAATTGCAGATCCAACTAAAGCCCAAAATAAAATACGGTACAACAGTACGACGAAACACATTCACATCATCTGTTGGCAAATACAAGACACTTGAGCAGACATGGCAACATTAGGTTAAATCCACCGAGGTCATCAAAACGAGTCGTCATCGCAGCCGTTTCTCATGGTTTCAATCATTGACGACTAACAAAGCTCTTCCACCCATGACTCGTCATATACAGTGAAGCTTTGAGTGACAAAAGTTCAAACACGTACCAAACCTTAAGAATTCAAATATAGCCGCATATTTGAAACGTTTATATTTGTCTAAAAGTTTTAGTAAAAAAAGTCTGCAAGCTGATCAAGTGTACATGAGCAGGTCAATAAAGTTATCGACAATTTCATCACACAAATAAAAAGACGCTTTATATTGCTATGATGGTGATAGAATTGCGGCAGCTGTTGATTATATAAACAGTGGCAGTGAACTTCTCAATTAGGAGAGGATGGATCTAAAGACGTACCCGATAAGTATTGTCATTACCTCAACCAGACCAACTTTCTCGACCAAGCCTAGTGGAAACAATTCATATCAGATCAGCGAAAATAAACTCAACAGCTGATTGATGCTTATCTATAATAGTACTATTGTATGATTCTCGGTTAAGTACTTAAGTTAGAGTCAGTGAAAGATCAAAACGTCTCAAACTCGACCATGCATTACAATAAAAACACAAATGACTCTCTCATTTCTAGTCAACTTGAACCGATACATATGAACATAACCATATAACACTTGAACAAGCAATATATAACCCCGGTTTGCCAGTACATATTCTGAACATCCAAGGAAACCTAAACCGGAACAATCTAAACAAAAACCAACGCGAGTACAAGAACCAAAACTGGAAAACCAAATCCAATTCTACTAGACCCAGAGAACCAAACCCTGACGTCATCAATCACAGGCCCACACAAGGAGCTCATATCATCCGTCCTAGTATTGTAATAAACGCTGTAGAAGGCAATCCTCGTACGGTCCGCCTTCGCCGTGAAATTCAACTCGGAGACTTCGAAACTCGAGTTCGCCTCCGCCATGTAGTGAAAGTTCTGAGCTTGATCGCCAGCAAACGCCATCACGGCCAGAGGCTCCTTGCACTTGTCGCCCGCGTGTCCCAACGAGAAAGACATCTTGTACGGAACGTTGGCCTTTGTCTCGACCATCTGAGAGATTATGCCTTCTTTGCCCGATAGAAGCTCCACCGCTCGCTTTCCCTGAGGGACCGAGAAGTGGTCTGAGTCGATAAACCGAACTGCCCGGTTCGATTCGACGGTCCAGCCGGGAAGAGAGGAGGTTTCTTCGTCGAGGTTCGTCGGAAGGAGAACGCCTAGGGTCGTGTTTCTGAACATCCATGGACCTTCTTCGAAATCTCCGTTAACCACTGCATTGCCTGTTAAAATACGGAAGTTCGTTATTTATGGCGGGAATTTTGGTTCTGTTGGGGTAATATTTAGCAAGAGTCATAACATTTGGTATTAATAACAGTAAATAAGAGAAGCTTAAGGGTTTGTTTTGAAAGCATGCTAAATTAGGGGTACAGTTGAAGTTTTAAAAACTTCAAATTCTCAAAAAAAAGGGAGAAACGAAGGAGTTATTTGGGGTAAAATTTAGCAAAAAGAAATTTGCATCCACAATAAAAAATATAAAAGAAATATAGGGGCTAGATTCGAAAACATACATTTAGGTGTGCAGTTGAAGTTTATGAACTTTTGATGCTCAAAACATAAAAGAAGGGAAATAAATGGGTTATGATGTTGGCTAATTTCACTTTAACTTGTCTTCTACTGGGGTAAATCAAAAGATTCAAGAACAAGGGGGCAGTCTAAAGCAAGAAGAAGAACTTAAGGGGTATTTTAGCAAAAAACAAATGACAGAAAACATTACCTTTGGGTTTATCAGGAGTAAAGAGTTTCTTGACGGCGATGTCGTCGATGATAGGGCCACAAGTAGGATCATCCTCCATACCAGGATTCCTAAACACCAACCGGACGCGATCCTCAACCGCTTCAAACGCCCAAGCGTAAGGGTCCCACCCTTGAACGCTGTAGAGCGTTTGCAGGTCAATGGTCTGCGACGCGATGGGCTCATCGGAAGCCACCGATACGTTAAGCGACTCTAGCTGCGCGCACGTACGGGCGGCGCTGAACGTGACGGAGTAGATGAAACCTTTCTCCACCGTGAGTTCTTGGCTGATCTCTGCATCGTTTCCTAGCCTCACTGCGTGGCGTCCCTCGGGAACGATCAGGATCATCCCGCCTTGTTTTTGACCGGACTTTATTAGCTCCACCGTGCCGTCAGATCGCCAGCTAGGGATCTCGGTGGCGTCTTGGACCGTGGTATCATCAGTGAAGCCGTTTGACGGTGGAGTCTCGAAGTCACCGTTAACTACCAAGCCTGAAAAAAATCCCGGCAAAATAGGAAATTAATTACATGAATTATTAATTTATTATTACAAACAATTATAAAACTAACATTACAAAAAAAAAATGTTACTACTGTACTTGTAATAGTTTATGAAGGGAAAAAGGGATAAGTACGGTATTTAAAAATGGTGTCAGAAAATATTATATGGGATGGAGATGGATAACAATCAGTTGGTCCCCTAAACAGCAATGATATATTTCATCTTCAGTGTCCACTTTTGGGCCTTATTATTACATTCTCTCAGGAATTTGTAATCTAGACAAATTATATCCTCCTAGATAGATTCTCTCCCTTGCATTTCTCGTGAGTTCACACTTATCAGCGGTTGTTCATTCTAGTTATTATTATAAACAGAGAGACACGAGTAAAGAGAAGACACGAGAACAGAACCGTTACTTATCTCCGGTCCACCGTCCACGCATTAACTTTGGTGGGAATCAATGAATATGTGGGTCTTGTGTCTACAGTTACGAGTGCCCTTTTCCTAAGGACATGGAAATGACTAGACGAATTTAAGGATCCAATTAATAGTGCTACTAATAGTAATTTAGTTTTCAAAAGAGTAAAGACTAATAAAAATAGTTCTCAGTCCTGACTGTTGGAGATTTAAATTGAATACAGCGGGACTTAAGGAGCTGAGAAGGGATTTTCTATTCTTTTACCTAAGATGACCCTAAAGCCTTTTTATGATTGTGATGGCTTAAATTGAAAATTAGGATTAATGGTCTCAACTCTCAAACTTTACTCATTGCTATGCAGTAAGCTAACAGTAAAAAAAATAGACAAGGGAAAAAAGCTAATACTAAGCAAAAGAGGACTGAGAAGAAGTGAGACTGGGGTAAAACAATAAAACAAAACTCAAGAATCCAAGTGAATAATTTAACTTTAAGCTCTGTATCTTTTTTTTTAATATATGTTAAATTTAATCAAAAGAAAACCAACTTTTGTACAAATTTAAGCTTCTTATCTAGATCTGTAAGTACCCAATTTTAGAGAGAAGAATCAAGTAAAACAGGCAACGGTGGCCCTCTGTTTGGAAATAAACCAACCATGCTTTCGTCAACACATTAATACTATGAGAAAAGCCCAACACGCAGCCTAACAAACCATGAAATTTGATGAGGTTGTGTGAGTGAATAACAACTTACCGTCTTCCACCGGCGAAGTTTTGCCGTCGGAGGCCGCAGCAATCACAAAAAGACCAAGCAGGAGCATTAGAACGGAAACCGATTTACGACTATCGTTGTTGTAGAGCACCATCTCTCTCTGAACAGTCAAAGTGTTTCTGTGAGTTCTTTTTGGGCAGTGTGAGCAAAAGCAGGGAAGTGTAGTGTCCTTTTTAATCGTAAATCCTCCCAGCTGTTCTTTTTTGGTTCTATAACCCTTTCTTTAATGATTTTAATCGTAAAGCCCATTGAGATTTTGAAGGATATGTAAAAAAAAAATAGATTGAGAAATGTATCCATTTTGGGACCCTCTTGACCACAAACCGCGTGGTGGTCGTAGTCTACGTGACAGTGGCTTACTTAGCTTCTTCCTTTTTTTTTTGTCACGAACTTAGCTTCTTCCATATACTCATTTATTGGACCAATAACAACATTTCCCTTTTTTGTAAAATTCGATGAGATGTGTAGACAAAAAAAATAACAAGTGGGCAGTCATTGTTACCACATCTTTTAGATAGTGAGGAATAGATTTCAGAAACATTATCACTAGATGTTGTCAGAGACACATTGTTCCTTAGCAGAAATGTGGCCACTGCTCAGGCAAAAACCATGAATCCTAACATGCAAGTATATAGTAAAGGTGAGCACAATCGAGGATTCTCCCTCAGAAACCTTACTCCGGATGGTTGATCGTCCTTTATTCACCAAAACTCTCATGCTGCTGTTTTTAGACTCGAGGCATTTGAATGGTGAATCAAAGTGCCTTCAAAGATATTTTTTCATGCGGTTGTGTAATTTTACAAAATGGTAAACCTTGGATTGTCTTATATTTTAGTCATATAAACCAAGAAACTTAAGACAGCTAAGATTGTGTACGCTCTCACCTTACTATAGAGCAACCAAAAGTATCTACTTGTTGCCAGATTTTGCTTAATCAAATCCTAAATAGCACATAAGCATACGACATGAGGGATGAATCAATTCTATTCTATTCTATTCTATTTAAGTGTTTTAGTTAGTGAATATTATACTTTTCCGTAAGTTTTGACTAAACAAATGACACCACCTAATACTTGAACATTATATTCCCAAGTAAATTGCTCCCACGTCTTTGTTTTCACATACTACTTAGAAAATGCATCAAACCTTATGGCTTTGTTTTTTCAACAACAAAATAACTTCACAATCCTTAAAACGAGATCATAAAAAAAGAACAACGCTTTCGACAAGTGTTAAATCTTATTCAACGAGAATCGCTAGAATAACTTCCACAACCTTTAAAACGAGATCATAACAAAAGGAAGCAGCCCTTTGTGTTATAAGAGTCTTTAAAACGAGATCATAACTAAAGTGTCTGTAATGAATCATTACACAGTAGCCGCCAAAAGTTGTTTGATTCCTAGAAACAAAAAGACTCATGCATCAGACATAACACAAATACACACAGAACAACAACAAACGAGAAACTCAAAGCTAACACTTACTTGTATGGTTCGGTCACTTCCCTTGCAAAAAAAAGCCCCCTTACCAAGACGATTTCTTTATACCCATCAACTCCCCTTTATTCGCCAACCCACGGAAACAGATCCTAGACATCCGAAACAGCTCCGTCACGGACCGAGACCGACCAGTGAACACACACCTGTTCCTAATTCTCGTGAACGCACTGTTCCTCGGCAGTTTCGACAGCTTGTAACGGTTCTTCTCTCTCATCTCGCTAGGAAGCTCCGGGTCTTTGCAGAAGGCCTTGTACAGCTTCCTTCTCAGCTCGAATCTCGCCGCGAGAAGTCTGCGTCTGTGATCCGCGCTGTTTCGCTTCACGCCTTGCTCCGTGCCGCTGTGTTTCGACGACGCCGGTTTCGTAAGCGTCGTGGAGATGTGTCTGTGTTGGGTTTGAGCGATGTTGTTGTTGGGAGTAGGGTTGACTACGGATCGCCGCCATAGCAGAACCGATTGAGAGAAGGAACGTTGACAGTAGGAAGATACGTTGGTCAGGACTCCTCGGAGATTGGACATTGGTTTCGGGAGATTGGCGTCGCGGGATTGGATTAGGGTTTGAATTTCTCTCTGTTAGCTTAGCTCAGTCCTCGGATCGATGCAAAGCTACTGCTTCTTCTTGCAAATGGTGAAAATTGTTTTGGGCCTGTTTAATTTGGGCTCGGTTGGGCCTGTTATTCTGAATTATAAAGCCTTTTCTTTTTGGTATTGAAAGGGAAAAGTTGCTAAATTCAAAATCCACAAGTAACAACTTTTCCTCAGTTTTTCTTCTTCATAAATCTACATATTTGATTAAAAAAATCATGTTTTATATTCAAACCTCATATTTATTAGCTAAAATAGTGGATAAAAATTAGACCGCAAAGAATTGATTGCAATGATCAAGGAACCTCATGCTTGGCCAAGTTTTGCTACGGAATTAGAAAGGATAAAGACATTGCTCATATGCTTTCCGGATTTCAAGATTGCTTATATTCCGAGAGCGCGTAATCAGATTTCAGACTTTTTAGCTAAGACAGTTAGATCATTCCATAGAAAGTTACTTTTTGTTGGTTGTTCTATTCCGGTCTGGTTACCCATACCACCTCAAGTTTGAGTAATAGAATAGCCGTTTGCCGTCAAAAAAAAAAATAGTGGATAAAAATATGTTCATAAAATAAATAAATTTCTCATCTATCTTATTAAAGTAGAACTATCTTTTAATTTTGTTTGGCAACATGAATTGCAAAGTTAAAAAAAAAATAACTTGTAGTTTGGACACAAAGATAACATCTATCTTTGGTTTATGTTTTAAAAAAAACTGTTACTATAGAATTGTGACACATTATTTAATTTGCTATTAATATCCATTTTGATAATTAGATTATTTATTGGACCATTGTAATTATTGATTGTTTATTATAGTTATTGATATTTATATTTTATATATAATACATAGATAAAAATATATTTCTCTCAAACAAGATTTTTTTTCAATTAATACGATAGATATGTTATTATTAATTTAAAAATTACATTTTCTATATTATGGTTACAATATCAAATAAACAATGCAATATATATATATATATATATATATATTAGTATTTTTGTGTTACAAGTACATTAAATACAATAACAATATGATAGCGAAGAACGTGGACTATTATTTATAAAATCCAATAATTTTTAATTTGGTATAAATTGATAAGATTTTTACAAGTTAAACCAAATATCCGTCCTTGGACGGGTTAAAGTCTAGTTGTTGTTATGAACTCAAATTATGAACTCTGACTAGTATTCAGGATGATGTTAAAAATATCAATTATTAGTAGGATTTAGTTGGCAAAATGATGTACATTTGTGTCTTCCTACTGATAAATGTATTTTTGACGATATTTGATATTGAAGAAACAGTATTTGAATATGACATATATTAGATTGGTATAAGTTGATGTCTGTTTTTCAGGAGTAGTGAACCAAATTTTTCTATTAATTCATGGATAACAACACCATTTCTTGAAATTATTGAAACATATCTTCCAAGTCAATTTTCTTTTGTCTCACGTGGAATTGAGTTTACGGTTTGTCTTTTCTTGCTGTCTTCAATTTCGTGCTTGAGAGATTCCATTACTTTCTTGAACTCATCTAATGTGATTTCGTGAGTCTCACATTCCTCTGAGCTTCCAGGCCATTGTAGACCCATCTGAATCTCCCTGAACCTGTTGAACGTCTCCTCGACTTGCTTCTCAGGATCTCCACGGAAGTAATATATTATAGTCTGAGATATAAACAACATTTGACAACTAATTGAACATAAATGATAAATGGAATTTTAGTATAGTTAAGGATTACAATGACTTGCCAGGTAAAGAGGACGTCTGGCATCTGTAATGAAATCATCCTCTAAACACTTACATTTTAAAGCCTCTTCAATGTTTCCCTATTTTTGTAAAGATGTATATGTATTTTATGAAGAGTTTTAAAAAGTATTTATAAATATATACTGAAAATAATCATATATATGAGAAATGATTTTGAAGAGCAAAAAAAAAAAAAATTTAAAGAGCAAACCATGTAGATCAACATCTCCACAAGCAACATCTCAATCTCATAAGCCTCATGACCTTTTCCTTCTGCTTTTGCTTTCTCCAATGCTTTCTTCAATATCTCAACTCCTTTTGCTTCTTTTCCACTCATTTCCATCTTCACAATGTCTCTCTACAAGAGGAAGAAGAAAATAGTGTTCTAACGACTTCGAATTTAAGGGAATCCTAATAAATGGTAAAAAGATTTTGTATATGAAACAACCTGAAGCAACCCAAAATCCGGCTTTTCCTTGGAAAGCAAAGATTCAAATTCAGTCTCAGCATTTACAAGGGAAGAAGTATCAAGATGATACGAGTGCAAATCAAGCAATCTCTGCAATGCCACTTTTCCTCCTCGAATAGCCCCCATTGAAACAGATCTTGAGAGGGTTTTCTGATCCTTTCCACGTCTTGCTAAAGAAGCCTCCTTACTAATGCTTTTAGCGCCTTTTCGTTGTTCCACAGGGCTTTTATGGTTGCTTTTTCTGATATCTCGACCATTGTTGTCGTCGTCCTTCTTACTCCATAAACGATGATTTATGTAATTCCAAGCAACATAGGCACCAGCAAGGACGAAGACGGGTGCAACTGCTGCTCCATATTTTGTTTTCATGGTGAACTTGTTCTTGGACCGATTCACCATATACTTACTAAATATTTGTTTGTCTGATTCTTTGTGCTTTAGAATGCTATATGTTATAAATTTTCCTTCTTGAAAGTTTATTTTATACACAGATATTTGGATTGCAAAGGGAAGAGGAAAGCACGCACTCAAGTTATTCTAATGTTACACTACACTTGCATCACAAGTAAAGAAGTTATTATACTTTGACCTAGAAGGCACACGAACCAAGAATATGTAGCCATCGGTATTTCCAAGTTTCCAACACTTTGGAAAGACATAACAATTTTTTCATCATATCCTGATTCCTAATCAAAATGTTAATACACGAATCATCAAAGTTTTTATTTTGACCCGCAATTTAAATATGCGGCATAATTTAAGATAAAAAAATACACTAAAATTGCCGACAAAAAATACTTTAAAATTAAATATTTCATCTTTCAAAGAGAATATCAGAAAAACATCTTCACTTAGCAAACAAAAACAAATATCAGAAAAACATTTTCGGAAAAGAAACAATACCAAAACAGTAAATAAAATATATGCTTATATTATTATATACGTACTTGCTTGTTTAAGCGACATTCTCTGATGCCTTTCTGTCAAACTGATGTTACTTCTGTCTAAAGTAACAAATGAATGCTTTTCTTTACAATCCGTGAAACTCTCACATCTTCTATGCAGCAAGGAAACTAATTAACACAAACAAAAACTTAAGAACCAAACCCTAACAAAAGATCAACTACTGCATTAAAAATCCTTTATAATTTTTTTCACCTCTTAGAAAGAAATGGCTTCTACATTTCTTCTAGGCCATACGCAGAAAATCACACTTCCTTTCTCTAATTTCACCTCCAATAAACCAACTCTTGGATCTCAAAAACCTTTTGTTTTTCCCTCCAATGGCAGTCAAAACGGTCGTTTGCTCATCAGACCACCGATCACGATGGCCAAATCAAATAGCAAAAGTGATCATCAAGATGATAAAAAACTCTTAAAGCCGTTAAAAATGGCAGCGGGAGCATCCCTTGCACTTGCTTGCGCCTTAAGTATTTTCGGCTTTAAGATAAAAAATATGAGCTATTCTGCCGCCGCAGCTGTGCGTCCAAGCGCTGCCGACATGATCATAACCGGGAAACCGACCGCAGCTGTATCAGATTCTTCAGGGATGTATCCTTTGCCGGCTAAGTACGCATTGCAGTCTCTCTTTGAAGTGAGCTCAATGCTCGCTTCGGCTAAACCCATTCCTTCTCAAAGACCATTCAATCTTCAAAAACTCCCTTCGTTTCCTTCGAAGGAAGATACTGATTCCATCAAGGTACAATTTGCAAACTTATAAATCCAAAAGGATTATTTGGTTATATTTTACATTTACCCAAAAACCTTTTTAATACAAATCACCTCTAACAAAAAAAGGTTCAATAAAACATTTATTTAAATTACAGTTTGTTTAATTTCAGTTTGGTCTCTATATTCATATTATAAATATTCATATACTAAAATAAATAATTATGGATACACATTGCAAGTTTTACCACTTTGATGAGGTTTGATTTGTTTTGAAATATCTGTCTTTTTTTTTCATTTCAAAGCGTTTACATAAATTTTATGCAAAATACTAACAAACCAATTAGTTATACGCTTAACACGTACATATACTAATTAAGAAGTCTGAGAAGACAAACCACTCAAGCACGGTCAAGTGATACTACAAGCTTGGATGATTAGATGATATACATTTTTATTTGAGCAACTATATTTATTTGACGCTGATGAATAGATCTCTAAAAAACTAGTCGGTTTCGGCCGTTTGATATCTCTAGGTTATAAAAAAAAGCTTTAGAATTTCACCCCCCCCCCCCCCTCCCTCCCTATAACTTTATAGCCACAAGATCAATCAATTTAAAAAAGAAAGAAAAACTTTAATATTTTTGAAATATAGATGGAGGCGGTGCGGAAGATGAAGGAAGGAAAATGCGAAGAGGCGGTGCAGCTCCTTCGCGACGCAAACATGCGATACAAAAACGAGCCTGAGGCCGCCTTCAATGTGCAGATGGCTCTAGTTGAAATTCTAATAATGCTGGTATTATTTATTATTTTCTATTTCGTATACAATGATATATGCACAATGGTATTATTTTACTATTATTAATTTTAATTTTCTTCGTATCAATATGAATTGACAGTTATTTTAAACACTTAGTCTTTTTTTTTTGACATATTTTAAACACTTGTCTATATATGACTAATGATTAGTATATTTGAACGATATTCCAGGAAAGGTATCAAGAAGCTTCTGAGTACAGTTGTCTAAATGATGAGAATGCCCTGATTTCTGATATTCGGATTCCTCTTTATAAGGTTCAACAACATAATATAATTATGTGTTTATTTCGCAGTGTTAGTTGTTAAAACTAATTAATCGTTTCAAGTACAGGCAATTATATACACAATGCTAGACAAAGATACAGAAGCCAAGAAGTATTGGAAAGAATTCAGAAAATCCATCGGCGAAGGATTTGACCCTTTCAGTTTCGAAAGAGTGATTACAACATTTTAATTGGAAAGATGTGATTAATACTTTTGATTATTAAAAATAGTGTCGTCCCTAAAAAAAGAAAAATATATGTCACCCTTTGACCAGAAAATACAAAAAAAATGTCACCCCAGGGGGCTAATGGTGAATTTCAAAACTTCGGTTCTTTGGACATCCAATAAAAACTAGAAAGTTAATGTCTAAATAGTTGTGTTTACCATATATGTTTCTTATAATTATACAATAATGATCACACATTTTTTCAAAAAAAAAAAAAAAAATAATGAACACACATGTATATCGTATATAACCTAATTTTCTTTTAGAAATTTTATTTCAAAGAAAACCCTTGTTTGATAAACAATTAAGTCCATGAATTTATTTAAGTTCCTGTATATATAATATATTGTATTTGTATGAATATATATATATATAATATTAGTTACGTTATATGTACATTTTATATATGACATATATGATCTAATGTACATGCTTATATTTTTAAAAAATTATCCAACAAAATTTTACAACAGAGTTTGTTAATACGTTATAACCAACCAAAAATGTGTCACAAAGTTTGGGCTTGAATCCGTGAAAGATTCTTGAAAACAGTGAGCACACTCGGTCACCACCTAGACAAGTTGCAAACAAAGCACATGTACTTAGACATGAATATATCTATTTCCTATACTAAAATATCTTTATAAATTTCAGTGTATATAACGAAAAATGAAAATGTTATTTTCTGCAAACTACGTACGCATACAGAAGATATATGCATTTCCAAGATATATGTGTCGCACCGCCGATGGATAAATTTCTAGCGATAAAAAACATATGGCCGTATTTACGAAAATGGTGAGGATAAATAGTGCTTCCCCCATAAATCCGACAGAAATATAGTGTCTCTATATATAAAGACAAGCATGCTATTAATAGAAACACGCATTCGTACGTGCTACATACGTAGGCACAAAGAAGTAGGTTGGGCACACTACACAGAATCACAGCCACTTGAAGTTTCAAGGTTCAGTTATCGACGACTCGTCGTGGTTTAATACACTTCGTTGATCATTTATTTACACGTGCCAATATTGGATAACTGCCAAAATCCGAAAACGATTCGTCGATCGAATCTGTGAGAGATATGAGTCAGATTACTTAGGTTCCAAGTTAGCTTATGATCTAGGTTAAGCAGAATATAAAATGACACAGGCAATTTAACGAGTTCCCGGCCTCAGGCGCGGTACATCTCGTGGGAGAACTTCTGCTCCCAAAATCCACTAGATCAAAGAGACTCTAGCAACACCAAACTTGTGTGCTAGATAATAGTTTACAAAGAACCAGATACTCCTAGCTAGAGGATACCAACAAACTCTTAGATACAATAGCTTAAGCCTAAGTGATTGATCTTGTATTGTTGCCTCTTGCTGTCCACCAGATTGATCTGATTCTAATTGCCGTAAACCCTTGAGTGTTTTTCCTTGACTGCGTTAACCTAATCACAATACTAACATGTCTTATATATATGTGTCGTATTTGATCAGGTGCTGCATAAGGTGTTTGGGCCTGCTTGATACTTGGCCCAATAGGAGTGCTGTCTCTGGCCCATAATGTATTGGTGAGACCCAAGCTTCACAAATCTCCACCAGCTTGGATTGAGCCCACCAATGGCCCACTCTGCAAACTTGTGCCGACAGCATCTCTTGTCTCTTTGTCTTCTTCGGCGAAAGCAAAGAGTCAAAGTGACTCTCTCTCTCTCGGACCTCCTCCATCGATCTGGACTTGGTTTCGCCGTGGTAGATCTCCGATCTTGTCTGCTACGCCGAGCACACATCTCTTCTTCGGAGGCAACCCCTATATTCCTTTGGTCGCGAATCTCTCTTTTATCACCTCTCGACGCTACCTTCGTCGTGAGTGCTCGGAGCTTTGTCGAGCTCCGCCGAGAACGATCTGGTCGACTCCACCGCACAGGCTTCGTCTTTCCACCCTTCACTCTTCCCATCGAAGTTTTCTCCACCCAAAGGTGATTCGCTTGTCAGGGAGAGATCATAGCTAACTCCGTCGCCTCTCTTCTTCAATATCCTCAGGTACATCTAACCTCTTCTCATCATAAGTCGATTAGGATCATCTGTTAAGAATATCAAACGAATCTCGGGAGTTGTTTAGCTAATCTGTGGACATCGTTTCCCTTTTTTTTTTTTTTTTTGCATGTCTGATTTTAACAAATCGCGTCTCTATCGCCGGATGCAACTGAGACCCTGACATTGCCTGAGCTCCTATCTGAGCTCCCTCATCACACTCCACCTCTCTCGTAAGGGTTGTATAACTTACTAACCCTCCTTGTCTGTAACCTCTGTTGAACCTGACTTCTTGTGCTTGATTTCCAACAGTCATCTCAACCCTTGGTTCAAAGAACTCCGAGGCGTTCCTGTGTTGTGACACACAAGTGGCTCTGCGAGTCTTAACACAGACTGTAGTCTTCTTCAGGTAATTATCAGAAAATCCCTTTTGTGCTTTGTGATATACTCGAGTTAATCACTAACACTTGTTTCCTGTCCTTTACTGTAGAAGTTGCTTTATCTGAGATGCCTTGGTGATTGTCCGTAGAAAGTGACTCAACTGATACCATGAGTCTTCTGTAGCCTCAAACCCGTGACTGTTTGATGCTTCCTCCTCCACCTGAATCGAGTACTCTTCTCGATTCTAGTTATGCTCCAGGTACTTCCATCTAATTCATATCACGGCATTTCCTATCTTCTTTGACTCCCTTTCTTTTTCATAAACACTAACCATGCTTGTTACTTGTGTTATGCGAGGATGGAGTCATAGCATTGGAAACACCTGGAGCTGCTTCTACCTTCTCAGTGAATATTCAAAAGTTCACAGCAAAGCTGGAACTTCTGACCAGGTACTGTTTTGGTTAGGAAATCTGCAGGGTTAACACTAGTGTGAATCTTGTTTAGAATAATGTCTCCTGCTTCCACTAGGTCTCGAATAAAATTGAACTTGGTAGCTATGTGCTTAGTCTTCTCGTGATTGACTGGATTTCTTGCTAGGGATAGGGCACTTTGAGAATCACAATATAGTTTGATTCCCTGTTGTTTGAAACCGAGTTCAGTGCATATTTCCTTTAGCCACATTGCTTCTTTAGCTGCTTCATTCATAGCCATATATTCAGCCTCTGTAGTAGATAATGCCACAACTGATTGTAGACATGACTTCCATGATATGGTGTTCCCTCCAAATTTGAATGCATACCCTGTCACTGAGCGGCTTCTGTCCCTATCTGTAGCGTAGTCTGAATCTGAGAAACCTTCCACGAGTAGTGTAGTATTCTTCTTAAATGTCAAGTTCAAATCACCTGCTCCTCGTAGATACCTTAGAACCCACTGAACTGCTTTCCAGTGCTCCCTTCCTGGTTTACTCATGAATCGGCATACATAGCCTACTGCAAAACCCAAATCTGGTCTAGAGCCCACCATAGCATACATTAGGCTTCCCACAGCACTAGCATAAGGAATTCGTTCCATCTGTGATGCCTCTATCTTCCATTCATCGTCAGTTATGCTTCTCAATTTGAAGTGTGATGCTGTAGGGGTGATCACAGCCTTAGAGTCCTGCATTCCAAATGTCTTTAGGACCTTCTCAATGTACTTACTCTGAGATAGAGTCAGTGTTCCTTTCACTCGATCTCTCGTAATGTCCATTCCCAATATCCGTGATGCCTTTCCCATGTCCTTCATCTCAAATTCACCACTCAGCTTTTCCTTAAGATCTTTGATTACCTTCTTGTTTCCTGAGGCAATCAGCATGTCATCGACATATAGGAGTAGATAGATAGCCTTGTCGGTTTGAACATCCCTCATATAGACACACAAATCCTTGCTGCAGCGCTCAAACAACTGATCCTTCATGAAACTGTTAAACCGATGATTCCATCTTCTAGGGGATTGTTTTAACCCATACAGAGACTTTCTCAGCAAACACACTTTGTTCTCTGTTCCTGGCTTTATATATCCCTCAGGTTGTTCCATTAGGATTCTTTCTTCTAGGCTTCCATGTAAGAAAGCTGTTTTCACATCCATCTGTTCAAGTTCCAAGTCTAGGTTTACCACAATACTGAGCATAAGTCTGATAGAGACATGTTTCACAACTGGTGAGAAAATCTCATTGTAGTCAACCCCTTCTGTCTGAGAATATCCTTTAGCCACCAATCTGCCCTTGTATCTTTCATCCTCAACTCCTGGGATGCCAGGTTTTAGTTTGAATAGCCACCTGCATCCGACAAGCTTTGCTTTTGCCGGTCTGTCAATTAGGTCCCAAGTCCGATTCTTCTTATGGGATTCCATTTCCTCATCGGCAGCTGCTTTCCAGAGTTTCCTTTGTCGGCTTCTCATTGCCTCTGAATAACTCTTAGGCTCCTCAATCTCTAAATCCCCGATAACATTGAGCGCGTAAGCTACAAAGTTACCATCTTCATACCTGGAAGGAGGTCTCACGTTCTGTCTCCTCTCTCTGTCACGTGCTAGAACATAAGTGTCTAGGTTCTCTGGTTCGCTACTGCTATTTTCAACTTCTTGAACCTCTTCATGAATTCCTGCGTCGCTAGAGCTATCAGAATGTGATGATGATTCTTCTCCACCTTGATCGGAAGTACCTTCGACATGAGGAGAAGGTCCTCTGATCAAATCATCACTAAAGGAAACCTTTTTCTTGGTTTTCTCCTTGCGACTGGGGTTGTTACTCGTGGTAGCTTCTGCACTGGCTTTTTCCTTAGCAGTGGTGTGCTTGTATAATTCATCCTCATTAAATACCACGTTTCTACTTGTTCTACACCTCCCTTCGTCTTCTATCCAGACCCGATACCCTTTAGTGCCCATAGGATATCCAACAAATACCCCTTTTATAGCTCTAGCTCCCGTTTTAGCTTCTGTCACATGCACGTAAGCAGTGCAGCCGAATGTTCTGAGGTGGTTTAGGTCGGGCTTATGACCAGACCAGACTTCTTCAGGCAGTTTGAACCCTATGCTCGAATTAGGTGACCTGTTAATCAAGTAGATGGCAGTGGATGCAGCTTCTGCCCAAAGACTTTGGTCCAATCCAGATTCAGCAAGCATGCATCGCACCTTGTCCATAATCGTTCGATTCATCCTCTCTGAAACCCCATTCTGTTGAGGGGTGTACGTGCAGGTCGTGTGTCGTTTAATCCCAGACTTCTTGCAATAATCATCAAACTGTCTGTTACAGAATTCAAGACCATTGTCAGTCCTTAGACACTTTACCTTCTTCTCAGTTTTATTTTCAACTTCAGCCTTCCATTCTCTGAACTTAGAGAACACCTCATCTTTAGTAGTCAAGAAATAAATCCACACTTTCTTAGAATAGTCATCAATAAAAGTAACAAAGTACTTATTTCCAGCTAGGCTCTCAGGAGTAGAAGGAGAGCCCCAAAGGTCAGAGTGGATATACTCTAGAATCCCTTTAGTGACGTGCTTAGCAGTAGGAAACTTCAGTTTATGTGATTTCCCAATGATACAGTGCTCGCAGAAATCCAGTTTCTTAACATCCTTGTCACTGATAAATCCCTTTTTGACAAGTTCAGACATGTTGTTGAGATTCATATGACCCAGACGTGAATGCCATACATTAGTCATGTTTCTCTCAACCTTAGAAATGTTAGCTTCTCCTCGAAGAACTGTTCCCTGTAGATAGTATAATCCCTGCTGATATCTTCCAGAAATAACCGGCTTATTGTCTTTATAGAAGTTGACCATAAGGTCCTTACCTTCATAACGACACCCTGCTGTCTCCAACATTCCATAAGATATCAAATTTCTGCTCATGTCTGGCATATATCTTACTCCTGTTAGAATAACTGTAGACCCATCTGCATTCTGAATTTTTATCTTTCCGATTCCCTGAATGTTGCTATGGGTGTTATTGGCCATTAATACTTTTCCCCCTTTAAATTCTTCCAGGTCAAATAGCACGCTCTTATCTGGAGTGATATGGAATGAGCATCCGGAGTCCATTACCCACTCGTCTCGTGCGTACTGTGTGCTGACTGTGAGTATCAACGGTTGTCGCGGTTCCCCTGCCATATTGGCTGAGTCTTGAGCTTTGGGAGCTCTCTTATCTGGGCATTCACGCTTCCAGTGTCCCTCTTTCCCACAGATGAAGCAACCTTTGTTGTTTTTGCTGTTTCTGGGGCGTGATTTAGATCTCCCATGTCGACTCTTGGATCTTCCTTTGTAGCCCTTCCCATTATTCCGGGTGTATCGATTGTCTGATCTGCCTCTTTCCACCATCAGACTGTCTCCACCTGACCTGGTAAACTTTCCACTTTCAGTCAACTCCCTTTCTTTTGACCTCGCGGCACCAGTAACCTCTGCTAGGCTAAGTGTGTCTCTCCCGTACTTAAGTGTTTCCTTGAGTTGATCGTATTTGCTAGGTAACGAGCTTAGCAATAGTATGGCTTGAACTTCTTCTGATACCTCCACTTGCAAGTTACTTAAATCTGCCACCAACTTGAGAAAATCATCCACATTCTCATCAATAGACTTTGAATCGATCATTCTGAAAGTGTAGAACCGTAGCTGTAGGTAAATTCTGTTAGGTAGAGAAGTCTCTGTATATAAACTGTTAAGTGTACTCCACATTGCTGCAGCAGTCTCGCAATGTTGGATTTTTCTTAAGACCTTGTTCCCAACGTTTAGTACAATCAAGTCTTTTGCTTTCTCTGATTTCTCAAACTTTGCAGGATCAATGGCAGGTGCAGGCTTGACGATTCCAGCAAGCCCCTTTCCAGTATCTTTCATGGCCGATTCTGGTTCATCCTTAGTATCAGGATCGTCTTTAAGTAGCCTCTCGTCAGTAAGAATGGCTTTCAAGCCAAGTACTCCAAAGTGAGCCATCATTCTCACTTTCCATAAGGCGAAATCACCATCACCCTCAAACCGGTCTATCTCAATCCTCTCCTTCGACTTCACCATCGAGCAGGTACTGAGTATAAACCTCCTCTCTCTCTCCTAAGTAACCTTGATGTATAACCGGAAGCTCTGATACCACTTGTGAGAGATATGAGTCAGATTACTTAGGTTCCAAGTTAGCTTATGATCTAGGTTAAGCAGAATATAAAATGACACAGGCAATTTAACGAGTTCCCGGCCTCAGGCGCGGTACATCTCGTGGGAGAACTTCTGCTCCCAAAATCCACTAGATCAAAGAGACTCTAGCAACACCAAACTTGTGTGCTAGATAATAGTTTACAAAGAACCAGATACTCCTAGCTAGAGGATACCAACAAACTCTTAGATACAATAGCTTAAGCCTAAGTGATTGATCTTGTATTGTTGCCTCTTGCTGTCCACCAGATTGATCTGATTCTAATTGCCGTAAACCCTTGAGTGTTTTTCCTTGACTGCGTTAACCTAATCACAATACTAACATGTCTTATATATATGTGTCGTATTTGATCAGGTGCTGCATAAGGTGTTTGGGCCTGCTTGATACTTGGCCCAATAGGAGTGCTGTCTCTGGCCCATAATGTATTGGTGAGACCCAAGCTTCACAGAATCGCAATTCTTCTAGTAAAGTTACACATTGGATATTTACAAAAACTCCTTGTTCCAAGTTAAAAAGGGAGTATTTACAAATTCTGACCATTTTTAAACAAACGACCTTAACGAAAAAGGACGATCATGCAACTGGAGATTGAAATTTATAGTACGTAAACATACGTACGCCCATGAGATTTGTCACAGCTTCAATATGTGGGTTGCGAACTTGAACAGACTGCCAACTAGAGCAAGGCCGGCCTCGTGGGGCCTCTTGGTCCCTACATCTTGCTGTTTATGCTCTGCTTATGACGGAACTAGAGATCATCTGCTCCTGACCTGAGCTTATAGCACTAGGGTCTGGCGCCTTTGCATTTCCCACCTCAACCCTCCAGCTGCGATGTTCACAAATTGGTCTGAACTCCTCTCCTGGATAAGAGGTAACTCATCGGATGCTCCCTCTCTCTAGAGGAAATTGACGGCTCAATCGATCTTATATCATCTTTGGAAACAGAGAAACAATGTCCTGCACAATAATCTTGTCCTGCCACCGGAAACAGTCTTCAGATTCATTGACAATGAGATGCGAAACATCATTACTGTTAGAAGAGAGAGGAAGCAATTTCTCAATCTTATGGCTAAGTGGATGCGTGCTGAACTTGGATTCTCGTCCAGCTTTTTTTATTCGGATTGCTACCTTATTTTTTAGCTTTTTTGCCAAGGTATAACAAATTTTAGATCTTTTTTTCTTGTAAAATCTAAACTTTCATTTATATGATATTTACCTTTTAAAAAAAAAACAATGAGATTTGTGGACAGTGGAGACCCGAGAACCTCATGTTTTGTGTTTTTTATAACAAACACCTCAACGTAGCAAATTAGTTTTTTTTTTGGGTGCAAATTAGTTATTTTCATAGGTTTTCCTCTAAAGAAACTTTAGCCGTGGAATTCTTTCTCAGTTAAAAATACACTTATTTATTATGTTATATATATTAATTGTTTAAATTGTATTTATTTTTTAAAAAGAAAACCACTTATAATATGACAAATAGACAAAGGAGTTTTAAAGGTACCTCGAAAATCTTTTTCTCCGTCTCTATTTTTTCTATTTTTAAGTTATTCTAATCTAAGAAATTATGTGAAAATTCCGTTTATTAAAAATATTTAATATAACATAGGTTCCTAAAATGAATTAACTAATAAAGAATTATAATAATATTGATATTTTGGAATGTTGAGAATTTAATCTAAAATAATTCATTTGATATTTTAAGATGAGTTTTTTAAATTTATTGATATATGTTCTCATAATAAAAAAAATAACAACATACTTACATGCATACATGTAATAATAACTTCAAGTTGAGAAATTTCTATTAAGGTGTTCTTCCTGGAAAAAAACAATATTGGATTCTAGTCCAATTGGGCTAATTAGTTATTCAAAGATAATAAATTTATACTTTTCTGGTTACTAAGAATAGTATTTTGGATATTTATCAAACAATTGAAAAAAATATTGAAATACATTCGTGTTCTTAAATTTTTACATTTATTTAACTAATGATTTTAGATAAAATAAAATTATATATAAAACTAATGTATTTTGAAGTTTATATAAATTTGAGATATATATATATATATATATATATATTGTATTAGAAATCTAAAATGATACTTTTATTTTTTAAAAATAATATTAAAATAATACTTTGTAACAAAAAATAAGCATATAGTTATAATTATTTATAAATAGTGTCTTCTACAAAAAAAAAATATATTGAGTGGATAGTGTATATATTAAATAGTTGGCAAAATATATACCAAGGGAAAAGCCAAATCAGTTTTATAAGAAAAACAAAAGTTTACAAGCAACAAAAGTTTTTTTTAAACCATCATATTCTAATTTTGCTTTAATATGTCATTTTCTTAATTGTATGTTAAAGTGTTATAAAATTCATGGGAGTATGAAACAAATTTCTTTCAAACCTCAAAAACATAATTATGCCCTTCTAGTTATAATCAAATCAATTTTTTTGTGAAAATTATGCTCCCCAATTTTTTTCTTCAATTAGACCATAAGACAATGTTTCAAATTTTTAGCATGGGCTCGACCATAGTTGATAACATTTTCCTTGTCACCAATACACAAATTCAAATAAGACTCTGCAAACTAGTTTGGTAACTTTACGTTCATATGAACGAAGAAAAATAGTTGTTTTCGAACACTGCATGCTAGTATGTTTTTTTTTCTGCGTTGATGTACATGTATGGACTCTGAGTAATTGAACATTTCTTTTAGAAACTGAATATCTTCCAAATAAGTTAATAAAAACATACTACTCTGCTAGTTGAAAAATCATCTTCACTAATTAGGAACAATTTGTTGCAAACGTTTTCATCATTTTTAGTTCTTCAAAAGAAAGTATCATTAAAATTTAATTAATAATTCTCTTTTCTTTTAACGGAAAATATTTTTTAAGAAATTGAGAAAATCGCTAATCATCATGAAAACCAAAAAGTCTTTATAAAGAAATTAACAAAGAGGAACAAAATAAATACTTTTACATGTTATTATTTTTATACAACCTTTTTGCCTTTTAGATAAACACCATTTCATTTTCTGTCTGAAACCAAAAACATAGCTTTCAAACTAAAATGATTATTGATTTAACATATAGTTCAACATTAAAATGAATTCCAAATAAAACCATTAGGTAAATTCTGAATATTTCAGGATCATTATTTCTCTATCTTTAATTAATGCTTCTAGTTTTTAGTTTATTAAAGTTTGGTTAATTTTATTTTTTACTTTTTCTCAAAAATACATTCACTTTTAGTTACCATTCACTTTAACCAAAATTTAATCATTTCAACAAATCATTGATTTTGTTAAAAGATAATGAAATTGTGGCAATGGAAATTAAATCAATTAAAAAAGATATGCTGATTATATATTGACTAAATCTTCTAAATAATCCTATTTTCAAGTTCTTGTCTACTAAATAGTCTCAAAAGATTAAAGTGACCAAATTATGAAAGGTATCTTCCTAATTTAAAAAAAAAAAAATTGAACTCAAGAACATATTTAGTCTTTATAAACACGTAATTAAACTTCTTGAATTTAACTTATATATATATTCTTATATGTGTGAAATCTTCATGAATTTGACTTATAGACATGTTTAAATATATAAAATATTCTTATAAATTTTAAATATCAAATTCAGAAATATTATACTATATAAACATGAATATAAATCTTGTTATATTTATATTCAAGAATACCTTACTAAATATACATATAATTCAAATTCAGTAAGATATTCCTAATATATATTCATGACAGTTTTACTAGATATACATTTAAGAAGTATTTTAAATACACATTTATGAAGATATTATATATTTATCAATATCTTCATAAATTTAAAAAGATAATATACTTATTCAATAACATTTTTAAAATATGCATAATATTCAAATTCAGTAAGATATTATACACATTAAAGACTGTCATCCTAATTGTTTTTAAGAAAAATCGGTTTTTAAACAAAAATCTGGAATAAAAAAACTGAAAAAGAAAAGTTTAAATTTTCTTTTGTAAAAATTTGCAATTTTTTATTAGAATATTAATTTAATATGTTTAGGAATGTGTACAATTGTCTTATCTTTCTAGTTAAACAAATTTTGTTAATTTAACCTTTGTAGACTAGTTTGGTAACAAAAATATATTTTGACTTCTGAGACTATTCGATCTCATATAGAATAAAATCAGCACCAAAAAGGAATAAGATTTGCATAACCAAATTGAAAAATAATTAAACATCCAAAACCAGCAATTCAAGAATAAAGTATAGAAAAACCTCGGCGCTAGATACAAGCAAGTAAGCAACTATAAATAAAGCTACGCAAACAACCTTTTCACCAAGTAGTTCTGTATCTTACGAAGTTCTACCACTTCAAATATTGTATTCTTTTGATAAGTTATCGTAAAAAAACTCCAAACAGGCAAACCATGGTAATTCTGTTACAACCAGTCACTTTTAATAGCGACGTCAATGTTAACCCAAAATGCAAACCGAGTCCGGTTCCAGTCCCGGTTATAGACTTAACGGACCCCGATGCAAAAACACGTATCGTGAAGGCTTGCGAGGAGTTGGGGTTCTTCAAAGTTGTCAACCATGGGGTCCGTCCCGATCATTTAACCCAGCTGGAGGAAGAGGCCAACAAGTTCTTTGCTTTGTCTCAGTTTCTCAAAGAAAAAGCGGGTCCACCCGACCCGTTTGGGTACGGTAGTAAAATGATCGGATCCAGTGGTGACATGGGCTGGATCGAGTATATTCTCCTCAATGCGAATCATCATCTCTCGTTTGCCAAAACCACCGCCGTTTTTCAACAAGCCTCTGCAGTTTTCAGGTAAAACCAAAACCTATTAACAAAATTATATAAGATCACTTCCAATAAGAATTCTTATGAGAGGTGCTCAAAGATCCATCTTATTAATATTAATATTGTGAATATGTTTATCATTATGACAATATATTCTGTTTTACCTCTATGTAATACTCCCTTCTAATTCTTAAAAATGATTTTTTAAGTTTTGTATTTGTATTGAAAGATCATTTTTTTTGCATTCTAGAAATTTGAGTGTTTTATTTTGTTGAAAAAACAATTGAAACAATTAAAAATTAAAAGTCAATAGCTAAAAGTGTGTGTTTAATTTTTATTAATATGTGTGCAAATATCAAATAATCAATCTTTCAAATATGTAAAGAGTACATTATTTGATTTGATTTTATTAATTAATGAATTAAAAATATAAGTAAAGATGCATTTAAATATGACTTTTTCTTGGGTTCACCCCCTAGGGTGAACCTAAAGGTTCACCAACCAATAGAAAGTTGTTATTTTAAATCTAGTATCTTTTAATTAAGGAAACAAAAATAACTTGCCAAATTATATTATACTTTTAAAATAAATAAAAAAGATTAAATAAATAAAAATAACAATAGTTCTCAAAAAAGATTATTTAAAAAAATATATTCATTTATAAGATTTGGAGTTTAGTATTTAAGATTTATAGTTTAGAATTTATCTAAATGTTTAATGTTTTTTCAAGGGTTAGGGTTTATCCAAGGGTTTAGGATTTACCTAAGGATTTAGGGTTTAGGATTAGAGTTTAGGGTTTAGTGTTTTGTTGACAACATGTTTAGTGTTTTCTCAAGGGTTTAGAGTTTACCTAAGGGTTTAGGGTTTAGGATTAGAGTTTAGGATTTAGTATTAGAGTTTATGGTTTAGTATTTTGTTGACAACATTAATTTTTTTTAATTTGTTTTTATATACTATTTTTATTGATTTTTAGATTTTATTTTGAAAAAATAATATAATTTGACAAGTTATTTGTTTTCTTAATTAAAAGATATTGAATCTAAAATAACAAGTTTCTATTGGTTGGTGAACCCAAGAATAACTCTTTAAATATATGCATTGGAAATATAAAATGATATTTAATAAAACAAAGTCTTTTTTGTTAATTCGGAGGTCTGACTACCGGTTAGAGTCAAACCTGATTGCTCGTAAAGGGAATTTAATATACTTTGTTGCCTAACCACACGCTAGGGTAATCTAAGGACAACTGATTCGAATCCACGACCCTTAAGATCATTGTTGGACGACAGATACCATCCTACAACTAACGCGTAAAACAAAGTTTAAAGGCAAAAACTCCACATAATATAATTATTTTAAACGAGTCTTTTATAAATGTATGTAGTGTAACCATAGTAATTATAAGAATAATAAAATCTCATATAATCAGCTGAATATAATATCATAATTACAAAATGTGAATATATTAACATTAATAAGATGGATCTTTTATATCTTCCTACATGATACAAGCTCGATAATTTCTACATGTTACAAGGGAAAAAACAAACATAATACAGAATTGTCATGTCTTTAACGTTAGAATGTAATTTGAATTGGAACAGAGAGGTGGTGGAAGCGTACATGGAGGAGATGAAGGGGATGTCGAGCAAGGTTTTGGAGATGGTAGAAGAAGAGCTAAGTATAGAGCCGAAGGGGAAGCTTAGCAAACTGGTGAAGATGAAAGAGAGTGATTCTTGTCTGAGGATGAACCATTACCCAGAGAAGGAAGAGACTCCAGACAAGGAAGAGATTGGGTTTGGTGAGCACACTGATCCACAGTTAGTGTCAGTGCTCAGATCAAACGACACTGAAGGTTTACAAATCTGTTTGAAAGATGGGAGTTGGGTTTCTGTTCCACCTGATCACTCTTCTTTCTTCGTTAGCGTCGGAGATACTCTTCAGGTATCTTTTCTGTTGCAACTTTTTGTTTTTCTAATGCTAAATATTCTCTCTTTTAATTTATTTTATTATCGAATTTTATAACTTAGAGAATTCCACATATTGAAAGTTAAAAAAAAAATCTGAAATGTATGTCTACGTTTATACATATCTTTTAACGTATAAACTTATTTCAATTTATATGAATATTTTATCAAATATAAAATTGTGCTAAAATTTCTTATTAAGAAAGATCTAAATCAAACAAATTAACATATGTTAATATTCAAAAATCAAGAATTCACCATTTTATGTTTGTATTTTTTAGACACTTGAAAGAGAACATTAGTTAAAAAAACCTTCAAAATTGAAACTTATTTGTGTAAGATTATGATTGGATCATTTGTTTTAGGATTCATCTTGTTGACATTTTTTTGATATATATAAACATATTCCCTAAACAATATAAAGAAAAACATTTACACTGTCTGGTTTGGAGTTAGACTCACATACTGATGTATGAAAATCATGTAACTAGAGTAGTAGACCATACCTTCACGTGACAAATACTATGAGAGTTTTATCACAAAAGAACTATGAAATGAATGATGATGGATTTTTAAATTAATTTTGTATTTTTCCTAACTTTTGAAACTAATTAACACCATATTATTGTTTTTCAAAGAAATCACACATTGGCGGTTATATATTGACAATTTTAGGTGATGACTAACGGAAGATTCAAGAGTGTGAAACACAGAGTGCTGACAAATACAAAGAGTTCAAGATTATCGATGATCTACTTCGCAGGTCCTCCGTTGACCGAGATGATTGCACCATTGACATGCCTTGTTCCAAAGCAGGATGATCGGCTTTATAAAGAGCTCACTTGGTCCCAATACAAGTCATACTGTTACAAGACTAAGCTTGGTGATTATAGGCTTGGTCTCTTTGAGAAATAACTTTCATATTCTATTTCCAATGGTTTAACTATTTTTTATAAATCGTTTTTATTATGTTTTATCTTAGTTTAAATAAATAATATATATCAGTTTATATGTCTTAACAAGAGAAGCAAAATAGAAAATATATGAGGGTTTCCGACTATTCTATTTTTTTGTATTTTAGTCAGTATTTCTTTTGATTTATGCTAAAAAAAATTTGTTTATTCATAAAATAATAAACAGTGAGTGTTCAACTCCTATTATTCTTGTGTAATTTCTAATTATTCACCGGAAAGATTCATGATTGTTTTCGTCAAAAAAGATTCATGATTGTTTTTCTAATTGACTTTTTAAATGGTTCTTATTTTTTCTTAGATGACATAGTTTTTTTGTTTCCATACCATCTTAAAAGCCTTTCTTTGTTTATTTTGCTGAGGCCCATATACACAAGCCTAACTAGACAATAGACATCATTTTGTGGGTCGAGGAGAAGCATTAAATCTGGCTTCAAATCCTAAATCAGAAGGCCCAAAGTCCACTATTGAAGCAATACTTCTGTTGCTATTATCAGGAGACTCCGATAATATAATATCTGGATTTTATTACATCGTTGATTTCATTGCATCCGTATTGGTATCGTTGTTTGGTATGGTAAATGGCAATGACATCAAAAACAAAAGGAGAAGGAGGCAACCACTACTAGCAAGCACGTCCTAAATTAAGTGTGCCCAACTTCTAAAGGTCACATTCATGTTCTATTTTTAAAGGACAACTTAATATTTTGTGTGGTTGTTATAAAAAAAACTAAATGAAAAAAAGAACCTATAATTGGGAAAATATAATTATTTACTTCTTTTTAAAATAATAATTAAAAAAAAGATTTACATTTGTTGAATAATAATTTAATAAGAAGTGTCCAACTGTGAATCACGTGCTTGCTTGTTTGATGATGTAATGGTTGCTAGAGCTGTTTGTTCAACTCTCCACATCGGTCGGGACAGAAGAAAGAGAGATATAGAGAGAGAGACATCTCCCCCTTGTCTTCTTCTCTTCTAATCTCTCTTTGCTTCTCTCCTCCTCTTCTCGAGCTTCGAGATCCATCAACGATGGCCACCGATGAGCCTTCTCTCACTCGCTGGAGCTTCCTGGTAAACACCGACAACTCTGTTCTTTCTCTCACCTAACTTGCATTCCTTACTTTTCGGACAAGGACAAAAAGTATCATTGGTGTTTCTTGAATACTTGTAGTAAATCGAAGTCAAACTCTTCAATGTCGCTTAGACTTTTTTAGACAAAAAGACCAATCTTTTTTTTTTTGGAGAAACCGAGGAAATTTTTAGATTAAGATGAAATTTGTTGTAGTCTAGTTAGCTGAGCAATGATCCCGTTTCCATTTATCTACAATCAAAAGGCGTGAGTGAGTTTTGAGGATTAATCGATTTCTTTCAAGAAAAAAAAAGTCTATGTATTTATTTATTAGGAGTTTAAAACGTTTTATGATGCCAAGTTTGGGAGGAAGAAGCTGCCTGAAGAGCCCCAGGAATCAAAGCCAGAAGATGGATCATCCAGCAACAAGCAAGAAGATTCTTCCCAAGTCGTCACCAATCCAGCTCAGGTGACTTTTTGCTTTTCTTTTTTTTCTTTTGCATTTTCTTTTAGCCTTAAGAGATTTCATGTAATAATATAATCTCTGTAATGTACTTAGAGCATCTCCAACCCCACTCTATTTTTTAATCTAAAATAGAGTTAAAAAATGCTCCAATGGTACTCTATTTCTCACTCTATAATAGAGTGAAAAATAGGTTTACTCCAAAAATATAGAGTAAATTGTTTTTTCTTTGTTCATCACTTTATTTTTTACTCTAAAATAGAGTACCATTGGAGCAAATTCCATCTCTATTATAGAGTCACTCTATTTTAGAGTAAAAAATAGAGTTAACCCTTGGAGATGCTCTTAGAGTAGATTGAGTAGTAGTGTCTGTTGTTGTGTTCTTTTGTCCTAAGAGGGAGGGATGACTCAAAAGTTTTGGGCTTTGGTGATGATTGCAGGAGGGTAACACTGGCGTGGCCAATGGAATCCGTGAGAAGCCGTAAGATCTTTGGTTTCCTTTTTGTTTTTTTTTTCTCCTTATGGCATATTGTTTGGGTATCTAAGGAATGGTTAGCATAAGCACTAACTGTTGTTGCCTTTTAATGTTTCTTCTGCAGAAAGAAGTCAATGTTCCCACCTTTTGAATCTGCAGAAACTCGTGCTCTCGCTGAGAGTCTAAGCAGGCAAGTCATCATGTCTACTTCTTCTTGTCTTGTGATGAGTTGGTGTGTGTGTGCGTTTCATGGTTTTGTTGGAATCCTTGTTTTTTTTTTTTCAGGGATATCATCCGTGGGAACCCAAATGTGAAGTGGGAAAGCATCAAGGGTTTAGAGAACGCCAAAAGGTTGCTCAAAGAAGCTGTGGTCATGCCTATCAAATACCCCTCGTATGTCTTTCTTTCTCTGCAATCTAAAAGCCAAATTGTCTAAGATAACTTTCAGTTTATGTTTGGTGCTTTGAACGAATCTCCCAACTTGTGATTTTTTCAGGTACTTTAATGGTCTGCTATCTCCATGGAAAGGGATTCTTCTTTTTGGCCCACCTGGTACCGGAAAGGTATGAATGATTGATTCTAACTCGAACATGTTATTCCTCTGAGGTTCTATTTTCTTGCATGACAAGTCTTGTTTGTCTATTACAGACTATGCTTGCAAAGGCTGTTGCTACAGAGTGCAACACAACGTTCTTCAATATCTCAGCATCATCTGTTGTTAGCAAATGGAGAGGTTGAATCTCCTTTACTCCATTATTTACTCTTAACCATTAGAAAAAACATTGCATTCTTTGTTCAGTTTGCAAAAAAAGCCTTGTTTTGGATTGTGTTTCCAGGTGATTCTGAGAAGTTGATAAGAGTGCTGTTCGATCTAGCTAAGCATCACGCTCCTTCTACTATATTTCTTGATGAAATAGACGCGATCATAAGCCAGCGTGGTGGTGAAGGACGCAGTGAACATGAAGCAAGTAGGCGTCTCAAAACCGAGCTTCTGATCCAGGTACAAAATGCTCAAGATCACAAGGATCATCAT
Source organism: Raphanus sativus (assembly GCF_000801105.2). Taxonomy (NCBI): domain Eukaryota; kingdom Viridiplantae; phylum Streptophyta; class Magnoliopsida; order Brassicales; family Brassicaceae; genus Raphanus; species Raphanus sativus. The sequence goes on from NC_079516.1 coordinate 48,501,532, forward strand.
CATCATCATCTTGGCAAACCATTAGTAACAAAAAATCTGATGATTGTTCAAAACATGCAGATGGATGGGTTACAGAAAACGAATGAGCTCGTGTTTGTTTTAGCAGCAACAAATCTTCCCTGGGAGCTTGATGCAGCTATGCTCAGGCGTCTAGAGAAGAGAGTATCCTTTTTGTTCTTTTTCTTTTCTTATAAAACTAAGAAAATGCTTAATATTATATGATTCTTCCTTTTTGTTTTGGACCTTAAATCTAGTGAAATCTTTAGATTCTTGTACCGTTACCGGATCCGGAAGCAAGAAGAGGAATGTTTGAGATGCTCCTGCCGTCACAACCAGGTGATGAGCCATTGCCTCATGATGTGCTGGTTGAGAAATCCGAGGGCTACTCTGGTTCAGACATTAGGATACTTTGCAAGGAAGCTGCAATGCAACCATTGAGACGTACATTGGCTGCATTGGAAGACACAGAAGAGATTGTACCTGAAGATGGTAAAATTAAATCTCTTTTGAAAAGAATCAAATCATTAGCATTTGTTTTTAGAAGAAAACAGTTGACATCTTCAGTTTTTTTTTTTTTTGTTATGTTGCAGAGTTGCCAAAAGTGGGACCTATACTACCAGAAGACGTTGACCGAGCTCTCAGCAACACTCGACCATCGGCTCATCTGCATGCACATCTGTATGACAAGTTCAACGATGATTATGGTAGCCAAATCCTCAAGTAAATTCGATGGAACTTACATATATACTTATATATGCCATCTATAGCTTCATTTTTATTTGTAATGGAAGCATCAAGATTTGGTTCTCTCAGTGACTTCTATTGGTTATTATATTTAAGAAGAAGAAAAAAAAACTTATAGTTGCTTTGTTGTAGCACTCTATTGGGGCAATCTATTTCTCATAAATAAAAACTTAAGTGTTTCTAATCTAGGAACTCCCGGACGGAATCGAAGGTCATGGCTAAGAGAAAAGGTTTTGGGATTATGGTGAATGCAATGGGAGATTAATTCAAACCATCAGGAAAAGACAGAGATATGTCTGTACCAAATTAGGAATGTCTATGAAATAGTGAAGCCACAAAACACCGATCTTACTCTTTAGAACAATCAAAACATTAGACAAAAAGAGAGGCACTCACACAAACCTGCAGAGGTAAGAATGAGAAGACAATTTTGGTCTAAGCAAGATGCTGTGAAAGGAAGTCATATACGGCAAAAAAAAAACATAAACAAGCATCCTTTGGAGGTGGTCTTAATGTTTTAGGCTTTTTTTTTTTCTCTCTCTCTCCAACAGCTATTTTAAATGAGCCAAAAGTTAGGGTTTTTGTGATTCTCTCTCTGGAGGATAGTTTGACAATGTCGTCGTCAAAGAAGGAGCAACCGCCGTCTCTGCTTCCATCGCTTCCGGACGACATCTCATCATTGACATCTTATCGCGTGTACGGAGGTGCGACTATCGAAAACTCTCCCTTGTTTCCAAGCACTTCCGATCACTTGTTGCGTCGCATGCGCTATACGCGAGACGATCACTGTTAGGATGCACGGAACGCCGTCTCTATGTGTCCCTCTCTGACGGAGAAAACAGCTATTACAATCCTTATATTCTCTGCCGGAAAGCCAACGGCAAGCACCGCTTGGTCCTTATCCCTTGGCCTACCAATATGCCTCACGTCCGAAGCTTTCTCACTTCGGGATCGAAGATATATGTGTTTGATAGTTTGAACAGTTACCAACATTTGCCAATTCCAAGCACTGAAAGTAGATTCCAAACGTTGCATCCCATGCCTAGTATGAATAATAATGTAACCATGTTTGCTTCAGTTGCTGGCGTCATTGACGGGAAAATATATGTAACTGGATATACTAAAGTCCCATCAGCGAATATGGTCATGGCTGTGTTCAATACCGAAACACAAATATGGGAGACTGCGACCGAGACCGAGACGATGATAGGTCGGCCCGTTGGTTGTGTGGTGATGGCTGGTAAGATGTACACGAGGGATCCTTTTAACAGCTTCGTTTACGATCCAAAGGAGTGTAAATGGGAGATAGAGGAGACGCTGAATATGTTTAAGTGGGAGGGTGGGCGTGTTGTTGATGACGTATTGTATTACTTCGATAATCTTGGAGGGAAGGTGTTGAGAGCTTATAACCCAAGAGAGAGTAGTTGGGTAGTGGTGAAAGGTTTGGAAAGATTGGTGGCTGAGGCGAGATTTTCAGAGTCGTCTTACACTGGGAGTTGCGGTGGGAAACTGGTTTTGTTTTTCTCTAAAGATCGTAGGATAAAAGGTATCCGCTGTGCGCAGATTTCACTTGAAAGGAGGCACCAGGGAAGAAGTGAGATTTGGGGTAAAATTGATTGGTGTGATGATGTTTTGTTTCGTAGTGATGATCTTTTCGTTACGAAAACTCTAGATGTTATTCTTTGATGCATGAAGTGGCAAGGTTTTAGTGACTCTCGGGGCTAGAGCTGTAAAATGCGCTCGCCCATCGTCCCAATCGCCGGGCTGGTTAAGCTTATTCTTGTCATATGAAATTTCAGACCTTGTCATTCCTTAATGAAATGACAACGCTAGGATATCTAGTTTTCCTCCAATTTATCAAAATCTTTTCTTTTCTCAGTTATATATAATTAACCCATAAATCTAACAACAAAACGTAACCGGAACCATCATAGCATATAATCTATATGGTTTTCTTAAACACGTGTTCATATGCTTTTGCACCTCTCCTCATACCTTAATTTGTGTTTCTCAGATAATTGTTCTTGTTATGAATTTTCTCGAACGTTAAGCTAAGCTGAGAAACACTTTTTTTTTTTTGGTAATCCTGAGAAACACAGGTTGATAATAATAATTAAAAAAAAAAATGTTTTATGCAACTTATACCTCCTTGACTTGGTCTCTCAAGTTCTCGACTTGTAACCGGTTATCTGAGCTGAACCTCTCAATCATTTTCCATGAACTCGTTCATCTCTCTGAGCATTTCAGTTGTAATACTCGTTCATATCTCTATTCAACCTTCCTCTTGAGCGTCCTATAATATTCAAAGATCAACACATTAATTGATATCATCATAACTAACTATCCAAAAACCAAGAACCATATGATTCTCATGGCTGGTTAATTGTTTGTCATATAAAATTATCAAACATGTAAGGTGAACCATCATAACATAGAATCCACTGCAAACGTGTTTATATGCTTTTGGACTTATAGTCTCTAGTATATCGGATTTGTAATCTACTTTTGTGTTTTTGTTATGTCTCAGATAAAATATCATTCACAAAAAAAAAACGAAAAAATACGTACAAAGCACTAATAGCAAAACCTATTGTTTCATTTAAAATAGGAAACATGTTATATTGCGTATTTGAGCCTAAAGTTAGGGTTGTTGTGACTTGTGCGTTTCTCTCTCATATTGAAGGATAGTTTGAGGATGTCGTCTAAAACTAGGTCAAAGAACAAGGTGAAATCGTCAGAACCGCCGTCTCTGATTCCATCACTTCCCGAAGACATCATCGTTGACATCTTAGCTCGTGTAGGGAGATGCTACTATCCAAAACTCTCCCTTGTTTCCAAGCATTTCCGATCACTTGTTACCTCCCACGAGCTATACTCAAGACGATTACTGTTAGGATGCACGGAGCACTGTCTCTATGTTGTCCTCTGTAACAGAGAAAACTATAAAAACCATTGTTATGTTCTCTGCCGAAAGGCCAACGGTAATCACAGCTTGGTCCTTATCCCTTCGTTTTCCAATTATATGCCTCGCAAGGGCAAGGGAGGCTTTGTCGCGGTGGGGTCAAGGATATATGTGTTTGGTAGGTTGAATGCGACAAGCATTGACTGTAGATCCCAAACGGTGCACCTCCTGCCTAGTATGAATGTAACCATGTCTGTTTCAGTTGCTGACATCATTGACGGGAAAATATATGTGAGTGGATGCTGTAACAACCAAAGGAAGATGGTCATGACGGTGTTCAATACAGAAACACAAATGTGGGAGCCTAAGAAGACAGCGCCAGAGACATTAATGAGTGATTGCATGTGGCCTGGTGATTGTGTGGTATTGGCTGGTAAGATGTACATGCAGGATGATATTAATAGCTTTGTTTTTGAGCCAAAGGAAAGTAAATGGGAAACGGAAAAGACGCTGAATATGTTCAGGTGGAAGGATGAGTGTGTCGTTGATGACGTATTGTATTACTACGATTGTGTTTGGGAGGTGTTGAGAGCTTATGACCCAAAAGAGAGTGGTTGGTTAGTGGTGAATGGTTTGGAAGAATTGTTGGCTCAGGCGAGATTTTCAGACTGGTCTTACACTGGGAGTTACGGTAGGAAACTGGTTTTGTTTTTTTGGAAAATGACAGGTAAAACAAGAGTGATTCGGTGTGCGGAGATTTCGCTAGAAAGACGTCAAGAAAAGGAGATTTGGGGTAAAAGTGAGTGGTGTGATGATGTTTTGGTTGGTGGTGACTTTTTCGTTAGAAAATCTCTAGATGTTATTGTTTGATGCACTAAGTACTATCCATATTCTTGGGCAAGGTTTTAGTGACTCTCAAAGCTTATTTTTTCATATCAAATTACAAACCTTGAATCATCATAATATATAATCCATATATATGGTTTACCTGCAAACGTGTTTATATGCGTTTGCACCTGATCTTCATGATGATGATTAGAGGAATCATACCTTTAATTTGTGTTCGTCAGATAATTGTTCTCGTTGTGAATTTCCAAGAACGTTGAGCTAAGCTGAGAAAAATATAATTAAAAATCCAAAACTAGACACTGGTTTTTGATTCACATTTAAAGATGTTCAGACCTCCTTTGACTTGGTTTCTCAGCTTCTCGACTTGTAACCGGTTATCTTATCTGATCTAAACCTCTGGACGTCGTGCATGGACACGTTCATTATCTCAGAGCATTTCAGTCTGTAATACGTGTCCCTCTCTTGGTCTAACTCCTTTTAACTCTTGTCCACCCTAAAACTCAGCGAACACATTGATTGAGATCTCATACCATCAAAGATTAAACACAAACCTCAGTTGATGTTTCGATAAAGCCACATTTCGCATACATATATGGACAACGGTGGTTCCCTAATATATGCGTATCCCATTTGATCCAAAGCGCTTACAACATACTCATGAACCCATCTTCCGCATTAATCCATAGCTCCTAGCTAAGCTAAGCACACGGCAGAAAGAACTTCTGGTTGGTAGATGTCACTTGCCCGTCCAATCATAAGAGCTTTGTCACTGCTTCAATGTTACTCTCAGGGAGAAGAAGGGTTATGGTGGTTATGATTCAGTGACAGCCTATGTTGAAAAGGGAAAGATTTCTGATGAACTGATCGAGGTATATAGTAGGTCTGGAGTGGAGGTGATACTCGTGCCTAGAGATGATGGAATTTGGGAAAATCACTTGGATGGTACTGAACATGATGAAGTTCACACGTGCTAATGAGTCACCCTATAATTGTGTGGTCATCTCGAAGCCCTTCAGAGATGCCGTGTTCGACAGTGTCGTTGAAGATGTTAAAAGCAAAGGATTCAATTTTCACTTTGAGATGCTTGATTACATGCTCAAATTTGGAAGCTCACTATGGTCTGCAAAATCCCTGTTAGATGGATAGTTGCAGCAGTGCTTCTATGTGAAGCAGCTCTCGCGAGCGCTTGTAACATTTATGTCTCTTTGAGAAAGACCAACGGCTTTGAAAAAAAAAACATAAAGGCAATGATTCTTGACAATATGAATTGACAAAAGGTTCTTTATGTAACCACATGTTTTAGGAGTGGTCTGAAAAAAGAATATGGCTTGGTTTTGGTATTATAACCAATAGATTTAAAATGTCTCAATACAAAAGACTATATAGAATATAGATGGTGAAATTAACAACACACGGCTCAAATGAAATAAATCGCTCGTGGCTGAAACTAAGGATGGAGAACTGATTCTTTACTCTTCCAGACAACTTCAAATAGAAAGTCTCAACACACAGACTCTGTGAACCTGTAAACCGTGTTTATATGATTTTGCACATCTCTCTCTTCGTGATGAAGATTAGAGGAATCATACCTTAGTTAGTGTTCCTCAGATAATTGTTCTTGTGATGTATATCCTCAAACGTTTGAGCTAAGCTGGAAAAACCCCAGGTAAGGTTGATGATATCAAATCAAACTTCACAATGTTTTTTTAGTCAATCCAAAAACTCAAAACACATCCAAAGATGTTCATATATATACTTTATACCTCCTTGACTTGGTTCCTCAAGTTCTCCACTTGTAATCGGTTCTCTGATCTGAACCTCTCGACATTCTGCATGAACTCGTTCATCTCAGAGCATTTCAGCTGGTAATACTTTTCCCTCTCTTGGTCTAACTCCTTTAACTCTTCAACCTCACTCTTTAGCGTCCTATAATGGTTAGAGATCACCACACTGATTGAAATGATAACTATTTCAAAAAGAAAACAAGAACAGAGAAGGATTAGTATCAAACCTCAATTGCTGAACAGAGCAGTGGTATTTGGAATCGAGATCTTGGAAGGTAGATCTGAGAAGTGTGATCTTGAGGTTCTGAGCAGCGATTTTCTGGTCGAGCATCAAACATTTGCGTTCTATTGATTGTATGCTTGCGTGCTTGGTTGCTAGTATCTGTGATTTTTCCACTTGTAGCTCCTTCTCCGCCTTATCAAATAAAAAACAATAGATCGATTTGATTTCGAACGAAATTTAATGCTACAGATCATCATCGACTCATAGAATCGCCGTTGAAACGGAGATGAATCGATTCTGTTACTTCCCACACTCGGAAGGTTGTTGAAATCAGTAGCGTACATTGAAAACTCGATGGTTCGATTGAAGGAATGCGAAGCTAGGGATGGATTGTTTGGTACCTGGAGAAGATGGAGACGTTGGTTTCTGGTAAACTCCATTTGATCTAGTCTCTCCTTGAAAGCTGCAGAAAGCGCCATTGCTAGAGAGTCGAGACCCAGAGAGAGAGACGAGAGACGAGAGAATTTGAATTTCGGAGGTTGGAAATAAGCGAGAGAGAGCAAGTATATTGGCACAGTTGTTCAAGGTCCATAAGTCTTTTCGTTCTTAACTGATTGCACTGTGCATGTTCTTGTGAACGTCAACCATTTCAACAATAAAATTCTATTCACAAAGCATTCAATGGACACAGCAGCAAAATATCAACCGAAACTGAGGAAGCAAAAAATGCACTATTCTTTTTCTTTTCTTTTGTTATACAAATGAACGAAATTGCACAACAAATGAGCTGCCACAGAATCTCAACTACAACCATAAAAAGAAAAAAAAAACTTGAATTACATATGGTAAAACCTCCAGTGGTGACTGCAATGGAGTGTTCCAGTTTCAGAAAGATGGGAAAAAAGGTAAAACTGAGTTTGAAGCCAAAGAGCCTGGTTTCAGTGATCTTTATTTAAACCTTCTTTCTGAAGAACAATACACCAATTGGACTTGTCGTAAAATCTATCAACTATCATTGCATTCCCTACTCCAGATGCCAACCTGTGAAAAAAAAAAATGATTTTACTACATGTTACAGTTTCCAAAAAACAAGACTAACTATGATGGATTGAATCTAATATGGTAAGCCTGAACCAACCTTTCAAGTTCGCCTTCGCTGAAGACGTGGTAGTATCTCTTGTACACAACAGCTCCTTTCCTATCGTCTTTCTTCGCAAGCCCACTCGCAAGTGCAGAAGCAGACGCACCACTAACCTCAGCACGGTGGTAAGGCAAATGCCACGGAACAAAGTACTCTTGCTGATTCATCATCTTCATACCCTCTCTAGTGCTGCTCTCATCGCTCTCCGGAATGCTCTCAAGACTCTTCTCATCCTCCTTCTGCTCCTTCACGCTCACGTCACTCTCCGGAATGCTCTCAAGACCGAAGCACGGGTTGTTCCTCATCCGAGGACTATTCATCGGACTACCCGGTCCCACCCACTCCTCAACATACTTCGGAGACAACGGCGTCCACTTAGTGAGCAGCGTCTTATCCTCCTGCTCCGCGGCCCAGACCGTTATAAGCACAAACCCGCCAGGCTTAACCACCCGAACCAGCTCCTCAACCGCGCTCTTCCTCCTCTCCTCCGTGCTCAAGTGATGCAAAACAGCGATCGATATCGCCGCGTCGCCGAACCCGTCTCTGTAAGGGAGATTAACCGCGTCGGCGACGAGAACCTCCTGGCCCTTTTCAGAGCAGATCCTGATGAGCGGGTCGCTTATGTCGCATCCTATGAAGAAACAGTTCGGGTTCAGGCCCAGGTACTTGCCGTTCCCGCAGCCGGCGTCGAGGATCACGGATCCGGGAGGTAACGACTCGAGGAAGGCGGCGACTCTGGGCCACTTGGCGTACCTTGTGGAGCTGAAATGAGGGGCGATGGCGTCGTAGACTCGGTGGACGTACTTTTTCTCGATCTCTGGTGTTGATTTAACGCTCAGGGACGACGAAGATAGATTCTCTTCTTCGTCTTCTTCTTCTTGTTGTTGATGAGTAGGTTTCAGTTTGACGTCTCTCATTTCACCGAGCTCTGGAACAGGTGGAGTTAAGCCGCCGTTAGTTAAAGTGGAACAAAATTTTAGTTCGGAGATTGAAGATCTAGGTAAGTAGCGGCGACTACATACTTGAAATCGAGTCCAAATCATGGCATTATTTTGAAATTTTATAAATCGAAAGTCAGATTGATTTGAGGAAGGGGAGAAGAGGAAAGCTTACAGAATCGAGAAGAAACGGCGAGGCGAGGCGAGGCGAGGAGAGGAGAGGCGAGATGATGAGTGTGGATCGGATTGGTTGGTGATCTGGAAACCGAAGGTTAGATTTAGGGTTTTATTGAAGAGATAAAAAAATATCATTTGGACTACTCTTCAATACTTTTCTGATCTGTACCGGTTTGTGGTTTTAGCTCAATTAAATGGTTTAGATTAATTTATAATTTCATTTTGGTTTGTTTGCAAAATGTCAATTGAGACAATTGAGACAATTGCTCCATCTTTTTCTTTTGTGCCAAAAAATAATAATTCAATATTGTAGCTCGATCTCCACCTCCCAACGATCTTGAAGATGTAAATATCTCACATTTATCATGTTTGAAACGTCTAATCTCACAATTATTTGTTCCACATGCAGTTTGTGATTCTTAAAATATTCCAGTATGTTGAATTTGAATCTCAATACGGCGGCATTCACAATCTTTTTATTCATATATTATGCCATCAGTTAAGACTTTCCTATTGCTTTTCAGTTTCAGCATCTAAATTTTTATATTGTTCTAGTATTCTGTATTTAAAATATATATATATATATGGTCTTATTTACAAAAAGTGAATCATCGGAATGACGGTTAGTAGGCCTAATGGTTAGTCTAGATGCAAAGAACATACCAAGTTTGTGGATGGATCATTGTTGAAGCCATCTGAAAATGAAAGATTTTTTTAAGATCTTAGAGTAAATGCAATATTGTGATCATGAAATCATGGTTGCTAATGCTGAATGGTTAAGTCGAGATATAGCATATTGAATTCTAAAGATGCAACTGAGATATGAAATGATTTTCAAATATATGATGTGTGAGCAATTTACAAAGGAATAACCAACTAGTGAGCGAACGTGGTTTAGACTTTTTATTTTATGAATGAAATCTATGTTTGCTCCAAAAAAAAAGAGAGAAGATTCGAATATTTTTTTAAAGGCTATAGATTTGTTTGACAGCATTGGTGATAAACTTTAAATTATCTAAAACCATGTTCGCTCATTAGTCCATTGTGCATAGTAATTATGGTTTTCATTTCAAAACCGAACATCAAAAATTGGCGTTTCCAACGTTGTTTCGACTTTTTGTCGGTGTGGGGCGGAATGGCGTGCTTAAATTATCTAATCAAAATAAACACGTGATGACAATTATTTAGTTAAATGATGATAACAGATTTGCTTAAAACGGATAGTGAACTGACCAAACATGTAACATCAATCATATGTAAATAGTTATTTTTACTGCATTGACATGTTTTATATATCTCTTAGTTTGCATACATCTCTAACTTATTCGTATATGCAATCCATTCACGGTCAAATCAATACGAGGAAACTCTTTCCAAATACTTGAATATATAGTATACTTACCAAACTAGCTATAAGGATATGGATTATCTGACAAACAATCCAAAACAGGATGCAGAAAAAGCAATGGTTTTGGAGGGACGTTTTGTTGGATGTACAAGCAAGCTACTATGGACACACTTTTTATGATATACTATCATTTTACTGGGAAACACGCGCATGGAAAGACTCAGTGAATTCCAGTTATGGAGAAATAATGAACATCCCAAGATCTTTAATATGGAATACACGTACATACTGCATATTTATTTCACACGATCAAATCTACTCTTAAAGAGTTTGATGAAAATCCACTCCAACTGATTTTTTTTTTTTTTGAAAATTACACTCCAACTGATTTTGGTCATGTTATTTGAAAAAGAGGTTTTTAGCTTTATCCTAATTCATAACATGTGTAACAAAGAACCGGTTACTAACTAAAAAAAACGTGTAATGCAAATGATTTCAAAAGTGTTAGAACCATTGTTCAAGGCAAGAATCCTTCTCCCATGTTCCAACAACCCCACTATGGTTGTCATGAGTTTTTTTTTGTTTATGTATTACATAAAATGGAAGTTTTAATTTTACAAAATTTAAAAGAATCCCATCTTAGCAAATAGGAAGATTAATTACCATTAGCTTTAACAAAAAGAAAAAGAGAAGACCGCCGTCACAAAAACAAATGAAAATAATACAAAAATGAACATTTTACACGTGCAGGAAAAACGAGATGTAAAGTTGTGTTCTGTCCAAATTTCGCCGTTCAGTTGCCAGCTTTTGTCTCGTGGTATGTTCATGATCCTTCTCTCTCTTCAACCACACGACACATACACAACACGCGATACACGCACACACTCATATTTATATAAATCAATCGACTCGCTCAATCACATCATCATCAATAACTTCAGAGCCTTTACAGCTTTACTCATAATTAAAAGATGGAGATGCAAAGTAATTGCGACTTGGAACTTCGCCTTCTTCCTCCTCCTTGTGATCCAAGCACCTCAGAAAATCTACAACCAAAGCAAGAATCTGAGAAAATGGTTATTTTCTACAACGGCCACGTATATGTTTCTTCAGATCTTATCCATCTCCAGGTACTACATACATTTACATATCCATATCCATAGTATCTGACTTTTAATATAGGGGGATTTATTAACAATGATTTCTAACTTAATGCAGGCAAAAGCTATACTATCACTAGCGAGTGGAGACATGAAAGAGAGACCATTATCATTCGAAAGTTCAGACGGTTCGGATCCTTCAACAATCCCTAACATTTTGACCCGAAAGGCCTCCATGAAGAGATCTCTTCGTAGTTTTCTTCAAAAACGGAATGTTCGGATCCAGGCTTCTTGTCCTTACCAACATTCTCGATAATTTTTGTTTATTATTTTTCAGTTATTTTTATGTTAAGACATTGCGCTAGCACAGATTTTTTTGGTTTATACGGATTGATTTTCCGTGTTCTTGACGGATTATACAAATACTTGAATTGTTGAAGAGTTAGTTTGGCCAAGAACTCAAATGATGTACTATATATATAGATAATTATGTCCTATAATGCTCAGCCATTAGGAGTTTGCTTTGCTTCGGCTCAAACTGGCTTCGGAGTCCATGAGATTTTTGAGGCATAAGGGACCATATCCTTTGCGATATTGTTAGATTGATACTGCCGGTTCTTCATCACACTATCAGATATTTCAATCTCAATTCGATTTTCATGCAGATGGGACAAAGTTCAACTCTTCAAATGATCTCAAACTAAAAGTTTTTGATTATTTGAGGTTACATAAGTGCCGGTGCAAAAGCCAGTTATCAAAGAGTGAGCCGAAGTTTTTGAATACTTTTGGAGGTTACATAAAGGAATCTATAGAGAGTTATAATACTCATTTACACAATTAATTAAATAAAATTTTAGATAAAATGGTATTTCCATGCACAATCGTTTTTTCTAGTTTTTCATCGTCGTTGTTCGAACCAATAATCCTTGTTTGTTGTCTTGACATAGGTATTTTCAATATATACGGCATAGTTTCAAGCACCACTAGTAGTTGATCTTGAGCTAAAATTTGCGAAACATCCATTTAGCGCCAAAATCTGTAAACGTTTTATACATAAATTTTAGAACAACAAAGTGTTTTTGAGTGTTCATGGTTTAAATGCAAAAATACTTTTCGTGTTTAGGTGTCTAAATACATAGGACCGGACGGACCTGCCACTAGTCTAAAATAAGTTCTTTCACAAATAATATTGTATCACCACATAAACTTTACGGTAGGTGGTATATATTGAAAATTAGGAAATTTGTAAAGTGATCAAAGGTAAGTTGGTTTCAAGCTGTATTTTGGAAGCTTTGTGAAAAAGCAGATTAAGATCAGTAAAGAGATCTCGTACTGATCAAGAAGATGTTGATGGAAAGCAAGATGAAACAAATTGAAAAAGAAGCAGCTGGTGAGAAAGAAGAGATGGAGAAGTTGCACATATCATTCTAGTAAGAAATCAGATGTCTTTGTTTGTTAAAACAATACATATTAAAAGCTTAATCTATTGGGGTCATATAGACATATATGATATATACACAAAATGTTCAATATACGCTGGTTGGTTATGATGTACTTTGTGGCTTATGGGATGTTCGATGTTAGTTTGACTCGGACCCTTCCATTCTTTGATTTTCCTTTAAGATCAGTTCATGGCTACAAATTATAATTGTGCTTACGCAACTTCAAATTAGGTCCTCAGTTTCTTCAAATCTTTTATATATGGAATATGCCACATTAGATGAGCTTTTTGCCGGTAAGTAAGACAAAATAGCCGAAAGAACAAAAGGAAACTGAGAATGATAATAAACGTGCAAGATTAGACGCAATACGTTTTTTTTTTCTTTTTTACACGCAATAAGTTAAGTTTGAAGAACCAAAACTTGTACGATGAAAGCAAGATCAGCCGCCAACGTGTGGAATCACATGAACTTCGCTATTGACACGTAATAGCTTAAACCAACAAGATGATGATCTACTGTCGATACACATGTATACTGTTCATATATATATTGTAAATTTATCACTATATTTTGTTTCAGTTATTCTTCAATCACTATGATATATACTGACTTTCTGAAAAAATGTTTATACAATGTCTGAATAAAAGTGGTGAATTTATTTGAATCACAAAAAGGTGATTTCTAGATGACGCAATAACTTTTTGACTAGAAAAAAGTATTGCGTTTTCTCGACAATGCTATAATTCATGCATGGAAAATGATTATAACTAATAGAGGTGTTTATTTCTTAACTGAAAAAACATTGTACAAGTAATATAGAGGTGGTTGCACACAAAAAAAAAACTAATAGAGGTGTTGAACTATAAAAAGAAAAGTTGATGTACTTTATTTATAGCCAAAATAAGAGATTAAGAAACGGATAAAATCAGATCAATCGTTTTGATTCAATCTTCAAATGGCATTGTATATCTGTAAATTTGAATCGTTAGGTGAAGTAACAAAACAAATTCACTATTAATAGATACGTGGAAGCGAAGCTATTGTCTATACGTTGTTTTTTTAACTTTGTTGTGCTTTCGAAACGTGGGACATTTTGTCACATGATGGCGTCATTGACGTGTAGAGGTTGACCTTGGCCTAAATGTTATTCCGATTTGCTTATATCATCACCCTATCTCGACAAGATTTTTAACTTTGTTCCTATCCTAACACATATTAAAATGCAATGTAGTTTGTACACTTTCAGGTAAAACAAAGGATCAACCATTGAATAATACATGCAGGAGCTGATTGGGCTATATTTCCACGTAACTCAAAAGTTATATCACCATGGCACGACAAATCGCGAATCGTGGCAGGATTCACAAGCAGGATTTAGTGGTTGTCAAGGGTAGAATAGAAACTTCATGAGCTCAATAATTCAGATTTTATGATCACAATTCACAGTATATAAAGAGCACTTCGAAGATCAAACACAATACACTCTGCACCCTCAAACTCCAATGCTCAACCCATCTCAAACTCTCACTCAAAATGACGGAAATGCCATCTTACACTGTTGAAAACCCTAGTTTCGAGCCTACCAAGGCCAAGAAACAATACAACATATACTCCTCCGTAATACCAATCCTCTTATCGATATTTACCTACGTTTTGATCTTTTACGTCCTTGAAGTATCTCCTTCTTTGATCTTCAACGACACAAAGATCTTGTTCTTCATCTCAAACACCCTTATCCTTGTCATAGCCGCAGACTACGGTGTATTCGCTGAGAGAGTGAACCACAACTTTTACGGAGAATACACGGCCGCGATGATGAGAATCGACGCTAGAGACAACGCTAGACCTGAAAACTCAGGCTATGAGATGAGTTTGGCGGAAGTAACCATGAAACGTGAGAAACAAGAAGAAGCAGCCAGAGAGAAAGAACCTACACGGTATCTGCTTTGCAAGAAAGCGGAAGTTCTTGAGAAAACCGTACAAGTCGTAAGCGAGACCAAACCGATAAAGAAACTTATCGAAAAACACGAGCCGACGACAGATCAAGAGACCATCAGTAAAGGAGAAACTTGGGATGCAAGAAATTTGGTGAACCCTAAACCGTACGGGAGAAGCAAATCGGATAAAGCACGTTCAGAACGTATTCATCGAGAGATCAAACACAGACGTAGAAGTTATGATCGAAGCAAGTCTGACGATAGCTCGAAATGGATGGTTGTTAACAAGTGGAAGAAGGCTCCTCATGAGGAGAAGTGGGAGAATGTAAGAGAGGAATCGGAAGAATTTGCGAAAATGTCGAACGATGAGTTGAACAGACGAGTTGAAGATTTCATCCAACGGTTCAACAGAGATATCAAACGACAAACTTTTGACTAGGTTAATTCAGTTTGGCGTAGCAAGTTTAGTCAACCTTTGGGTGTTATTTTGTGATGTTTGTGTCGTCGTATAGCATGTTTGTTTATTGTTTTTATTTTGACTTTTCATGCGTTTGTCATAAGAGTTGGTAACTAATGAGATCATGGAGGAGAAAACCGTTTATTGTTTATTTCTGTGACATTAGGTGTTTAAAAAGAAAAGATTGTTGCCGACTGATTTGGTTAATTATCATCAATATCAATAGGCTCAAATGGTTTAGTCAATGGAACCTTTGAAATTTAAACATGCCGACAGAAAAATGTTTGTTGGAATATGTAAAAAAAAATATATATTTGCCAATACTGGTTTATGACATTTTTCTTACATTTTTCATCAATTGTAATGCATCAAACGTAGATGCCAATCCTTTTTCGCTGAATTAGTTTAAATATGATGTTTGTTCTATGAATCTGATATGCAATGCCATGGTCCTTAATTTCTTCAATATTTTTTGTTCATCATCTTGTTTATTGTTGGGAGTATAACTCTGTTTAAATCCATCATTAACTGAACCTGAAATTTCCTCTTGCCCTCTTTAATTACCCTGACATGACATGACTATATCAATTTATATACTTTCAATGAAGTATATGAATCCAACCACAAAGCAATGCATTGTAACATCATCAAGACAAGATCACAGATAAGTTTGGTCCGCAAAGACATTGGTTAGAAAACATCCAAAACTGTCCAGTGACCTTAAAGTTGCTCGATATCAGTGGCTGCGTCAGGGCTTGCAAATAGCCAGCCTCTACATGTGAAACACTAGAGAATACGAATAAGGCAATCTCAAACGAGCCAATCATTGTACAACAGAAACGCCACGTGTTTGGATGTCTTTTTTGTATTATCCAGACTCGAAAATCACACACTTTGCAATCTAAATTCAACCAATCACAACACGATATAATGCCACGTGGTAATAACCCACATCACCTTCTTCTTTCTTTCTCCTTAAGGCCACATCATCTCTCTCTCTCTCTCTCTACACTCACTTCCACCATGTCTGCAGCACTGAGCTCGTCTCTCTACATCTCCCCAAAGAAACCTTCATCATGTCCACCACAGCAATCTCTATCCACGAAACCCACAACCATCAAAACCACTCTCCACAGCCACCCACTCTTCTCCGTAGCCGACCAAGGCGTAACCCTCCAGATGAAAGAGAAGATCCTATGCCTCGAGCTCATGGGAATCGACTCCGGCAAAGCTCTCTCTCTCAACCCTTTCCTCCGCTCGGCCTCTCTCGACTCCGTCGAGTCCGTCCTCAACTTCCTCCAGTCAAAAGGAATATACCCAAACGACCTCCCGAGGATCTTGGGGATGTGTCCTAAGATCCTCACTTCCGACGTCAGAACAGAACTCAACCCTGTTTTCGTGTTCCTGTCGAGCGATCTCCGCGTCCCCGATAATGCGTTCCGAAGAGTGGTCAAGAAATGCCCGAGGCTACTGATCAGCAGCGTGGAAGACCAGCTCAAGCCTGCGCTGTTCTACTTGCAGAGACTTGGTTTCAAGGATCTTGATGCTCTTGCTTACCAAGATCCTGTCTTGTTGGTCTCTAGTGTTGAACACACTCTCATCCCAAAGCTTAGGTAAATATTTAATTATCAATACTACTAAAATATAAACATAATCTATAGTCCAACTATTTTAATATAATTATTAAAGCCTCTTGTGAATTATTTTTTAAAAATATTATACAAATAAAAAACTAATAGAATTAAAAACACAAATGCCGCCCTAGTTATTTTTAAAAATGTTACTGGTGATTATTAGATTTAGACTTTACATTGTGATTTATTTATTTTTGGTTAGATTCTTGGAGAGTATAGGGTTTACGAGATCAGAAGCGATTGGAATGATCCTTAGATGTCCGGCTCTGTTCACATTCAGCATAGAGAATAACTTTAAACCAAAGCTTGATTACTTCATGGGAGAGATCAAAGGTAGACTGGAGAATCTGAAGGAGTTTCCGCAGTATTTTGCGTTCAGTCTAGAGAAAAGGATAAAGCCTAGGCACCTGGAGTCGATGGAGAGAGGTTTGGAATTGCCGTTGTCGTTGATGCTTAAGAGCACTGATGAGGAGTTCGAGCAATTGCTCCAGCAAACAAAGCACTCTTCAGTGGTAAATGTGTAATGTTATTGTTGTATATGGTGGGGAAGTGTTACGGTGTGTATTAATAGTATTTTGACATTGTTCCATGTGTATGTGAAATTGATATATGGTACCAATGACCAGTTGAAAGAAATTGTGGTGACAGCAAAAGAAGAACATAAAACTCAAGATCATAGATAAAAATTAGCTTAAAGTCTTGGTAAAGAGGAAAAAAATAACAGAAATTGGGCTTGAGTGGGCCGGGCCTCTGAGGTTAGGAGTTTAGTAGATATGTTTTTTTTTGTGCGACTTTAGGAGGTTTGGTAAAGACTTATCTTGTAATTATTTGAAGGGTGATAATGAAAAAGATATCATTAAACCTTAAAGCCCTGAGAGAAGCTCGGTCGTCACTTGATAGTGTGGAAAACTTTTAGTTTAATTGCATTTCCATGGCGTCGTCTTCCTCGTCTTGGTCATTAAAATTTATACTACTACTACTACGACCTTCCTTTGTTGGAGAATAAGCAAAAAACGAAAGTCGTCGGCTACTATTTGGTTTCTCTCCTCTGTATTCAGAGATTCACAATTGAACAAGTCAGAAGAAAAAGAAGATGGTAATAATGACGAGGGGTATTTGTCGCAAGTTCCGCAGCTTCTATGTCTGCTCTCGATCTCTTGTTGTCGCCTCCTCTAACCGCTTCGCGATCATCCCTGATCAGGGTCACTCTTCCTGTTCCGACCTTACATTCAAGGTTATTTTCATACTCCTCCAAATAAGTTTATTGTTTTTCTTTTTGTTGTGCGACTTATCCTATTAATTAGAGGGTGTTTTGTATTAATGAGTTTATTGGTTAAAGGTTGTGTTTTTTTTTTTTTACTGTGCGACTACTTGTCTATCAATTAGAGGTGTTTTGTACGAATGAGTTTATTGGAGGTAATTGGAGGTGTATATATAGTAGTAATCAATCCGAAAGCGCTGTCTTTCTCTTTTTCTACTTTCTAATAACGTCAGCACTGAGAAAGTTTTTTACTTTTTTACCCGTGTGGTATATCCATGTATGTGTGTGTGAGAGAGAGAGGGGTTAGGATAAGAAAATGATTGAAAAAAGGAGTTTAGTTTTATCTTTGAATTTTCATGTGTTGCGTAGATTTGGGTGACCTAACCAAAGTGTTATTCTTTTGGTGATGTTTTTAGTAGGGTTACGTTTGCAGAGGTACTACTAATAGTACTAATTATTCATTGAAGAAGAATTCTCCGGTTTGGGGACATCACCTCTATCACCACACCACACCACCTCTGTTGTTGAGGTTTCCACTTTTTACCCTACCTGTATTTATTTACAACATTATTTCATCATGTCATGATGTGCTTATTATACTTTGGTCCTCTCTTGTGGAAGAAAAAAACCCAACTGTTTGATTTTTTTTTTTTTAATTGTTTGTTGCTCATCTGATTGAGAATTTTTGGTTATTTAAAACTTTTAAACGTATTGCATGATTTGCTATTGGATGTTGATGTTTCTGATGAAAATGTGTCTGCTTTTGTGGGTATATATGTAGGTTCCGAAACTTGCCTCTGCTGCTGAATACTTCTTCAAAAAGGGTGTGGAAGGCAAACAGTTTCGTCCAACCGTAATGGCCAATACTCGCTTTTCTGTTTCCATATCTTGTCATCATGTTCACAAACCATTCTCTCTCTCTCTCTCTCTAGCTAACTGGTCTGGTTTTATTGTTTACAGATACTGCTGTTGATGGCGACAGCTCTGAATGTACGCGTACCAGAAGAAGCATTGACTGCTGCTGAATCAGTAGCAGATATTGTTCCATCATCAGAATTACGTGTAAGGCAACGGGGTATTGCTGAAATCACCGAAATGATACATGTCAGTAGTAGAGTAACTATACTCTTCTTAACCCATCATCACATTCTTTAAAAATCGAAAGACACACCATCCTTTTTCTGCTTTGGTCATAACTGTAGGTTGCAGGCCTCCTGCACGATGATGTCTTGGATGATGCGAATACAAGGCGTGGTGTTGGTTCCTTAAACTTTGTTATGGGTAACAAGGTACTCTCACCTTCTAACGTGTCTTCCACTTGATATTTTTTTTTTGTATTTTGGCTAATTATGATGCTTCAGGTAGATATTAAGATATGACTTCACGTGTTGTAGATATCAGTATTAGCAGGAGACTTCTTGCTCTCTCGGGCTTGTGTGGCTCTTGCTGCTCTAAAAACACAGAGGTAAGAAAACTAACGCATATACCCTTCCATTTGCAAACTTGTTCAATAACTCGCTTCATTGTGTCTCTCTCTTTTGTAGGTTGTATCGTTACTTGCAACTGTGGTAGAGCATCTTGTTACTGGTGAAACCATGCTAATGACTAGCACAACCGATCAGCGTCATAGGTGGGTTGCATTTCTCCTCTCTATTTTTCAAAAAAAATAGAATCTACTCAAAGTCTTCTAGTAAAATGTATATTATCAGTGTTTGTTTATGCAAATATGATTTTAACTTTTTTCCATGGTGGCTACAGCATGGACTACTACATGCAGAAGACATTTTATAAGTCGGCCTCACTAATCTCAAATAGCTGCAAAGCAATTGCGTTACTAGCTGGACAATCAGCACAAGTCGCCATGTTAGCTTCTGAATACGGGAGGAATCTGGTTTCGTTACCTATCCCCCATCTTCTTGAACTAGTCTTTTTTTTGTCCACAATGTTTTGACCTGTTAGTCTTCTTATCTTTTTGAAGGGATTGGCATACCAATTGATAGACGACGTTCTTGACTTCACGGGCACATCTGCTTCTCTCGGAAAGGGATCGTTATCTGATATACGCCAGGGGATCATCACAGCTCCAATACTCTTTGCCATGGAGGAGTTTCCTCAACTACGCACAGTTGTTGATCAGCTTGAAAAAGATCCAACAAGCGTTGACATTGTAAGTGCCTACTAATGTATATATTGAATAAATTTTCGGAGTTTTTTTTATGTTATTATTATATCCCATAAAAAAACAAAACAAATCCAGGCGTTAAGAGTATCTTGGGAAGAGCAATGGAATACAAAGGACAAGAGAATTGGCTGTAGAGCATGCGAATGTGGCAGCAGCAGCAATAGGGTCTCTACCTGAAACAGAAGATGAAGATGTCAAAAGATCAAGGCGGGCACTTATTGAACTGACCCATAGAGCCATCTCCAGAAACAAGTGAAGATAAAACAAAACAAGTCTCTACATACAACACCAAACATCTGTCATCACTTCAGTTTCATTTCACGAAACGATTTGTTGGACAAGAAGTGGTTTTCATTTTAAACAGCATACGTTACTTGTGAGATCATTCTCAGCATCTCTTGTGAATTTGGTTCTGGTCTGGTTCTCTAATAGAATGTTTGAAACCATCTTTAAAAGCTGAAACAAACTGTCGGAACTAGTAAACAGTAAAGCTCGATACAGTGATTCCATCAAAAAGTCTTCTGAGTTTTAGTAATAAAGGTTTATACACTGAAGTCTGAACCGTAAAAGAAACACGCAAAAAAAAAACGGTTAAGGATCAGTCTCCTCATCAAAGTCCATGAGAAAATCGGTTAAGTTCTCAGAATCATCCACGGCTTCGTCTACAGACATACGACCTTCCTTTTTCGGTTTTGGCTGTTTCAGAAACCAAACACATAAACATCACCAACACACACACACACACACGCATACATATATAGGCGGCTAAAGCTGAATGTGTATCTTTTACCTTGGAGTTGCGAAGCTCAGGAGTACTCTTCAATACACTCCAGTTCCTCGGCACTTTCTCATCTTTTTCTGCTTCTTCTGCATCCTCTTCCTCGTCCTGTCACACAATATGTCAACACAGATGATGATAACATCAAGAAACAATGAAGCAGAAGAAAAAGGAACTCACATCGTTTTCACCAATATCAACAGCTTGTGCCATTGCATCATCAATGTCAGGCACCTGCATTCACACTCATACAATTTTATCAAACAAAACATCTCAATGAGAATAAAAAGACTGGTCAATTTTACCTCGAGCTGCTCGGTTTTCTCTTTTGCCAGTAGTGTTTCATGCATCTCTCTCGAGATAACTTTGCCATTCTGATCAAATCCAAACAAAGAAAACAATAAGACCAAAGACAAAAAAAAAGAACAATAAAGTTAGTTTGAGCAAAGCAGACCAACCTCCTTCAGGTAAGAGAGCATGTTTGGTGTCGGCTCATGAAAATCAGGTCCTCTGAAGTCCATAACCGCATCCGGAGCTTGAATGTAGTTAATCGTCGGGTAAACTGGATCCCCACCCCAAACTACAAACCAAAACCATGAAAGTTAATAGTCTAAAGATTGAATACACACATAAATGAGTTTGAAGTTTCATACTCTGCTTAATCTGATCCTCCCTCATCCGCATTGCCAAAGGATCCCTCTTGATCCTAATATCAGTTCCCATCATTATCCGATACTCTCTATCTGTCTGATGAGAGAACATCTCAATCAGCTGTGTGTTTTCATCTTCACCCGTCTCTTCAAAATGCTTCTGCACAGCTTCTCGTGACGTGTCTCTCCTCCATGCCTTTACCCATTCAGAGTAAAAAGCCATTGGACCTTCTTCCGCTAGCCTCTCTCGCTCGGCTTGCAGCCTCTCTTCCTTGAAAAGATGCCGTCTAGCTCTGTAAAGAGAAGTTTCAGTAAGCGTTGGTTCTTTCCCGTAGAGCTTCACTTGTCCTGTCTCTGCCATCGCCTTGAGGAAAACCTGCAACAGCAAAAACATTAGGAAGACAAGAAGACACATGTGTTATATCTCACTGTAATTGAGCTCACCGTTTCAACATCAGGACGTCTTCTCTGCCACCTAGACCACTGTTCTTTCTCCGGTTTCCTCCAGTTCCACCAACTCTCATCGCTAGTGAGTGTCTTCTCAATCTGTTTCTTCTTAGTCGGATCAATAAACGGATGTGGCCTTCCAAGCTTCTTGTCCAACTCAAAACCACTCTCTTCCTCTTCTTCTTCCCCTTCAACCTCATTGTCATACACAACAAACCCGTTTGAAGAATCGTTCTCCTCTTCCTCAGAGTCAGACACTTCATCATACGTTTCAACGGTCGAACTCCCCTCGGTAGCTTTCCTGTTCTTCTTTCTCCTACTCCCAGGATTCTTACCATAAGAAGGGAAGCTGGAAGACTCGCCAGCTGGTTGAGGAGCTCTAGCGGCTCTAACCCGGCTCGAAGTCCCTTCAGGCCAATAGTCCTCACCTGGAATGCTGGCACGTGCCCCGGACGCTGGCTTCATTTCCCCAGAAGTTGAATCCATGTAACTGTAGTAAGGTGCCCTCTCAACAGACACGTACTCGTATCCGTCTCCATCCTTTTTAGAAGACCCTTCACTTGCATCATCCTCCTTCTTGCATTTGATACAATGACGCATTAATACATCCTTGGAAGTAATCCCAACATGTAATCTCCTGATTGGGAATCCGCATTTAACCCGCCTCTACATGTATTAAAACAACTTTGTAATCAGCTTGACATTACATGTGAGTTATAAAAGCATGAATGTGTAATAAGAAGTAAACCTGTAATATACAAGTACCGAGCTTTCCACTCTCTGTGAATAGTTTATCTCGGTAGAGCCAGGAGGTGGTTGATATTGACGCCATTACACTCTCTCTCTCTCTGCTTTTCACTGTAATTTCTACATAATGAGAAAAATAGTCACACATCATTGGAACTCAATTATGCTCAGAATCAGTATGAACTAGAAGCTCTCTACAAAGCCAACATAAGAAAAGCCTAAACCCCAAGGATAAAAATCCGATCTTTAAGCATTTCTACAGCGCTTCAAACTCGAATTTGAGAAGAGGGAGAAGAAAAGGACGAACCTTTTTGCTTTTCTAAGTGATACTACTGTATGAAGGGCTTTTCGATTATCTGGAAGAAGAAGAAGAAGAAGACTCGAGCGCTCTCATCTGCTTGAGGTTGGTTTCGTAGGGGGGTTTTGTTGTCTGAAGATTTTCAGTTTTTGGGTTTATCCATTTATCTCCTGCGTTTTCTCGACTCACCCGCTGCTCCACGCGCCGATGTAAGAACCTGGGATTAGTGAAGAGGAAATCGATGGGCTTGATTTGCCTAACTAAGGCCCATTTGTAATGGTTCTTACGAGATTGGGAGCTCAAAGCCTGTTGGGATTATTAAGTGTAGGGAACTTCTTGCTGGTGTAACACACACAAACACACAAGATGACTTCTAAACAGTTGGATTCTATATTAATCAATTACTAGATTTTGACCCGCACGCCCGTGCGGGTGTATATTTCAAAAATATATTGCTATTTATTTTTCATGTCAATATCAAAATTGGATAAAAAATTCAAATCTGAAGAACCAAACCGGCCACGATCCGAAAGAATAATACCAAACCCGAACCAAAATTGATTAAATATCTAAATTATTCAAAATTTTGATATTTAGACAACCGAAACCATAACCATTTCGAACCAAAGTATTTTGAATATCAAAATGTATCCAAAAAAAAATTATATACTTATATACATATTAATTATTTTTAGTTTTATTGTATATAAAAACATACATAATATATATGATACTTTAGGTTGGTTTAAATACTTGAAAATATATAAAATAGTCAAATATAAATATCTAACATAGTGGAAGTACACTCAAAACACCAAAATATTTAAAATAATTATTGATTTTTGATCCAAAATTTAAACCAAACCAGTTTATATGTTAAGTTTAGATATTATGACATATATTATTCATATTTATATACAATATATTATTTTATTTATAGATTTTAAGAAATTCAAAATATATAATGAATTTAAAAAATAATTTAAATGGGTTATCCGAACCTGAACTGAACCCGCAAAGATCCGAATATAATTCAAATTGAAATTTAGAAATATCTGAAAGGGGCTGAAATCTTTGACTCCGGAAACCCGAAACCCAAAACCCAAACAGATCCGAAACGAACCCGAATGGATACCTGAACGCCCAGCCCTAGTCATAATTCGAAATGAAATTTAGAAATATATGAATGGGGCTAAAATCTTTGACCCCGGAAACCCGAAACCCAAATAGATCTGAAACGAACCGGAATGGATACATAAACGCTCAGCCCTAATCACTATTATGTATCATATATATGTAATCATATAAATAATTTTATTGGTTCATCATATAAATAATCATATAATTAATAGTATTTTATATGAACCATCTTATAAATAATCACATATATTATATTCTTAAAGTTTAATATGAAATATAAAAACCATAATTTAAGTTGGTATATGAAATTAATCTTTTTGTTGTATTTTTCTTATATATATTGAAAACATTTTTTAATAATGGTTATTGGAAAATATTTTAGTAAAAATAAATTATAATGACATATTTAAATAATAGTTTTGTGATAGGTATATCTAAATAAGAAAATTTTAATCCACTAAATGGACTTTGATTTGTTGGTGTATAAGTTTATAAAATGTATAATTAACATAAAAACCAATTAGGTATCTAACTACTTTAAGCAGAAAGAAAAAGATGGACGTTTATCATTGAATCAATTAGATGCTGACAATTGATTCAACATTATTGGTTTACTAATATATATAAGTATATAACCTAATTTATGCAGAGATTTATATCAGTGTTATACTTGCATTGGTCGACATTTGGGTTTAGTGATTTTCTCGTCAACTAAAATTCAAGGGTTGCAATAGTTCTAATGATAACTCAATTAGATATTGCCATTTGATTAAATCTAATTAATTTAATAATATATATAATCAAATTTATGTAGGGATCGTGATTGTGGTCCGACAGAATATTAAACTCATATTATGGTTTGTGGTAGATAATTGAAATTATTAATGAAATTTTAATGGGCTTGTAACTTTTGGGTTTCTAATGTGGCTTGAAAATTTTACAATATAATTAGAAAAGTTATAGAATTAATAGCAGTGGCAAACCTCGTAAATAATTAGATGAAGTAAGGGTATTTTTCCATTTGTACTTCACTTTTAATAGGATAGATTTTATGTGTACTTGATTTTAGAATCTTGGCTTATTAATAGTTGTAAACCAATTTATGCAAATATTGGAAAATTTTGCCGGCTAGTAAATAGTAAACCGAGTTATTTTTGTTTGTTATGAGATAAATCATGTTAATAATGGGAAAGTCAATCGTAATGGGCTGGTTAATTGACGAAAGGGCTTTTAATTATTACTAAAACTATTATGTTTAAATCAATGGCATTCAATTGTAATTATTTAGAAAAACAGGGTTAATTCAAATTTGTACTTCACTTTTAATAGATTAGATTCAAAATACACTATTTTGCAAATACAAAAACTTCGAATTGAAATTTAATATTACTTCATATTATTTGGAACTCCTTTTTATATAATTTGATGATTTTATCATTTTTTCCTTTTAGTTTTAACAAAAATTTAAAACTGAAACAATGATATAAAAAAATAAATGCAAAAAATTATGGAATTTAGTATGCAGGAAAATGTTAGTTTCGACTTTTGATATATATATAGTTTTGTCTTTCCCCATAAATAATGTAAATAGAATGGGCTCTAGTCTTGCAAAATACCTTTAAATTTTAATTTGTTATCCGTTCGACTTAAACTGAAAAATTCAGATATTCGTAACTTAACAAAGCTAATAAAATACTAATATGTTGCAATATCCATAAGAAACGAACAAATCACAAATAACTAAAAATTTATGAACATATATCTAATCTCGTTATATGCATATATACATATACTTAAAGAAAACTATATATAAGTTCTATAAATATTTTATTGTATATAAGTCTTATAGTATTTTTATTTACTAAATTTGTTAAATTATTTATTATAATTTTAAAAATTAAAATATTTTATAATGAAATATTATTATTTTAAATTTTTGTTTATTTTTGGAACACTGAACATCTTGATAGTTACAGATCAAATCAGATCGAATAATTGATTATTCAAACAAAATGAATTAGATCACAATTATTTTCAAAACCCGGGACTCTAACCATCCCAGAGCTCTACAATGATTAAAGAAAACAATCACAATATTGTGTGAGTTCCACTATAATTAAGAAATCTTAGTACGAACATAATCAAGTTACTGTGCTATGTTTGAACTATGAACAAAAAGATTTGGATTTTTGTTTTAGAACCGATGGAAGTGGCAATAGGCTAATATGTACCAATGTGGTCGTACCAATATTAAATGACTCTGACCAGACACATCATAGACATTACGGTATCTATCACAGGCCTATTCTAATCTAATATACATTATAATAGTCCTTAATTTTAATTGTTTCAAACTCGCAAAACGACGATAACGATTTATTATCTGTAGATCAAATATATGAGAAAATAATACTTTTTGGTTTTAGCTTCTGAATTGTTGCAGAGGTAGACCACGTAAGACTATGCCACAATGGTCTGACTAGGCACAAGTTCCGGTGGCCCGAACGGGCCTATCCTTACGTGCAACGAGACCTATATTCTAAAATACATGATGCTTTGAATAAAGAAATTAACATATATACTGTATATATTAAATATAAAAATAAATATTATTAAATTAAATAAAAATCTGCTACATTTTAAACAAAAGAATATGGAAAGTTATAAATTTGTAAAAAAAGGAAATGGAGAGATTATTCTAACAATATTATGCTTGCATATAGCCTATACCAAGCCGGAGACGCGCGAAATACATACCTAAGTTTATTGTCCCACGGGAGGAAACAATATATAAAATTGTAGAAACCGTAAGAATAATTTAAGATTTACACACAAATAGTATTTCTTTTAATTTAGTATTTATAAACCTTCGGTAAAAAAAAGGGAGCAGTATTTATTTGGGGTTTTAGAAAATTACGAGAAAAGTTGCAACCTACTCCCAAAGCACTAAAAAACTGTATGTTTGATGCTTTTGTGACCGTTAATAAATGAGTGGCTACTTGAAAATCTCGTCAACCCTTTCTGCGACATAGTAGTTCACTTCCGCAAGTAATCGGCACAGAATCTCACAAGTGGCCACATCTTTCAACGCCACGAGGCGCCCAGTCTTCTTTTGATAAACAAATGGACTATAAGTATAGATGTGTAACGTGTGTGTATGTTACATGTGTTTGTGTATATTGTAAAACTGCGAGAAGAATGAACACATCGATGAGTATAGAGCAGATGTGGACATATCATAAGCATTTAACAGATATATGCATGCACGCGTACAAACAATTAACACATTTCAGTAGTTGAAGATTCTTTTCCTCCTTTAAAAAAGAGAGATAACCATTACCATATGTATTCTGCTAACGTTTATGCCCTTATTCAATAAAACATGTGTATAAACATGAACTACTGTCGTATTATTAGTTTCTACGAATAATATTTCACTTTTGTTTATTCATTGTACCATGTTGTTGTATTGTTATTAAATTAAACACCAACTTTTTTTTTTTTTTGGCAACGAACTGATTTATAAATCTAAACGGGATCAAAACAAGGTAGCAATAGAGTTATGGAGAGCAAACTTGGCCAGAGAGTCAGCTGCTGAATTGTTCTCTCGGCTAACAAAAGAAACAGAAAAGAAAGCAAATGCAGTGGATAGAAACTCGATATCCATGAGAACTCCGAAAAGCTCCACCGAATATGACTTCGAGTTGATAGCTCTTGCGAGCTCCTGAGAGTCGGTTTTACACCAGACGTTGTGAATAGAGTTGCGCTTAGCTTCTTGGAGAGCTTCCCTCATAGCCAGCGCTTCCGCCATGAGGGGTGATGAAACATGAAAGACTGCCTGAGAACCCTCCGATATGTAGCTTTGCTCCTGGTTCGCGATCACCCATCCTAGACCTGCTCGTTGTGACGCCATCCATGCCCCATCCGTGTTGCATACGAAAGTATTAGGAGGAGGGAGCGTTGCTTCAGGTAGCAGGATAGATTGGTGTCTCGTTGGCTTGAACTCAGATTGGGCAAGGATCCATTCTCTGGCTGCCGGTACCGTCTTCTCCATCACTGCCTTCGCTGATTGGGACCTGCAATCAAACACCAGTGTATTGCGGGATGTCCATATGCTCCATAGTAACCACGACGTGAGACTGCTGCTGATTCCGGTCGGAGGTACGCATAGAAGGGTCGACATGATCAGAAACGCATCATGGAGTGTCGTGATGGTGGCGAAGTCCGGTGGCGTCGTAAATGGAGCTGCCTCCCAGACCTGTTTTGCAAACGGGCACAGGAAGAAGAGATGAAGTTCTGTTTCTGGTTCTAAACAATGGGGGCAGTTTCCATTTGTTTCAATTCCTCTGTGTTGCAAGTTAACTCCAAGGGGGAGGGCGCCGCGACAGAGCTTCCATAAGAAGAGTTTGAGTTTAGGAGAAGTCTCTTCTCGCCATACAAACTTTCTCCAGTTGAAGTCTTGTAGGAGCGGTTGTAGCGGGAGGTCTTGTGTAGTTTCATCACGTCGGGCGTAGTAGCCGGACTTGACACTGTAGATGCCAGACTTTGTCTTTAGCCAACAGAAAGAGTCCTCTGCATCAAGCCTGCTTGGCTTGATTAGGTAGACTAAGGGCGCTAGTTCCGGGAGAATAGATTCCACTAGGTGGCGGTTCCATTCCCCAGTTCCTCGCTGAATCAAATCCGCAACAAAGAGGTCTCTCGTAGCTTCTGTGGGAGGTCCGAAAGGGGTCAAACGTTCTGTAGTAGATAACCAAGAGTCGGTCCACACCTTAGTTGTATTACCATTACCAATGGCTTTGCCCAATTGTAGCTTGAGAAGTTGACATCCCGCAATTACGCCTCGCCATCCATGTGAAGCTGATTTCGGACAGGTAGCAGAGAGGAAGCTAGTACTATGACAGTATTTCCCTAAAAGAAGCCGAGCAAGGAGGCTCGATGGGGAAGTCAGTATACGCCATGCGTTCTTAGCTAGCATCGCTACGTTGAAATCTTGTATTTCTCGGAATCCAAGTCCCCCCTCATCCTTATGCTGTGTAAGTGAATCCCAAGATACCCAACATATCTTCTTTACGGCGGGATCTTGATCCCACCAGAACCGGGTAAGTGCAGATTGGATCTGTTTACATAACCCAACCGGTAGTGGAAAGCATGACATGGAGTATGTCGGAATAGCGGAGAGGACCGACTTCAGCATGGTTAGCTTACCCGCAGCAGATAACCGTCGAGTGGACCAGGATGATGCGCGGATCTTGATTTTATCAACGATCGATGAAAACACATCACGTTTCTTCCTAGAGAACAGCTCCGGGAGGCCGAGGTACTTGCCTACACCTCCCTCCTTCTCAATACCAAGGATGTTTTTGACCCGATCTCGGGTCTCCTGTGGTGTCTTTGACGAGAAAGAGATTGATGATTTAGAGGCGTTAATTAGCTGTCCCGAAGCACTTTCATACTCCTTTAAAGTGGCGATGAGGTAAGAACAACAGTCGGGGGAGGCTTTGGTGAAGAACATAGTATCGTCCGCAAACAGTAGGTGATTGATCCTCGGGCACTGCTGGCCAATTTTCACCCCCGTGAGTTCCCCATTTTGCTGTCCCGCTTGACACAAACCGGATAGAACTTCTCCGCATAGAATGAAGATATACGGGGAGAGGGGGTCGCCTTGCCGGATGCCTCGTTCCGGTGTTACGTGTCCTAGAGCAGAATCATTAACCAGAAAGGAGTAGGAGACTGTCGTTATGCACTCCATCACCCAATTGATCCAAATACCATCAAAACCAAGTTTCTCAAACACCAAACGGATGAAGCCCCATTCAAGCCTATCGTAGGCTTTGCTCATATCGGTTTTCACCGCTATATAACAGTGCTTCTTTGCTTCCGATCCCTTCAAGTAGTGGAGGATCTCATGAGTGATAAGTACATTATCAGCTATAGCTCGGCCCGGAAGGAAGGCTGATTGGTTCTCGGAGATGATATCATTGAGGATGGGGCGTAGACGGAGGGAGAGAAGCTTGGATATGATCTTATAATAGACGTTGCATAAAGCAATAGGTCTAAACTCCGAGACTTTGAGCGCATTCTGAATCTTTGGGATGAGGCGGACGTGTGTTTCGTTGATCGTATCCGGCATTTTCCCGGTGATGAAGAAAAGGCGGATCTCCTCCACTACAGCACTCTTCACCGCGTCCCAGTTAGCCTGAAAGAAGGAGGCTGAGAAGCCATCCGGACCTGGTGCTTTGTCGGGGTGGATTGCAAACAGTGCTTTCTTAATCTCCTTCTCTGTCGGGATCGAAATTAGAGACTGGTTTGTTGTTGCAGAGACGCGTACCGATAACGCCTTTGACACCACTTCTTCACTGTTGGACCCGACAGAGGTAAATATCTCCGAGAAGTATTGTTCGATCTCCGCCGCTATCTGTTCCTCTTCGTAGACAGGAAGCCCTTCAGTATTTTCCATGACTGTGAGCTTATTACGTGCTTTGCGTCCTTTTGAAACTGCATGAAAGAAGGCTGTGTTCTTGTCTCCCAGAGCCAGCCACATGAGTCTACTTCTCTGTTTCCAAAAGGCCTCTTCTGCCTTGTAGGCTTCAAGGAGATTCTTATTAATCCCTGCAATGACTTCGTCCGGTGATGAGTCCGCCATGGCTTTATCGAGCTTGGTTCTCAGAAATTAAACACCAACTATATAGTAATATTACTAATGCAAGTGGTGGGGCAGAGAGTGGACAAGAGCGGGACATTGGCATAAATCAGACTGGTGAAGCTGTCTCTTGTGCTGTTGGGCACATCCCATGTGTTGTCACACTTCTCTTCTTTCTTTTGTGTATTAATTTTTTAACAAATCATGTTATTCTATGTGATCTCAATTATTAATTACAACTATTCTATAACCAATTCTTTTCTATCTTATGGCCCCGAACCTTTTTTTGTTTGCAAGCATTAGTCCGATGGTTCAAGATATAATTATTCATTTGTACATATACATTTACAATCACTTGATCTGTTCCAAACTTCCATTGTATCTGTGTAGTAACGAGAGTAATAATTTACTCTCTTTTTTTGTCAAACCTTACTTCGTTAAAATCAAACAAAATCAAACATTAGAGTTAATACAAAAGAGATTAGAGTTTTAAGCTGACAAAAGAGTCTCATTGGTTAGGAGAAAACGCCTATTTCGACTCAAATAATTTTGGTCGTACTATTTTGACTTAAACAATTTCAGTCTTGTCGAATACGATATGAACAAATGATCAATGTTAAATACAATGTAAATTCAATTATAATTAAAAAAATTACCCTAACTTTTTACAACGTGGAAAAATATACACTGTTATTTTGATTCAAACAATTTTAGCTGTGTCAAATACGACATGAATAAATGATCAGTACTAAATATAACCTAAATTCAGTTATAATTCAAACTACCTGAATTTTTTAAAATGTGGTAAATCTACATTGACTATAACAGAAGTCGGTTAGTAGTTAAAATAATATAGTCGTTTTGATTTTTTTCATAAAAAATATGCTCGCTGTAACCACTTAAACTAAAGTACATGTTTGATATATTGTTACAAATTTAAAATTATATATACTATTATACTTCTTCATTTTTTCAATTAAAACTTTGGTCATAATTATTTCTAATTGGTATAAATATGTTAACATGTTTTTAATTATCACATCTAAACTTATGTTACACTATAAAATAAATAAAAAATATTTAAAATTATAAAAAATTAAATATACTTAAAACTTTGAAATTATTTATAAAATTTTCTTATATAAATTATTTTAATATTTTAAATCTTGAATGGTAATATTTTATTTTTTTAATTAATATAAGATACTTGTGATGTTTTGTTCAAAATGTTGGTTGGTTTAAAAGGCATTTTACCTTTATATATATATGTGTGTGTGTGTGTGAGAAAAGTAATTTAATTATCAATTAACAAAGAAAATGAGTGTTCCAAAAAACAAAAAAAAATGCATAATTTTGTTGTCCAATTATTGTTTTAAGCATACTGTTATTAACTGCATGGGAAGTTGCTTGGGTCCACGTAGGCGAGTGAGTGGAATAATGACAAGTTACATACCTCGGCTTCTGCGAAAGAAACACCTCTCCCTATAAGAAGACTTTGACTTTTAACTTAATGTTTATATTTTCTTTTTCTTTTCAAACTGCTAAGTGCTAACAATGAAACGCATCAGTTCTAAGCCCGTTGTACTTATTGTGACGAGACTTAATTATAATTAACAATAGCATGCCGTGATGGTAATCTTGTTTGTGGTCCTGTTTACACATTTTAGGAGGGACAAAACTCCTATGCATTGTCCAAAACAATTTGTATTGAATTGACTAATCATTGACATTTCAGCTTTTTATCTCTTTTTAAGTAACAGTTATTATTTGTCACCATTTCCATGGTGATGTGATTAACTTGTTTATAATTATGAAATAATCATTCCATTTAATTTCAGCGCCTTGTACAGTTCTACTAAGATCTTTCTTCCCTTTTTTATATAAAGAGCGAACAAAACTTGGGTTTACCCCCTGTGGTGAACTCTCAAATTCACCTCAATTATTAGCATCAATCAAAGTGCCATGTAGGATTAATAAAAAAAAAAACAAAATTGAAAAAAAATATGTCGACTAAATTTTTAACGCAATCCATGGCTTCTTCTTCATCACCTACACAAAATATTGAAAGCTTTGTTTGTCAAATTGGTAAACCCAAAACATTAAACCCTAAATCATTGGTAAATCCTAAACACTAAACCCTAAACCTTTGGATAAACCCTACATCTTTGGGTAACTTCTTAACCTTTAGAATATCTATTTATCCAATGATTTAGGGTTTATCCTTGGGTTTAGGATTTACCCTTGGGTTTAAGATTTACCCTTGGGTTTAGGGTTTATCCAATGGTTTAGGGTTTAGAAATTTGGGTTTATGGTTTAGTGTTTTGGGTTTAGATTTAAAATATAAGGGCAGAGAATTGTAGACATCAATTTGACAAATAAAGCTTTCAATATCATGTTTGGATGATAAAAAAGCTTTCAATATTATGTGTTGGTGATGAAAAAGAAGTTATGGATGGGGTTATAAAAATTAGTCGACGTAGTTTTCTTTTCTTTCCCTTTTTTTCTTTTTAATTTTGTTTCCTTTTTTTTACTAATCCTACATGTCACTTTGATTGGTGCTAACCATTGAGGTGAATTTGAGAATTCACCATAGGGGTAAACCCAAGTCTTGTCCATAAAGAGCAAGCTCTCCAAAAATATGTTAGTTGCTTGGGAATATTTATTATTTCTTTGCATTTATTATTACAAATACGATATCTAAATAACTATTACCTCTATTTCATTAAGAATGTCAGTTTCACATTTTTTACACAAACTAAACATCCCTAAATTTATTTATAATTTTAAAAATTACATTTTTAGTTAATAGGGTTTTGTGTTAAATAATACAGTATTGCTTATAAAATCATACATTTTACTATTTATAAATTTATTAGGATTTTAAAATGAATTTTTGTATTTTAAAATGATATTCATTGTGTAACAAAAAATATCAAAATAATACTCTTAGTTAATACGAAAGAGTAAATACTACCGAATTTCAAACCATGATCATAAGAAAGTCATATGTGCATACATAAGAGTACACTTTGGGGTCTGAATGAATGTGAATACATAATTCATACATACATTTAATAAGAGAGACAGATAAATCAAGCAATGTTGGTTGGTTGAACACTGTACTAACTTCATTAACTCTCGACGTGGTGAATACATAACTATAGCAAGTACCTATACTGTTTTGTTACTCGCAAGATAAACAAAAACATCTATTTAACTCTGTTTTCTTTTAGTTTCGCATTGTCTTTACACACTTAGGTCAAATAAATATAGGTCTACAGACAAATCCTCTTTACGCAATCAAAAAGCCCTCTGGTTTTGCTACTTTCTAAATTGCCATATTATGCAATGGATGAAGTTAAGAACATGCTTCAAACATGCCCACAAATCTTAGCTGAATGATTCACCTACTTGGTTATTTATTCACTATAGTTTTAGAGGGTTAAGAACATGCTTCAAACATGCCCACAAATCTTAGCTGAATGATTCACCTACTTGGTTATTTATTCACTATAGTTTTAGAGGGTTTTCATTATAATTTGGGTAACATTTTAAATCTATAAAATATGCGGTCAAGTGAATGTATGTAATTCAAATCATTGAACAAAATTAAATCTCACTAGCAAGATCACGTCTTATACTTTAAACCAAGAGAACAATCCATTTCAGCTTTCAAATAGTTTATTGTTCTCTTAGTTTCAAAAGATGGACAGAGAGAATCAAAAACAGAAGAGATCATGCAACTGGTCGGATCTCATAAAGCATATTCCTACCCTTATGGATAACGTTTTCTCTTCCTTTTTTGACATTCAAAAGACCCCCTTATGGTTTAAAGTAACAATTTGTCAAAAGAGTAACATGACTTCAAGTGTTACAATTGTCAAAAGAGGAATCTTCCTTTTTATTTTCCTACCGTTCGAACTACAAAAAAGTCTAGGCCTGACGAGTTATAATATAAAGTAATTAGCATTTTGTTACGGAGATAAACATTGCGGTGTAAAGAAGTTTAATCATACCCGTAAGATATGTTGACTAAATGACCTATTATACAATACCGTAACAATTAAACACATTCCCTTGAAGATGTTTCCAACTCCCGAAGATTTGATAATTATGACAAGATTAGTTTTAGATTTATAAGTTTACATAAATCGCATGAGAAGTCATCTAATTTTAATCATATAAAAGTCAGACAAAACTAATATATTAAAAAAAAATTAAGGACAGCTTCAAGGGAATATGTACAGCTACAAGATCTATCGTCACAAGTCAGTCACCGACTTGAACCGACCAGAACGTTTGCGTTAATCACTACCGTTCGTTTCAAAAGAAATCGAACGCCGCTGGTTTGCTACTACTCCTACCACTAAACGTCGCCGCCTTCTTCGGTCTTTTTACGTCGGAAGGAATCTCCGGCGGAGTCAACGTACGGATAAGCGCAAAGTTCAGACCTTTGAAAAACGGATGCACTTTAACCTCCGCCGCTCCTCGCCGTGACCCGAGCCTTTTGGTCGGATCCTTGTTGAGCAGCCCGGATATCAAACTCCGCGCGTGAAGCTCGAACATCGTCGCCGGCGTATCGGTCGGGAAACTCAACTGTCTTTTCACGATGTTACGGAGGATGACGTCGTTCGTCGGCGCGGCGAACGGAGTCCGGCCGTAGATAATCTCGTAGAGGAACACTCCAAAGGCCCACCAGTCAACGGCATTCCCGTGGGACCCACCGGAGGCGACTTCTGGTGCAACGTACTCGTGCGTACCAACGAAAGAACCGGACCGGGCGGTAACCGGTTCGGCAACGAAGAGACGGTTGGGTTCTAGCGTCTGAACCTTTTTGGACCGCAGGACGCGGTGGAAAAGCTTGGCGAGACGCGTGAGTCGGCGCGGGGAAGAACGGGGTTGATTATTCTCAGGGGAGGATGAGGAGGATTCGACGGCTGCGATCGAGTCGGAGCATAGGGAGAGGTCAAAGTCAGAGAGCATGATGTGACCGTCGGATCTAACTAGGATATTTTCAGGCTTGAGATCTCTGTAGATGATGCCCAGCATGTGTAGATATTCTAACGCCACTAGAACTTCGGCAGCGTAAAATCTGTTCCAAAATTATTACAAATAAAACTAAATTATTTGAAAATAATAATTTAATTGTAAATGTGATGGGTTGAAAAAGACTCTTCTTAACAATTCAAAGAACTGAAAAAGCCGACATGACCAGAACAGGTCAGGCTTTGTAAGAGAAGATACCAAAAGATGTACAGAGTCGATGCATGCAAGTTCGTATACATTAATAATTTTTTTTCCATTTAATAATCGTAATTTTTATTCTTTTAAATAAAATAATTTTTATTACCTGGCAGAGGAAAGGGAGAATCTGCCGTCGGGCTGTCTGTGACGAAGCGAGTGCAAGTCTCCGCCGGAGCAATACTCCATGACGATGCAAGAGAAATGCGAAGCTTCGAACTCTGCGTAAAGGGTCGGCAAAAACGGGTGGTCGAGCATCTTCAAAATCTTCTTCTCCATCTCAGCTCTGTGCATCTTCTTCTTCAACGCAAGCGCTTCTTTGTCCACGACCTTCATCGCGAAATACGACCTCCGGCTCTCTTCTTCGTCTCCGGCGAGACGGCATAGGTACACTGTCCCGATGTCTCCGGCGCCGATACGTCGCATGAGGCGGAAATCTCTGAAGGTGAGGCCGTGCTTGCGCCGCCGGCGGATCTCTGCGTAGGCGAAGTCGGAGGAGCGGTGAGGTTTGAGAGAGAGGAAGCTCTCTTCCTCGGGGATGGTCGCGGTGGTAGACGGCGGCGCGTCGAAAGATAAGCGGCTGAAACTGCTGCAACTCTCTGTCCCGCTGCTGATAGGCGAGTTCGTCGTCTCTAAGCTCATCTCACCGTCTGATTCTCGTAACATTTCAGGAAAATCAAAGTAAAGAAAATCAAGAAACGAGGTTTATGTTTGAGAAAGAAGTTCTTGAAGTTGAGAGAGAGACAAGGAAGGGGAGAAGGAGAAGTGTGTTTTGGGTTTAGAGAGAGGCGAGAGAGTTGGTGGAGGTGTATTTATGCGTGGAGGGAGAGGTTAAAAAAAGGTGTAACAGTAAAAAGACGTAACAGAAGCTTTCTTCTTTTTAACAGTGGTTAATAATTAAATATACTGAGTTTACTCTTTTCAACGCCATGTGAATGGAACAGAGAAAAATAAAGGAGAGCGAAGAGACCTTCATGACGTAAGCGATTATGACACGTGTGGGACGTTGTCACGTGCCTCAAGATGCAGCAGTAGTAGCTTCCTTCCCCACTATCTTCTTGTTTCTTTTTTGTAATGGTGGAAAACTCCAAATATGGATTTTAAAATTTAGTGCCTAATGTTTCATTCATACAGTATAGGTTAAGAAACAGTTGGTAAATAGATTAGGTATTGCTTATTATGATCAGTTTATTGTTTCTAATGATTTGATCGCATTATAATATACTGACTATGGGCATGCCTAACTATCATTAAAGACAATCCAGAGGCTGGAGCTGGAAGGGACCCAACCTATGTACTAGGATGTCGTTGGCATTGTGTGGCTTCGTATAGTGTTACGTTCCAAGTTTTGGATTCGTATCCAAGAAAACTGGTTTGTTAGATATCTATGCAAATATAATATGCCCAGGCCTGGATATGCCATCTACGGATCTGCCTAATTGTTCCTTCCTCCTACGTTTCGTGTATGGTTAAACTGAATATTGTTTGATACTCTGAACCTCTATGGGACGAGACTGCATCTTAGACGTTACAACTTCTCTCAGATCTTCTGGATGGGTTACGGTGAAGGTTTTTTCTTATTTAGTTTACGTTGATAGTTTGTTTGTGCCTTAAGCACTTTGGTCCCGACTATTATTCCCGATTTGAACAACTTGTTTGATTTGGCTTATACGATACAAGTATTCATTCTTTACAATACTTGTTAGCTTTCAATTTCTGAAATCAGCTAATTATTTCAACTGTGTGAGATTGTTTTTAGCACTACGATATACATTTTCGGTTTAAAAATTTTAATTTTTTTAGATAATTATGTATTTCTATAGGAAAAAAGAAATCAAATTCTGAAATTGTTATAAATACATGCCAAAGAATTTGTAAAATTATTCAATTCACACAATAATAAAAAATGTTAAACGGGTATTTGCCTCCATATATTTTGCTCTTTACTTCTTCAAAGTTAATTCACTTTTGTTCTCAACATAAGTGTCGATAACGCTTTAATGTTTTGAACTTGAGTGAATGGGAAATACAGGGGAGACGTAGCTAAAATTCCATGCACAATTATTTGTATTTTTATTTTTGTTTCACAAGCTTTAAAAATGGACAAACATAAATATGCCCAACGTCCATGATATATTTGGCGCATAATGCATATGCTCCTCCTCTTGGCTACCATAAAAACACGTTTTTAAAAGATGAAAAATATTCCAGAAAATTATTTTCATTGGTTTGTTTTATTATTTTTTGTAATATTAATAATAAAATTATTGGATTCGACAAACTAAGAATTCTAATTCTTTACGATTCATTAGTTTCTACCTAAAAAGTAACTAATATCAAGAGAGTGGTCTATTATATATTATTTCAAACATCTTATAGTTTCATGTATTAAACTCATTATCATTTTTTTGGTCCATTTCGAAGCATACCCTACTTTTGGATTTGCAGCAAATCATATTCGAGCCACTTTGCTTACTTAAGCTAGCAACTCTAAGATCGTGCTAATTTCTGTAGAACTAGAACTTAAAACTAATTAATATGAAATAAAAATGTTCAAATTCTACTTTATTTTCTATTCCATAATAGAGTAATGAACAAAAAAAAACATATTACTCCATTTATAGAGTAAATTTCATTATAAAATAGGATATGAAGTTGAGTTAGAGCATTTCTTACTCTATATTCAATTTTATTCTATTTTGAATGAAAAAAATAGAGTTGGGCTGGAGATGTCCTTATGTTTCTTCTATTATTGCAAACATAATCCTTGAGTTATGCTGAAGATCTGTTTCCTAGAGTTTAGTTTAAATTAAAATACATCATAATCAACACAATACATAAATTAAAGTACTCAATTATTGTAAACATGGGAGAAAACTTGATAGGAAGATGCGAGCAAATATTTGATTGTTTGCTGGAAGAGGCACAAAGTCATTAAATGCAGCAGATAAGGCAAGAGACAAAACATAACTGACCTCTCTGAACTCTGTTTTAATAAAACCCCAAAGAAATATTCCCTTCCTCGTTGGTTCGCAAAGACAGTAACTGGTCCGTTACTAATACTAGTATATTCTCAAGCTCTTAGTTTAAGTGTTTGGTCACTAGTTTAACTATATCCCGACCTTTTACTAACTAGTAACTACTAATCGAATGACTTCTGTCTTCTACGTACTGTATCTTGTGGGGGTCCATGTTTTGTACGGATCAGTTCCCACAGCGGTCCAATTACTTCTCCGTCGAATCTTGTTTAAGACGATTTAATCCGTTAGTTTTTATATTTAAAATCGTAATATATTCTGCAAAAGATTACATAGAAATGGATGATGATTATGGTTGGTTCATGACGGGCTTAACTTGTACCTAAAAGTGGATCCTTTAATGAGAATATTAAAGATCGGTTCGCAGAGATTAACTAAAACAATGTAATTAATTAAAAGCATAGGATGTGAGGAAGACAGGCAGCGACACTTAGGAATTGCGGGGTCTCTTTCTCTAAGGCGACAGCTTTTGGGTCCAAGCATACATAAATTGGAAGCTACTTAATAAATAATTCGTTTGGTTTTATAATCTAAGACTCGTAAGGACAAAATAACTCTAAGGAGTAAGGACAAAAATGCAAATAAATCCCTTAATATATACACTAGTCTTCGAACGACACGGTTACATCCCAGAAAGAAGAGAAAACTATGTAATTAGAAGAACAGTGATCTTACAATTTCGTTGTGATCACTTTCCAATGCTTGTTTCCATGTGGTACCATGTTTTTAAGAAAAGATAAATTAGCTGATGATTCATTTTATGCACACGAAAGGAGAAGAGAATGTGGGAACCGATTAGAATTGAGTTATATAGTAAGCAAGCCCCCATGAATCAGTTAAATAACGTTGTGTGCATAAAAAATTGCAGCAGAAAGTGTACCATATATATTGATATTTTATAAAAGCAATAACTTATAAGAGTTGCGCCATATCGAATCATATGTTTCTCGTGTATATGCAGATAAGAAATAAATACATTAA
This sequence comes from Raphanus sativus, assembly GCF_000801105.2. NCBI lineage: Eukaryota > Viridiplantae > Streptophyta > Magnoliopsida > Brassicales > Brassicaceae > Raphanus > Raphanus sativus. The sequence goes on from NC_079516.1 coordinate 48,541,611, forward strand.
TACTTAGATAATGATATAGACATGCATAGATACTTCATTATATGTGTCATATTATCTACATACACGTACACTTCCATACTTGATTAGATATGTCATATATACATACAAATACATACACTTTAATGTCACACTAGATTTTGACCCGCGCTTTGGAAGCGCGGAATATTTTACGATGAAAAAATTCACTAATAACTTAACAAATATTTTGGTAATTTTTAAAGAGTATGTATTTAAAATATTTTTTGCATTTAAATCAGTGTTTTAAAATTCAACCCGATTGTGATTATACCGGTTAATCCGGAGATCTGACAATTCAATTTAGGTTTTTAAAATATTCATATTAAAAAAAATCACTAAAACCCGAGATTAACCGATTGAACTGATGGATGACCGATATGTAATCTAATTGGATTTAAATTGTAATAGTTTCATAATTTGTAATCTTATAATCCAAATTTTAAAGTTTCTTATTTTGCAATTTATGAAATTATAACGTTTCTACAAAATTTTAAAAAGAAAATGATATATATAAAATAACTAAAATTAATTATTGTATTGTTTGGAAACATTGATATTAGTATAAAAATATATTGTTTGGAAACATTGATAGTGGTATAAAGAAATAAGTATATTGTTTGGAAACATGGATATTAGTATAAAGAAAGGAACATTAGTGATTTAATGTAGGTTTTAACTATAAAGTATAAAAATGTATTTAATTTAAAAACTTACAAAATAAATGTTAGGTCCAACAGAATGTTTCTGTTTTAATAAGATAGATACTATACACGTATAAACAAAAAAGACATGGCAAGTGATACTGCTTGTGGGCATGTCAAACCTTTGAGAATGATTAATAGAATAATACACACTAGTCACTATACGTATGCATATATGTGTATATTTTTATATGTTAGCAGTAAAATAAAATTGCTAGACTTTTCTTAATAATAGCGACCAATAATATAAAACTTGTTTTGATATCAATTGGGAAACTACCCAAATAATTTCTTAATCGTGCCATGCTTAAGGTCCACATCATCGGCTAAAAATGTTCACATGGCATGTGCGACAATGTTATATACCTGGACTTTGGCAAGAGTTAGACGAGTAGGGTTTCAAATAGCATGATAGTGATTTAATAGAATAGACCACGCATCTACGGATAACGGAATCGTATAATTATTAGACGGCGACTCTCTTTCTATTTTTCTGTGATATTAATCCCAAATTTTTTTTTATGTCCAAAGACTAATTCCATAAACCTTTGCATTCAGATATACACAGACAACTAATTCATCTAAAACAGGGCTATATGATTAATGCTACTCGAATCAACTATAGAACTGTAACTTTGTTTTATCATTCTCTTTCTATTTATACAATTTTGATCGTTGTTTTTAATAATCTTACTTTTTGTAATGTGAAACTAATTTTATCAAGTAAAAACAATGACACAACCATCAATTTTAGAAATTTACAATTACAACATGAGTTTAAAAAAAAAACTTAATTACAACATAAGTTTTATATGTGTTTTCTTTACTTCAAAATTAATCAAAATTATATGATACTAGTATTTTAAAACAATGAAGTCCTAAGTCCTAACTATATGAGTTTTACATATTGTATGATTGCAAAAATGTAAAGGCGTGCTTATTGTAATTTTAGTTATCCGTCTCTAAAAAAAAACTGTCCGTTTCCTTGCCAGATACGTAATCTCTTTAAGATTTGGTATAGATTTTATGTTGAAAACAAGGTTTCTATAAACTTTAATCAATAATATAAAGTTAAGCAAAGGTGAAATACTAAAACCCCAACATGAGAGATCGTGTAGACCACATGGCATATAATACTAATTTTGACCACCCTGGATTTGGTCTATAGCCACTCTATACTAAATCCAGACCAAAAACTGTTGGTAATCTACTTAGGAAAAAGAACAACCCTACGATTTGATAGCACAAATCTTAAACCATGCCGAAAGACAGATATGATTGATAATCTCTAGCTGATTAAATATTATGTCTCTGATTAATCTTTCAAGATTCATCCAACTGTAAATAAGCTTCTTCCACAAAAGATGTGATATGCTTCTCACTGGATATGTGGCACTTTTGTAGATTTAATATTTATTTTATTCTACTACTATAATGGTTAAAAACTTATAACTGTACATCTTCTTTTTGGTGATTTACAGCATCAGTATCAGTTAAACAAGTTCTTTTTTTTTTTACTCTAGTGTTAATCTTTAGTATCCAGAGCTACTAACCAACAACTCCATTACTATTCTACTACTATTTAACATCACCGTATTTGTTTTCGTTAGATGTAACATATCAATTTGTGTTAAACATGTTAAAAACGAAATCCTCGAAAAGTTCAGATAACCTCTAATTTCTCTGAATCCAAAATTAACCAATATATATTCACCCGTATAAGACAATTATACTAGTATGTTATCAATCAATGATCGAATTAGGGAGAAAGATGTCATCTTCCAAACGGGAAGCAGTATCAATCATTATTAGCACAAAGCTCCAATATATACTAAGCATGGTTACAAATTCTAAATTGTCAATATATACGGAATACTATGAATTTGATTTGTTGTTTGTTTATAATCCAATATTCTTAAAATATTTCTTTCAAATCTATTTTTCCTTTTGGAATTGGGATAGGGAGTATATCATTATATATCCAACACATACTTTCCTTGTCGTTCATGAGTCTATTTTAGTTTTTTCTAGTAACTAGTAGCGTAAAGTTTTTGGACGGAAATTATTGCATGAAAAGGTGGACGGACATATAGGGTTAGACTCAAAACCTAGATTACTTTTATGCCTTAATTTTCGAGATAATTACGTTTTAGTAATTCTTTTCTCTTAACGTTTTAGTAATTCGGAAGAACATGAGACAAATAATTAAACTACTTTCTAAGAAGATAATAATATTATATACGGAAGAGAAAACAGTTTGTATATCTATGATCTTCTATATACAATTATTTGCAGAGTATTTCGTATTTGATTTCTCACGTTAAAATTAAAATATTTAATATATATTTTTAACAAACAAAATATACAAATTATCTAAAAGAAAAAAAACTTTTAACTTTTTGATTAAGTAAATTATTAAACTAATAATTTTCTATATTTTTATATACAAAGTGATTTTTGCATTTGAATTCTCACGTTATAAGTTATAGTGGTTAATACCGTTTACATATTAATGAATAAATATATAAATTACCCACAAAATTAAATATATTTTTTTAAATATGAAAATATATTCTAATATAAAAGATAATTCTTATCCAAAATATTTCCAATAAAATAGCTTAAAAATTAAAACAGAAAACACATCACTAAATATTATTTAAGTAAAAATCTTAATTTTATATAATTGAAAAGAAAATATGACTAATTTCTAAAATTTATTTATTAATGATGAATATAGAGTACAAAGAAAATTTCAAAATATTTATAATATGTAAAAGTTTCCAAATGACACCATTTATCATTATAACATTATTAATTAGTAACTAGGTGTTTTCCTGAACACTGTACACTAATAAAAAAATTTAATTGAAATTAGCATCTAAAACTAAAATTTTATTAATAATATATATTTTATTATTTTCTTACTAATATTTTAATATAAATCTAATTTAATCAAACATAAATTAAGATAAAACATAATTTTGTTTATTTTAAATTATACTTAAGAATATATATGTATATATTTAAAATTATAATCTTAGATAGATTTTGTATCTATTTATTTTGGTTAAACATACTAAATAAATTTGTATAAATTAATTAAAAATTAATATAATAATTCTATAGTTATCAAAAATTAAAACTAAACAGTTTTTATAAAAATTTGTAGAAAAGAAACTAATGACATTATGATTTAAAAATACTGTAGAAAATTTTAGTAATAAAAATTTTATAATTAAATTCAATAATATTTTAAAATTTGAAATGTCATATTTAAATATATTTATTTTAATGATGCTATATGAGTGATTACTATATTCTAGTTTTTTACAAAAATATAAATCAATATTAAATGTAATGTATGAGTTATTAACATATCCTAAGTTTTTAATCAAAAATATAAATCAATATTAAATGTAATGCAATAGTTATGTCACATTTTCTGTGAAATTGATTATAAAGTGCATAATGTGGCAAATCATTTTTTTCAAATAATATCTAATAAATGTATATATTAATATGTAATCATAAATGTTCATGTCTGCATGCATTAGTGAAAAAACATACTCCTTTGGTTTTATATTAATTCATGTTTTAGAAAGAAAATAATTGCTTTAAAAAGATGTATTTTTACTTTTCAAAGCAAACTTAATAGGTAATAATGATAAGTTGTAAATTTAAAAAAAATAATTGTATTTATTAAATTTAGACTGGTTGAAAATTATGGGGAAAATTTAATCATAAAAAACTATACATATAATATTAAGATTTAATATGTTTTATTAATAAGTGTGAAAAACCTAAAACATATAATACTGTATTTTGAAACAGATGGAGCAATATATATAAGTATATACCGTAGCGAACGTGAGGCTCGGAGTTATTACTTTCTGTTGTTGTCATGTTGACATCTTAATAATAAAGCTAACTACAATCGATTAATTTATTGCTACAGTTTTGATACCAGTGAGGAGGGCAAACCGGCCGCCAATATTCCCGCTGCCGTGGTAGCCGACACACGGACATAATGTGTTTAGAAAACTGATTGAAGTATTATGGCATTATTAAAAATGCATGGCGAAATCAATGGTTAGATCTATGGAGTATATGAAAAAATCATGGCATCAGTTTGTCCACCAAACGAACTCACATGACGAATATTTAAGTATAAACTAATAACTAACGCAAAATTTTAAGAAAGAATGAAAAACAGACAGAAAGGAAAGCAGATAATAGAGAGCACTATCAAAACTTAGTAGTATAGAAAATGATTAGCATGAGTTGTAATTTTTTGTTTTTTGCCGTAAACTTTAAGAGGTAGATTTATTTGCTGTGAATTCTTTTTTTTGAAGTAGCATTGTAAAACACTATTTTCATTTGAAAAATATTTTTTAAGTAGCACTGTAAAACACTATTTTCATTTGAAAATATTTTTTTAATCTAAAAAATTGACTACAAGGTTTTTTTTCAAAAAAGAAAAGTTTGATTGATTAAAATATGTGGTTTTAGACTAAATTTTGACTAAATTTTGAATGTTTTAGAGTAGGTATATACAACTACAAAATATTGTTTGTGGAGGTTTTAAAAACGAAACAAACTCGTTATAATATACAGTATAAAGCAAACAAAAAAAAAAACGTCCATTATGGTAGTCATTGTAGACGTTACACGTTAGCCCAAGACACCTAAAATTGGAAAATCATAGAGAATCCAACTTTGTCCCCTGGAATTCTACAATATGCTTGTGGTTTAAGAAAAATATTTCTAGCAAGTTAATTGTACATTATATTATTACTCCCCAAACCTGTTGACATTGTACCCATGTCTCCTCCAATAATCTAATCTCCCTTATTAACATTATAAATTGCTTTTACGTCAAACGAATGGATTCTGCCGGCCCGTTACTCTTTAATCTTTACTGTAGAACTCATAAAAAATACGATTTCAACAGAATATAGACACAGTCAGACATAAAAGTTAATCTTGGACATGATGTAAATCAAATTAAGAACTATAATTTACCCTTTTATATAGTCCGATAATGAGAAGGAGAGATTCGATTCGGGATACAAACGTTTGCATCTTTCTGCAAGTAATTAAGTAATAAATCTTTTTTTGTTGACAGGAAGAGCTTTAAAATTCTTCTTCCAAATATTGAAACAAAACATATAGGGTTGATGGTGAACTTATCAAGTTATATAGTTAAGGGATCGCGGTAGCACATCGAGTCATGGCCTGTTTCCGGATTTGAAACGAACCTTTTTCACTCTTGTTGTTTTCTAACAATCTGAATATATAACTACTTACGTGGTCGTCTAAATTCAAACATAATATATCGTGAGAATTGAGAAGAAGCTGTTTTGACTTATTTGTCTTTCTCGGTCGAAGACCCGGCATAAATCTCTTATTTCTTTTCTATTCCAATGATCTAGTTCTAACTCTAGTTTAGAGCATCTTCAAAAGATATTTTATAATTTCATATTTGAAATTTTTTGTTCTTTAAAAAAAATTTCAAAACTTCAAATTTGAAATTTTTAGTAGTAAAATTTCAAATATAGAGTGTCACTACTCAAAATTTTAAATTCGAAGTTTCATTTTTATTTGCATTTTGGTCTTTATAATTACATACTACTTTTTATAATTCCTAGATATTTTGTTGTTTATCATTTTAATCTATTAAAAAAATCATATTTCGTAATATTTCATATTTGTTTTCATAAATTTATGTTTTACCCATAAAACTAAATAAAAATCTTAAAATAAGAAATTTTAAGATTTAAAAACATCTTTTTTTTTTTGTCGGCAAGATTACAGACTCATGTTGACTCTGTAAACCAAATTGGTTGCTCTGTATCCATATGGACAGTAAACGACGTCTGTTACCTCACACCACGTGCTAAGTCATCCGCCTTCTTGTTTTTTGTCCTTGATATATGGATAATCTCCGAGCTGTGAAAACTCCTCTTGAGACTTCTGATGTCTTCTAAGTAGCTTGTAAAAGCCGGCCATTCTTCTGGTTCCGAAACCATCTTCACCAATTGAGAACAATCCGTTGCAAAAGTAACATTATACTGCCTTAAATTCCGCATACATTCCATTGCCCATACGAGGGCTTCCACTTCCGTATGTAAAGGTGATTGACTTGCCCTCGTGTTTCTAGCACCCATCAACCCTTCGAAACCTGATAAAGTACTATACCAACCATGCCCAGAAAAGGTATCTCCGGCTTTCCAAGATCCATCCGTAAAACACCATCGTCCTGGTCTAAGCGGTAAATCAGGCTCAGATACTACTGACACCTGGTTTGTCTGTGTTAGAGCTTGTTGGGCATCAGACCAGAGTAAAGATCCAGTCATAGCCAGTTTAAGAGTATCCTGAGGATCTATGTCCAAATTGCTAAAAACTTTATTGTTTCTCCCTTTCCAAATGTATCAAAGCATCCACACAAAATAATGTTCTTCCAATGCAGGTTTGATTCTCCAGAATAAGTAATCCATATTCGTGAACAAGGATTGTCCTGGAAAGTAAGCCGGATTCGTAGGGATCTTCGAAAGAGCCCAGACCTGAACTGCTGGTGGGCATTCAAAAAATACATGGTTTATAGATTCCTCATCTGCTCCACATCGATCACAGCCAATATCCCCCTTCAGACCTCGGGCTTTTAAGTTCTTCCTGACACCTATACATCCTGACAACAATTGCCATAGAAAGTGTTTCATCTTGGGTGGACAACGCACTTTCCAGCAGTGTGCTTTGAGATCCGTAACTGTTGGGCCAAACTCTACTATCCCATTCCCTCTATCTGGATATGCTCTTTCGAGCTGATATCCTGATTTAACCGTATATTTGCCATTTTTTGTGAAATGCCAACCATCTCGGTCTGCTGTTTGAACCCTACTCAAGGGTATACTTTCAACAATTTTGACATCCGCAGGTTCCATTATTTCCTGTAAAGCCAATGAATTCCAAGTACGCGACTCACTATGAATAAGAGAATCAACTGTGAGATCCGGTAAGAGAACATGTTGTTTTTTATTTGCTGGTCTCGGGCGGTTGGTTGGGAGCCAGAGATCATTCCATACTGAGATAGAAGATCCTGATCCCACCCTTTTGATTAGTCCTTTGCTAACCAGAGATCTAGCAGAGATAATACTACGCCATCCGTAGGAGGACGAGTACGATCTGGCCGGTTCCAGGGGTGAAGTATTCCTGAAATACCGACCTTTGAAGACACGAGAAAATAGAGAATTTGGTTTCTCTATGAATCTCCAGAGTTGTTTTCCAAGCATAGCAGTGTTGACATCCGTAAGATCTCTAAACCCCAACCCTCCGTCATCCTTGTGGAGACAAACCTTATCCCATGATTTCCAGTGTAAACCCTTTGTGTTGCCACTTGGACTCCACTAGAATTGAGATACCGCACTCGTGAGTTTTTTCATCACAGTTTTCGGAATACGATAACATGACATAATATGATTAGGAAGAGCCGTTATCACCGATTTTATTATTACCTCCTTTCCTCCTTTTGTAAAAAATTTAAAAGTCCATCCGTTTACTCTGTTGTTCAAGCGCTCCTGTACAAACCCAAAAACCTGAACCTTTGACCCGCCTAAACTCTCTGGGATTCCTAAGTAAGTTCCCATACCTCCCCGGTTTTGAATTCCCAAAATATCCCGCAGCTCCTGACGGGTATCCTCATCGATCTTATGACCAAACTGAATTGAAGATTTCTCGAAATTAATCTGTTGGCCCGAAACCTTTTCGTATTCTTTAAGAATTACCAAAATAGCCTGGCACTCTTCCTTCTGCGCTCTACAGAAGAAAAGACTATCATCCGCGAACAACAAATGAGATACTGGCGGGCAGGCCCTTGCCACCTTTATGCCTGTTAACCTTTTTTCATTTTCCGCCTTTTTAATATTTGCTATTAATGCTTCCGTGCACATAATGAATAAATAAGAAGATAATGGATCTCCCTGACGTAGTCCCCTATGTGGGACTATATGTCCCCTTGGTTGGCCATTTAATAGAACTCGATATTGGACCGAAGAAATACACTCCATCATCAATAGGATCCAATGGTGGTCAAACCCCATTTTTTTAAGTAGTGCTTCAATGAAGCTCCATTCAACTCTGTCATAAGCCTTGCTCATATCCGTTTTGATTGCCATAAATTTATTTTGACAAGCCTTATTTGTCCTTAATCCATGAAATATTTCCTGTGCAATAAGAATATTATCCGAAATCAGCCTTCCAGCAACAAAAGCCGATTGCGTTTCCGAGATCAGACTCGGAAGGCACGCCTTAAGCCGTTGGCACAAAACCTTGGAAATAATTTTATATCCGACATTGCAGAGACTTATTGGTCTAAGCTCTGTCATCCTTGTGGGCCTCTCTGTCTTGGGAATCAAACATATATTCGTTAAATTTAAGCGTTCATCCAGCTTCCCCGTGGTTAAAAAATTATTAACCAGTTCCAAAATATCATTTTTAATGACGTGCCACGAGTGTTGAAAAAACAGTGCCGTCATTCCATCTGGTCCCGGCGCTTTTTCCGGATGCATCATAAATAAAGTCTGATGCACCTCCTCTTCTGTAGCCAACTGTACGAGATGCTGATTCATTTGCTGTGAAATGGATGGTGTTATTTCATCCAGAAAAGCCTCAAATTCCTCAGGTGACGTAGTGGTAAACATGTCCTCAAAATAGCCTACTGCAATCCTTTCAATTCCATTTTCATCTACCACCCAGTTTCCATTGGTATCATATAACCCCACTATACGATTTCGCGCCCGACATTGTTTTGTCAAAACGTGAAAGAATTTTGTACTCAGGTCTCCTGCCGTATTCCATGTGTTCCTGCTCTTTTGTTGCCAGTAATCCTCTTCAAATATGAAGTTTTGCAAGTTTCAAATATGAAGTTTTGCAAGTTTTAAAATAGAGTGTCTTTTTGTAGTTTAATATTTAGTTATATATTTATATTTGTAATTTATATATTTACTGTAATTTTTTAATTAATATCAATGTGATATTTATATATATGTGCTAGTTTCTTATAATTTTTATGAATTTATATTAATTATAACAAATATAGGAACCATAGTGTAAAATATAAATAATTTTGAAAATAGATTTGAAATTTTGTTTTTGGAGAAGAATATTTTGAAACTTCAAATATAAAGTTTTGAAAACTCTAAAATAGAGAGTCATTTTGGAGATGCTCTCATCCAGTCCGGAGGTAAGTTTGGGTTTCAAACAATCAAACGTTCAAAGTGTTTCCAGGGTTTGGTTTATGGGGCAACCCAACAAAATATTGAATTTAGGGTTTCGAATTCTTTAGAAGCAATATAAAAAAACATAGACTTTAAACTGTTTCCTTTTTTAATTATTTTTTTACTAAATATCTATGAGTCAAAAGGTGTTTCAAAAAAATGTTTCAAAAAAATCTATGACTCAAAATCTCAGGATTTAAGTGTTTGTTTTCCATAAAATGTCTATTTTGTAAAACAAATTTGGAAAAGTGCCTCAGCAACACACTCAGCCTCAGCAACACACTCAAGAGATTGAGTTGAACTTAAATAAAAAGATGATAGTAGCTCTCTTAAAAACGTACTGAGAATTAAATTTCCATATGCTGTTAAAAGGTTAAGCTAGCAGATTCCCACGGATATTAGGGCATCTCCATTAGTGAAACTAATGAGGACACGATTTCCAATGCAAATAATTATTTTTATTTTTTTCGTTGGATTTAAAAAAAAAAATAACCGAACCAATCGTGGGCCGCCACGTGTCGTGGAGCCCACGAAATTCCCATAATATCGTCTCTTCCAAGTGAGACTGCAAGAGGCGGATTCACTTCTTTTGTTATATTATAATACTTTTATTTTCCTAGAATCTGTGTACAAACCTGCAATAGAGGTGCTCTTACTCTAATTGTTTAGGAAACTCATTTTTAGTTTTTTTTATTTTTTATGATTGTGACTTGAGGCTTAAAATACATGTCTAAATGTTTATAACTTATTGTTCACATCATTGATACTAAAAGTTTGTCTCAATCAAGTTTCCTCTCCATAACTTCTTTCTTTTTTGAGTTTAATTTGCATGCTATTCGAATCAAATATCCACAATATGTGTTAGTTTCTAATTGTTGAACGAAAATGTAAAATTGGGCTTATTCACCATTTTGTTTTCTTTAGAGGATAAAACCCCTAAAGGGTCTAATGGGCCTTACTCGTTGAGATGCAATCCTAGACTCGACAACCTTATCTAGAGATAAAACCCAACAATGACTTGACATGTTACTGTTAACGACTCAACGACTAAACAAACATAATCGATTTCTGTGATCTCCGAAGAAGCCAGTAGATGCTCGCCGGCAACGTAACGTAGGACACATCATTGGCGTCGGAGTTGTGCTCGGCCTCAAGGACATTGGTGCTCTGCAATGTCACTACCTTGTGTTCTGTGTTTGTATATTTTATAGTGAAACTTTTATTTTTCATAACGGAATAAATAGTCACATAAAAGATCTAATATAAGAAAACGGGAAAAGAGTAATAGACTTAGACAGCCTTACTAACTCAATTACTTTTGACAAGGCTAAAAAAAAAAGAGAAGACCGGATCAATGCAAACACGCAACTAAAAAAGTTATCAAACGAGAAAGCACCATACCATGGTATATTCTCTCATTTGTTGACCTGAAATAAAAAAAATATTATATATCTCTTTTGCTCTTTGTCTACCGTTGTGGGAAAGTTTACAGTGATGTTATTGGTTCCAATTCTAAAAGATATTCCGTATTCACATATGTGAATCGGAACGGTGGCCGTATGTGAAATGCTCTATTAGCTGTTTTTCTCCTTATGATTGTCCAATATGCGTGCCACAAAATCGAACTAGCAATTGAGACTGGACAGCAGAGATGGCGATAGCAACAACAACAACAATTGAAGGGAATTAAAAAGTTTGAGGCAGATCTAGAGAGCTGCACATATATTTGGGACTGGACTTAGTTTGTGCAGAGAGTATGTTCGTACATGGGTTGAAGTTGTGTCTTAGATCATAGTATACTCTACTGTTTTATTGCAAGTCCATGTACTGATTATTAGTAGTCAAACTAGTGGAATCCTATTAAACCGGCTATGGGACAAACCTATCACAAGTTTAATAAAGCTTTAAAAACATCAGTCATGGTGTAGTCTCTCTAAAGATTATCTCAGCAATTTAATACATATAATTTTGTTGTTAATTAAAATAAATATAGAAAGACAACATCAAATGTTATACTTACCATTTGAGTTTCTCATACTTCGGTATAGTTTTTCAAATACAAATGTTTCTCCATATTCTTTTTCATTTTTCAAAAATTGAATTACTTTAATGTTGAGAGACTTGTGAAAACACCTTGACACTCCAATGAGATATGGCTTTTAATGATATTAGCAGACCTATGTGCTTGAGATTTTTTTTTTTTTTTTGCTAAAAAATATGTGCTTGAGATTTTTACAAGTTTATAAATACAATTGATCAAAATCTCTTTATTTTCAGTGTTTTAGTTAAACCTTTTAGTTTCTTAATTTTATTGGAAAATAAAGCTCTTCTTTTTTTTTTCTCTTGAGCAAATGGAAAATAAAGCTCTTCATGAACCATTATTACATTTTCAAACTTTGTTTTCTCTTTTATTTATCTCTTTACAAACTACTATATAGATAATAGGATAAAATTTGATTCGAGAAGTGGATTGTCAACCAAATCCTTAGAAATATCCACCACGTTGTTAGATGGAATGTAGTTTTCGATGTATATATTTCTCTTTATGTGTGTTGCCCTTTTAGTTATAGTCAGATTATAAACATACATATTTTTATTTTTATATAAATATGGATGTCCTTGTAGCTGTGATAAAATTTCATTTCTTTTTGGAAACTTGTACTCCTATAGATCGCTAAAAGATTAAAACACCCCTCTGTCTTCTCAGCTCTCTCACCCACCACATGCTGATATGCACCCACCACGTACATGTCCAACCCCCGGGGGAGAAGACAGACCCAAAGCTTCATAGCTTTTGAGTAGTGCAATATTATTATAACATTAAAATTTATAGAAATAAAAAAAAAACTACATGCCAAAATCAACCTCTTATGTAAAAAAAAACAGTAGAGTTCAGCCTTTGTCTTTGACTTTGTTTCAAGACCCGCCACAGGGAAAAACACTAACGTAATCAGGATTGAGGATGTAACTATAGATAGACGTTGATACCGATTTCATCGATTTGATACCGATTTCATCGATTTGATACCAATTTCAGAAAACACAAAACAAAACCTTGGGTTTTTCATTGCACGTGAACATCATTATTTTTCTAATTGGGTAAAAATGAAATATTTTCGTCCATCACGTGAAATGAGTTATAGATTCTCATTGAGTCTTTAAAAAAAAGTACGAACTATAATCGAGATTAATTGATTTTATAGTAGTTTCCAGTAAACAATCTGAGCTTTTTTTTTCTCTACAAAACTAGTTGTGAGTATACAAAACAGAAAAAAAACAATTCGTTATTCATAACATAGCCACATTAGCATTCAAATAACAATGGAGACAAGATTTTTACTTCTATCCTGTTTTAATCAAAATTAGAAAACATAATAATATAATATCCTCTAAGCACATATGGCTGCTTCTAAGCATTAGCTGAATAAACATTTGCTTGGATCCCGATATACATAAGTTTAGTAGTTCTCCAATTATATTTTTAATATTTATATTAACATATTAATATCTCCTTATGCCTCTAAGAAACTATATCTTGTCTATTAACAAAAATAAATAAATAATATGTTATCTAATTCAGGGTTACATATATTTGGTTGCGTTTTTAATTTGTTTTACAGTTGTAAGTTGTAACTAGTCATTATTATACTACTAGATATATATATATATATATAATCAAAATTGATATCGAAAGGCCATATACTGTCAACAGATACTATTTTTGAATATAGAATTTATAGAAAACGTTTTAAGAGAAAAATGATAAACATAAAATTAAGTAAAAATAGTATATACTATTATTAAATGTTTTCTTGTTTGTTAAAAAGCCTTTTATTTCCAGTTAGAACGAGAGAGAGATTGTTAAGAAAAAAAAAAAAGAAAGAGAGAGAGAGAGAGAGAGAGAGAGAGAGAGAGAGAGAGAGAGAGAGAGAGAGAGAGAGAGGTTCTCTGTTGTCCATATATTTTGCATCTTTGGCATCGTAAGCGGTGACGTATCACTCTTTTCTCTGTCTCTCAAATATTCTTCTTCCTCCATCAAAAAGGAGAGAGCACCCACTTTCTCTCAAAAGCCATTCGAGTGAGTACATAAGATCCCTTTTTCGTTCCCTCGGTTTTTGCCAAATCTCCAGGTAATGATAAAGCTTTCATCTTTTTTATCTCCTCTGTTCTTCTCCTCTGTTTTTTTTGTTTCCCCCGACAAAGTGGGATTAACTCTTAAGATATGTGTTGAGTTTCCTCGTGGATTTTCATATTCGTGTTTTCTTACAGGATCTCGTCTTCATGAATCATCCTATTCTGTGATAGAGATAACAATAATATGGATTCGTTTTTTTTGTTTGCCTCGTGGAGCTTTCTCTATCTCTGTTACTCTGTTCTTTGCTTTCACTACTTTTTTTTTTGTAACTGTTGTATCATTTTGTAATGATGATTACATGCAAAAGTCCACACCTTTTTACGCGGGAATGTTTTCTAGTCATTTATCATCCTGGGGACCATTTGCTTTCATTGAATTTTTATAAACCGTACATGATGATTGGTTTTATATAGATGAAACTAAAAAAAAATCTTATACCTCTGTTTTCTTGAATCTCTTTTGCAGGGTAGAGAAAGCTATTGTTGATGCTCTGTGTCTGAGGAAGGTGGGAGAAAGAAAAAATGGGGTTTGAGGAGGCGTTGGAATGGTACTGCAAGCCGGTGCCTAATGGTGTTTGGACGAGACAAGTTGATAATGCATTTGGTGCTTACACGCCTTGTGCTACTGACTCCTTTGTGCTTGTCATCTCTCATCTGGTTCTCTTGGTCGTGTGTCTGTATCGTTTATGGCGCACCTTGAAGGATCACAAAGTGGAGAGGTTCTTCTTGAGGTCGAAACTGTATAGCTATTTGCTGGCTCTTTTGGCTGCTTATGGTTTTGCTGAGCCTCTGTTTAGATTGATCATGGGGGTTTCTGTTTTGGATTTGGATGGAGATGGGCTTCCTCCTTATGAGGTGATATTGCTGTTTCAAACGTTTTCTTTTAATCTTTTTGGTTTTTTTATTATGTATGTTTTAGCTGAAGGATGCTGTTGTTTGTGTGGTTTCTTTTGGCAGGCGTTTGGTTTGGGGGTTGAAGCTTTTACTTGGGGATCTGTAATGATCATGATTTTTATGGAAACTAAAATTTACATCCATGAACTCCGTTGGTACGTCAGGTTTGCTGTCATATATGCTCTTGTTGGGGATATGGTCTTGCTAAATCTTGTTCTCTCAGTCAAGGAGTTCTATACCAGGTTAGGAGGCTTTTTGTGTGTTATAT
This sequence comes from Raphanus sativus, assembly GCF_000801105.2. NCBI lineage: Eukaryota > Viridiplantae > Streptophyta > Magnoliopsida > Brassicales > Brassicaceae > Raphanus > Raphanus sativus. The sequence goes on from NC_079516.1 coordinate 48,556,901, forward strand.
GGTTTTATGCAAGTCATTGGTTTAGAAAGGGTGAACTCAAGCTTTGTTTTTGTCATTGTAGTTATGTACTGTATCTCTACATAAGCGAGGTGGCAGTTCAGGTAAGCTCACTTAAAAGCTCCTAAAAGCATATCAGCCTTGTAGATATTTGTTGCGTGCTATGTCTAAATCACACCCGGATACAATTTGTGTCCCTCTCTTATAACAACTTAAGAAGGTGAGTTTTGGTTTTTATTACAGGCTCTGTTTGGAATGCTATTGTTTGTGCATCTTCCCAATTTGGATCCTTACCCTGGCTACATGCCAGTGCGGAGTGAAACTGTGGATGATCATGAGTATGAAGAGCTTTCTGACGGACGACAGATATGTCCAGAAAGGCATGCAAACATCTTTGACGGTAAGTCACTCTTTGGCCTTGTTTCAGTTCTGTGAATACTGGATTGTGATTGTAAGGCATAGTGTAAGTCTATGCTTATTGACTAAACCATTTACCATACGGTAGCGTTTTGCACACTCTATTCTTAAAAACAATTGTTGAAATGCCACAGGGATCTTCTTCTCATGGATTAATCCCTTGATGACTCTGGGAACTAAAAGGCCTCTCACAGAGACGGATGTGTGGCATCTGGACACTTGGGATCAGACTGAAACTCTGTTCACAAGGTACTTTCGAAAACTGATTGGATCTCCTAAAAATGTATGTGAATGACATGGTTCTTGATATTTTTATGTATCCTTTTTTAGCTTCCAGCAGTCATGGGATAAGGAACTACAAAAGCCGAAACCGTGGCTATTGAGAGCATTAAACAGTAGTCTGGGAGGAAGGTAATATTCTCACCTTTTCAGCACTATTTAATTTCTGAACTACATGTCTGATGGAAATCGTTTTTTATTTCCCTTGCATTTTGAAGGTTTTGGTGGGGAGGATTTTGGAAGGTAGTTTCTTCTACCTCTTTCACGTTTTCTCTTTGATTTGCTCTTCCAGAGTCTTTCCTCTCTTTTATTACTTATGACATGGTTTAAGTACAATGGTCACCGGTGCCGCGTCATGTTAGATAGTCTTGATGCCTCAGGATGTTACTTTAAATTGCCCCAGTGACATCCTCAATGTTTATCTAACTAGTTCACTGTACTTCACAGATTGGGAATGATTGCTCACAGTTTGTGGGGCCTCTTTTACTGAATCAACTCTTAAAGGTTTGTTCTTACCCCATTTTTTCTGTACTAGTATGCACTCTATCTGAACCTAGTTGACATAATATCTTTTAAACTTCCATTTCACAAGGATCACGGTCGATCTCTTCTCTAATCTCACTTTTTTTTTGTCAAACTATTTGCAGTCAATGCAAGAAGATGAGCCAGCTTATATGGGTTACATCTATGCGTTCTCCATCTTTGTTGGAGTGGTATGAAATGAAATCCTTCTCTCTCTCTCCCTGGATTTGGCTAATTCATTTGTTGATGAATACATTTTTCCAGGTACTGGGAGTGCTATGTGAAGCTCAGTATTTCCAGAATGTCATGCGTGTTGGTTACCGACTAAGATCTGCTCTGGTATTATTTTATGTTTCACTTCATTTCCAATCTGCAACCATGGCCTTGTTCTCTAGCCATATGTTTTTTTCCCCTTTTTAGATTGCTGCTGTATTTCGCAAGTCCTTGAGGTTAACTAATGAAGGTCGTAGAAAGTTTCAAACGGGAAAGATAACCAACTTAATGACCACTGATGCTGAATCTCTCCAGGTGCGTACACCTTCATATTTTTAGTTTCTCAATATTATGTACTTTGTACTAATTGTTTTTTTTGCCCTCCATTTTGCAGCAAATTTGCCAATCACTTCATACCATGTGGTCGGCTCCATTTCGTATAATTGTAGCATTGATTCTTCTCTACCAGCAACTGGGTGTTGCCTCGCTCATTGGTGCATTGTTGTTGGTCCTTATGTTCCCTTTGCAGGTCAATCTACCATTTTTATATGACATTTTGTTTTCCGCTGTTTACTTGATCATTTGTATTTCTAACAGTTAATAATTAATTCTCCATCTCCCTTTCCTGAACTAGTTCTCTGTTTTTCTTGAAACAGACTGTTATTATAAGCAAAATGCAGAATCTGACAAAGGAAGGTCTGCAGCGTACTGACAAGCGAATTGGCCTTATGAATGAGGTTTTGGCTGCAATGGATACAGTAAAGTAAGACACTCTAGAACCAATTTTTTGGATGATGCATGGTGTTAAAATTTTTGCAGGCAGTTTGTACTAAGCCAAAAATGCTACAGGTGTTATGCTTGGGAAAACAGTTTCCAGTCCAAGGTTCAAACTGTTCGTGATGATGAACTATCTTGGTTCCGGAAATCACAGCTTTTGGGAGCGGTATGATTACAACATAGTATCACTGTTCTAATCATCATGTTGTGCTTTCTTCAGATTCTTTAAACGTTGTATTTGTGGCTTTAGATTTTTCTCTTTATGTTTTTTTTTGTTTGTTTCAAACTCTTGCTTGGTCTTGCTTTTGTTTTGCAGTTGAATATGTTCATACTGAACAGCATTCCTGTTCTCGTGACTATCGTTTCATTTGGTGTGTTCACGTTGCTTGGAGGAGACCTGACCCCTGCAAGAGCGTTTACGTCGCTCTCTCTCTTTGCTGTGCTTCGTTTCCCTTTATTCATGCTTCCGAACATTATAACTCAGGTAATTTCTTAAATATTTTTGAAGACTATAACTCATATTTATTTGCCGATGCTGATGCTGACTAGTGTTTTACTTGTAGGTGGTGAATGCCAATGTATCCTTAAAACGTTTAGAGGAGGTGTTAGCGACAGAAGAGAGAATTCTCTTACCAAATCCTCCCATTGAACCTGGACAGCCAGCCATCTCAATAAGAAACGGATTTTTCTCTTGGGATGCTAAGGTTGCCGCTTGTGTATTCTACACCATGTTCATTCTTTCACTTTATCAGAAGTAGAAAACTCGAGCTAACCATATAATATATATATCTGTAGGCTGATAGGCCGACGTTGTCAAATATAAACTTGGATGTACCTCTTGGCAGCCTAGTTGCTGTAGTTGGTAGTACAGGAGAAGGAAAGACCTCCCTGATATCTGCTATCCTTGGGGAACTCCCTGCAACATCTGATGCAATGGTTACTCTCAGAGGATCAGTTGCTTATGTTCCACAAGTTTCATGGATCTTTAATGCAACAGTATGCTCTTCTATTCTTTTACTTTATAACTGGTGTTATACATAATGCGTCAGTTACTTCATACACTTAGTGGAGTGTTCCTTAAGTTTTTGATTTTAAGGTTTCTTATTAAAACATTCTAGGTACGCGACAACATATTGTTTGGTTCGCCTTTTGACCGTGAAAGATATGAAAGGGTCCTTGATGTGACTGCGCTCAAGCATGACCTAGAGTTACTGCCTGTAAGTTTTGATAACAAGGGTTTATTTTTCATAGCTCTCGTATTTTTAAGTTTGTTCCAACCTCTTTGTCTTGCCTTGATAGGGTGGTGATCTCACGGAGATTGGAGAAAGAGGTGTTAACATCAGTGGAGGACAGAAGCAGAGAGTGTCAATGGCTAGGGCCGTTTACTCAAACTCAGACGTATTCATCTTTGATGACCCGTTAAGCGCCCTTGATGCTCATGTTGGTCAACAGGTAAACAACTCGTTGGTTCTTTATTTGATAAGACTGGTCCCTTTTCATACTATCAATCTGATTTATAAAAAAAAATAATATGTTTCAGGTTTTTGAGAAATGCATAAAAAGAGAATTGGGGCAGAAAACGAGAGTTCTTGTTACAAACCAGCTCCATTTCCTATCGCAAGTGGATAGAATTATACTTGTCCATGAAGGCACAGTGAAAGAGGAAGGAACATATGAAGAGCTATCCAACAATGGCCCTTTGTTTCAGAGGTTAATGGAGAACGCAGGCAAGGTGGAAGAATATTCCGAAGAAAATGGAGAAGCTGAGGCTGTTCAAACGGCCGTAGCTCCATTGACGAACGGGAACACAAATACTCTTCAGATGAATGGCTCTGACGACAAGAAATCCAAGGAAGAAAATAAAGGAGGAAAATCTGTTCTCATCAAGCAAGAAGAACGTGAAACTGGAGTAGTGAGCTGGAGAGTCCTGAAGAGGTAACTTGAACACCATATTGCTGAATTTGCACCTTTGCAGGATATTAAAATGACTTGTGCGGTGTCTTACCATGTTTACAGGTACCAGGATGCACTTGGAGGAGCATGGGTGGTGATGATGCTCCTTTTATGCTACGTCTTGACAGAAGTATTCCGGGTTACCAGCAGCACGTGGTTGAGTGAGTGGACTGATGCAGGAACTCCAAAGCGTCACGGACCCCTTTTCTACAATCTCATATATGCGCTTCTCTCATTTGGACAGGTATGTGCTTGATGGACCACATAACATCTGAAACCTGACCAGTGCTGAGTCTTTTTATTTTTGTTTTCAGGTTTTGGTGACATTGACCAATTCATATTGGTTGATTATGTCCAGTCTTTATGCAGCTAAGAGGTTACACGACAACATGCTTCATTCCATACTAAGGGCCCCAATGTCCTTCTTCCATACCAATCCCTTAGGACGGATAATCAACCGGTTCGCAAAAGACCTGGGGGATATTGATCGAACTGTGGCAGTCTTTGTAAACATGTTCATGGGCCAAGTCTCACAGCTTCTTTCAACTGTTGTCTTGATTGGCATTGTCAGCACTTTGTCCTTGTGGGCCATCATGCCCCTCTTGGTCTTGTTTTATGGAGCTTATCTCTATTACCAGGTAACGTACCTTTTTAACCGCAGCATCTAATATAGATCTTTGTGTTAACCAATTTTCTCATTGCAGAACACAGCTCGTGAGGTTAAGCGTATGGATTCAATCACAAGATCCCCAGTTTATGCACAGTTTGGAGAGGCATTGAATGGCTTATCAACTATACGTGCTTACAAGGCATATGATCGGATGGCTGAAATCAACGGAAGATCAATGGACAATAACATCAGATTCACTCTTGTCAACATGAGTGCCAATAGATGGCTCGGCATCCGTTTGGAAACACTCGGTGGTCTTATGATTTGGCTGACAGCATCGTTCGCTGTCATGCAGAACGGGAAAGCTGAGAACCAACAAGCATTTGCATCTACAATGGGTTTGCTACTCAGCTACGCCTTAAACATCACAAGCTTGCTAACAGGTGTTCTGAGACTTGCGAGTTTGGCTGAGAACAGTCTGAATGCAGTAGAGCGTGTTGGCAACTATATAGAGATACCTTCAGAGGCTCCGCTTGTTATCGAAAGCAACCGTCCACCTCCTGGATGGCCATCAGCTGGAAGCATAAAGTTTGAGGATGCTGTTCTACGTTACAGGCCTCAGTTACCACCTGTGCTTCATGGGGTTTCTTTCTTTATCCATCCAACGGATAAGGTTGGGATCGTTGGGAGGACGGGAGCTGGGAAGTCAAGCCTGTTGAACGCCTTGTTTAGAATCGTGGAGCTGGAGAAAGGAAGGATATTAATCGATGAATGCGACATTGGCAAGTTTGGACTTATGGACCTGCGTAAAGTGCTTGGAATCATTCCACAGTCACCGGTTCTTTTCTCAGGAACCGTGAGGTTCAATCTTGATCCGTTTGGTGAACATAACGATGCTGATCTATGGGAGTCTCTGGAGAGGGCTCACTTGAAAGATACCATCCGGAGAAATCCTCTTGGTCTTGATGCTGAGGTCTCTGAGGCAGGAGAGAACTTCAGTGTGGGACAGAGGCAGTTGTTGAGTCTCTCGCGTGCACTCTTGCGTAGATCCAAGATACTGGTCCTTGATGAAGCAACCGCTGCTGTTGATGTTAGAACAGATGCTCTCATTCAGAAGACTATCCGTGAGGAGTTCAAGTCATGCACCATGCTCATCATAGCTCACCGTCTCAACACCATCATCGACTGTGACAAAATCCTAGTCCTCGATTCCGGAAGAGTTCAAGAGTTCAGCACACCGGAGAATCTTCTATCAAACGAGAGAAGCTCCTTCTCCAAGATGGTTCAAAGCACAGGAGCTGCAAATGCAGAGTACCTGCGTAGTTTAGTACTCGACAACAAGCGTGAGAGAGATGGTGATGATGACTCGCAGCAACCGTTACAAGGACAGAGGAAATGGCTAGCTTCTACTCGCTGGGCTGCAGCTGCTCAGTTTGCGTTAGGCGTGAGTCTGACATCATCGCACAACGATCTTCAGATCCTTGAGATTGAAGATGATGGGAGTATTCTGAAGAGAACGAAAGATGCGGTTGTGACTTTGCGCAATGTTCTGGAGGGTAAACACGACAAGGAGATTGCAGAGTCGCTTGAGGAACATAATATCTCTAGAGACGGTTGGTTGTCATCACTCTATAGAATGGTAGAAGGTAAAATAATCTACAAATGCTTACCTGAATATATATAATTCTATATGCATAATCTTAATCACAACAACTGGATACCTAAACATAACATAATCACTTGCAGGGCTTGCGGTGATGAGCAGATTGGCGAGGAACAGAATGCAACAACCAGGTTACAATTTGGAAGGAAACTCGTTTGACTGGGACAATATCGAGATGTAGATTAAGTTCAGGTCGTCATCAGTTGATTGATGAAACATTTTCTTTACCTTAACCAAAATATGTTACTCTTTGGATGCCTTCAAAACTTAATTTTGTTCTGCAAAGAGAATTAAACTTTGTTGTGTTCTTTCAATTCGTCTTTGATTATTTAGAGTAGTTGCTTAGTATCCTTAATGGATTCTGAAAAGTTCAAAAGCAGAATGGTACATGATACAGAGGATCTTTAAGGATTTGTGATGCAATTTTGAAAGCTGGGAAAAGTTGTTAACATGATTCTCTAGAGTCGTTCATATCCAAAAAAATAAAAATAAACTATCAGTGTAGGCACTAGGCAGGCGCACCAAGAAAGAAAGAAACATCAGAAGCTATGGTTTGTCAGAGACGGACTCAAATCCATCGGCAGAGACATTTGCCAGAGAGCAGTCAGCACCTGAAAGACTTTGGGAAGGCTTGATTTGAGGTTGTTTAGTGTCAATCTCTTACTAACCTCTCGACCGAGTTTTAAATGTTTTGCTTTCTCAAGGCTTGTTTGAATGACAACGGATGATTAGAGCCCATCTAGCTGTTGCTTTAGGGATGTACGCTCAAACCAGAGCTGTGGAAAATAAATAAATAAACATTATGAAGAAATTTATTCTATTGTATTGTTGTTTGGCAAGAACACACTTGCAATGTGTTAATGTGAACGTGTAGAGACGGTAAAATGTTACCCATTTATTTACTTGTCATATACAAAAAGATACACCATAATAACTTTAGCAAAAAAAAAACTCAAAAATTAAGAGAAGTTATTGCAGAAAAGGAAGCTTTTGAACTTAAAAGTTAAAAAAAGGAATTAAGTGAGCATGTGAGAATTAAATATTGGGGAGATGGAAATAATGAGTTATATATGTAACAAAAAGAGACATTTTTACTATATGTAAATATCACATCCTTATGCTTTCTTAGAATGTGTAAGAAAGAATCTAGTGATATTTGCGTGACATTTACTAAAGTACAATAAATATAAACTCCCAATTTCCACTAGTTAATGCTCCTTAATGTGAAAATCTAAAATTTCCAAAATTCTCTGATTTACCCACAAAAATGTAAACCCAGTGTCCATGATACAGTATATATATGAGTATAATTGACTCGTAGGTAAAAGAAGAAGAGAAGAAAATTAGAAGGACCCAAAGGCTTGGTGTTTTGGTAAAGAAAGAATGGAAACAGGTTTGATCCTAACCATCGTTTTTGTGGCGCTCATCATCATCTCGGCTATTGTTGCTTGCTTGTTTTGCGCCCCAAAACTCGTCAAACTTTGTTGGGGCGATGAGTAACTCATGTTACCTATTATCTAGCTATGTCTTTTTTTGTTATTGTTAAATGACCTAATAAATAGCAGATCGATGCTGCGACTCTGCAAAATTTATCGTAGTTCTTCCATTTAATAATGTTTTCGCTTAATGATATTAGCTCTATTTTTATATTTTTCATAATTTGAATTATGGTTTATTTATATGTTGCAATGTTATATACTACTACTAATACATCTCTCTTATCGTCAACCCAACCTTTGAGAAATAGCAAAAACAACACTGTAGTTTATACTTTTGTTTTCATTATTGTGTACTGCTATGCTCTTAAATTCTTAAATGATATGACAATAATCTCTAATTAAAAAATTAACTACACTCAAAATAGAAGAATAGAAATTTCAAAAATCAATATGTGCATACATATACCATCATCTCCAAAAAGAGTTCATGAGAGGGTGTTAATATAGTATCAGCCTGCCCAGAACCCTTTAGATGACCTAAAGACATGGTAACGATAGCATTGTACCACTGTTTCACCGTGGTACACATTACAAGGTCACCTTACAAAATACTCCCTCTGTTCCATTTTATGTGATGTTTTAAATTATTCCACATAGATTAAAAAAACACATATTTTTATGTAGTTTATTTTGGTAACATAAAAATACATTAAATAAAACCCATGTTCGGGAATGCGCTAGGCGTTACGCGTGCGGCCGGTGTCCGCCTAGCGAGTTGAAAGAAAATCGGAAAATAACCGGGGATTAATCGGGAATTTATTTTAAACAGTTTTACTATATATATTATTATTTGTGCCATAAACATTAATATGTGTCGTAGTCCAGCGTGTTTCGGTACTTGTAAAGTGGATAGGCTTCACGGGTTCGACTAGTAGCGGCTGCATTTTGCTATTTTTTCCCTTTTTTCATTAATGAGCGCGAAAAGACACTAATGTCCTCGTCTTCCTCCTTTGTTCCTGTCGAACACAGACCCTAGAATTTCGAATCTGAAATTCTTTTTCGAGATTCTTGGCCGTTTTAACTCGTTTCTCTTAGTTTTCACTCATTTATAATAGATTTCCAACTTAATTCGTGATTCTGAACTTGTAAATCAGGTAAAAATTGGTTTTTGGTTTGAAATCCGATTTTTTTAGCGATTTTTGCTAAACTCTACAGTTGCTTGCCGATTTGCGTTTAAACGCCGAGTAATCGTTCAAATCGGCCGCGTTTTAGAACCTGGAATAAAACTAGTTTAACCAATAATAGAAAAGTACAGTATTTTATAATTGGTCATAAATTTCAAATTATATTAAATTCTATCTAGATTAGTGAAAACATCACTTAAAATGTGACAAAATAAAAATCCTAAAACACCACTTAAAAGTGAGACGGAGGAAGTATTGGTTTGTCAGTTGTAAGAAGAGATAAGCAATTATATAATAAGGATACGAAATCAAACACACTAACAATCTCAAATGTTTACCAAGACAAGCTTCAAAACGTTAACATACTAAAAAAAGCAAACACGACGATAGAAACATTCAAAGCACTAGTGAGTCATAACAAGCAAGCACACACATACATAAAGAAGAAAGTCGAGACGTCAACGAGTACATGCTGGTTCAAACGCGAAGGGACCAACAGAGAATAGAACGTAGTCGCGTTCAGCGATGTTGATTGATTTAGAAGGCTTAAGCATAGCACCGGTGGTTCCATTGTTGAGCTGGGAAGGGACGGTGCATGTCACCGTTGCAGCTGCGGGACCGGGATTCATGGGCCAAGCCCTACACGTGTGGAAAGCGTAGGTGGTGAGTTTATTCGGAGCTAACATTATGAAGTATCCGTTTTTGTCCGTCTTTGTCTCCATCGTTACACCTCTCTTTGTGTTGTTGCATGCAAGCTTTACAGTCGCTCCTGTAGTTGAAACATTAAATAGGATCTTATCATCTTAATCAATAGATATCCGCTGATGTCAAAAAAAAAAATCAATAGATATCCGCTATACAAGGACTATTACAGGCTTGATTTAAACATTTAACTTTTTAATTAGGGAAAATAAAACAGTCGTATAGGAATTAAAAAGAGTAGAAAATGACGAAGAATTTTTTTTGTGCATGAAAGCCAAGTAGGACGAAAATACATTTTGTGCATGAAAGCCAAGTGGCACGAGAGACTCGACGAATGTGTAACCCCAAAATCTTGATATATTATTGTATTATTTCTTTTAAAGAGGTCATTGGTGTCAATTTTTGAAAATGCATTTAGTGAAGTCTACCTTAAGATAACAGTCAACCAGTGCTCTTAACTCATATCAGTTTGTTGGATTAATATCATTCGTTCAAATTATTTCATAGGGAAATCATTCTAACATAACATGCATTGGTAGGTAAACAAACGAGTCTTTAATCTAAATTCATCAGGCTAATTTCTTTGAACAAAGTTAATTAATCTAAGATTTTGCACCCATAAAGTTTGATGGATGTATTTTTGCGAGAACATAATGCATGTATGTATATGTTTTTCATTTAAACACGTAAATGGTTCAAGAACCAGAAATTTGACTCAGCTGAAGAACTTTATGTGAAGATTATGTCATGGAAGTAAACCTATTAACATGCAACGATGAAATAAAACAAAACAAAAAAACGAAGACAAGGTCAGTCCAAAGTTCTTGTGGAAACTTATGAAGTTATAGATCTACAAGACTGCAAGTTAATTAGAAAAGTTATAAGAGACCAGAGATTGTAATGTAACAACCTTGAAGAGGAGATGCTTCTAGGAGCGTATCAATGCCGGAGTACTTGCAAGACTTGCAATAAACCATGCCTTGAACCGCCACAAGTCTTCGGCTCATCTTTGCCGCCGGTGGAGTCACTGGAGAAGCGGATGCGAATTCATTTGTGTAGATGAAGGTTAATGAGATGTGAACAAGTAGAAGATACTTGAGAGCTTTCACTACCAAAGTTCCCATTTTTGTTTTTTGTCAGTGATAAGTGAAATATCCCTCACTAAAGGTCATATTTAAAGCACTAACCAAAGGTCAGGTCTTTTTTTGCATCAAAATTACTCAAGAAAAAAAAGAATTTCAAAAACCCATAAATAAATACAAGTTTGATGGATGTATTTTATATACAAATATAATATCATCTACTCCACTGATGCCAGACCTCAAACTAAAAGGAAAAAAAAAAGAGAAGAAATGATGATCATGTCTCACTATTTATAATACATTTAAAAGTTCAATCCATGTTAATTATCTTTTTTTCACTGAAGTTTCATTATATTGGAACAAAGAGCACAAGGTTCTGAGCATTATTACACCAAACACCAGGGGCTTAATCACAACAATACCTCATCTTACACCAATCAAAAGGCTCTATAAAACTTCATAACACCCCAAAAATTAACCAGGATTGACAGGAGCAGAGGCCAAACAACTTTCATTTACAAAGAGCTCCTTTAGCCATCCAGGTGGACCTGCAGCCACATACGAATGTAACAGACCCAATCTAGGAACACTTTGAGCTATGAAATTAGTACAGGATAAAGTAAATATATAGAGCATAAAAGATAATAATGGCCAACAAGACCATTTGATCATTGAAGGTAGGGTTAAACCCAATTGATCATTTGATGCCCTCTACCTTGAGTGTTTGTGAATACATATAACCAGTTAACCACATAAAAAGCCTTAGACATTAACTATAGAAAACGGCCAACAAGCCCATTTGTGTTTGTATCAGACGGTCATTGACGGTGCATGAGACAGAGGCGAAGAAGCCACGCAATGTATAATATATTGTGTATTTGTACGATTTTGGTAACTAATAAACTTTTGGACACTTATACACACGTTTTAAGACTACAAATCAATACAAAAAATAGTCATGATTAATCAAAGACTAAATCATGTCAGTTTAGTCACGATATACTACTAAAGTAATACAGTACCTAATACAATTGGTATTTATGGCATATATAATTCTGTTAATCATGCGTGTTTCAAAATTAAAAAATGTTGTTTTTTTTGGTAGGTAATTAAAAAAAATGTTGTTAATCATGCATTTCTCTACTTGTGAAAATACATGTAATAAAAAGAATGGTAATAAAAAAATCAACATAATAATCAGATAAATTTGTCATAATTATAAATGAAGTGAAACTGTATTTGATCAACAACGGCAGATCCAGCAAGATTTTTAGATGGGGGCACAACACCAAAAATAACAAAAAACAACTTGAACCAGGGGCACTTTTCATGTTTATGCACTAAACTAGAAATGATTTAACAAAACTAACATATACTATTATTTATGGCAAATTAAGAAATAGCCGGGGACACGTGATCCCGTTGCCGTTGATGTACGTCCGCCCCTGATCATATGCACTTCTAACACTAATTTTTCCGGAAAATTAGATAGTTGCCATTATTGTAAAAATCTATGAACCTCTCATCAACAACTTTGATCCCCATCTCTGCCATTCTCAGTGATACATGTAAGAATTTACAAATCAATACAAAAACTAGTCACGATTAATCAAAGACTAAGTCATGTCTGTTTAGTCACGATATACCACTAAAGTAATACAGTACCTAACACAATTGGTATTTATGGCATATATAATTCTGTTAATCATGTGTGTTTTAAAATTAAAAAATGTTGTTAACCATGCATTTCTCTACTTGTGCAAATACATGTAATTAAGAGAATGGTAATAAAAAATCAACATAATAATCAGATAAATTTGTCATAATTATAAACGAAGTGAAACCGTATTTGATCATAAGTACTTCTAACACTATTTTTTTCGGAAAATTAATAGTTGCCATTATTGTAAAAATCAATGAACCTCTCATCAACAACTTTGATCCCCATCTCTGCCATTCTCAGTGATGCATGTATTTCTACTCTATGAATATAACAATTAAAATCCCCTTCTTATTAATCAAGAAGCATTTTTAAAGAGTAACATTAAATGTGTAAGTTATTTACATGAGTGCCATGCTGACGTGTCGGCACCATATTCACTCTCAGCCCATATATAGAATTACCCTTGATTCATTAGAGAAATTACAAGAAATGCCATTGTGGCACCACTCGAATTTCCTCATATACATTATAGTTCAAAATGAATAATTGGACGATTTCGTGTAAAAAGGAAAGTCAAAGATATGTCCGATTTCATCATTTCATGTTTAAGGAAAGTCAAAGATCATTACTATTTCTCTTAATTCTATTTCCCATTAACTCATTCCATGATTTCCTTTTCTATCAAAATATATTGCCATATATAAGGTTACCATAAATCATTGCCATATAATGTATTACGCAATTATGTAGTATAATGTAGTAAAATCTAATATTTTTTTTTTCAATGCAAGATGTATCAAAAGCCATTTTATTAAAAGTAAACTAAACATTTTTTATAATGTATCAGAAGCCATATAATGTATCAGAAGCCATTTTATTATAACCGTATTTAATATATGAAAACTGCAATAAATTTTAAACTAATTTAGTATGTTATTTAATATAACCGTAATTTATGCCAAATCTTCCACAGAAATAGTTATCATTTTAAGTTTATACTATACACTTAATATTTGGTCAAATATCATATTGAATATTGTTTCCTATATTAGGTTCGAAAATATAGTACTAACCAAATTTTGGAAGACGATAATGCGTGTAGTTAAATATAGTAATAGCGTAAATTTTGGGTAAACTACTCAATATTTGTTTCTGGTAATTCTTGTGTGCCTAAACCCTAAGTTGCCTGACTATATATGACCTTCTAAACTCATTTACTCAGCATCATTACCAACCAAGTTCGAACCGGTATGCAATCTAACAAAAAATGAGTTCTATGCACTCAATATCTGAGTTGAAACATTTCAAAGGTGAAAAAGAGATGTAAAAAGTTTTTGGAAGCAATACTAGGCTAAAGGTGTAGAAACTTTTATAATATTTTTTCATGGATGCAAAAATAAGTTTTTTTTTTAGTTTATTGCAATATGCTCTATATCAACTTAGCGCTGTCTAACCAAACAACTAACACTTTCATATGGTAAATTTTTGCAGGAGGACAAAATGCGACATTTAAAAAGGTTTTGGTTTCTTAGTTTGATCCTTTTCTGAAACAAGGATAAAAAGGATTTGATTTCTCTTTTTGATTCAAATATATAAGCAGGTGACTTCAAATAGACGAGGAGCTTCATGTTCTCACATTTTGTTTGACCCTGAACTCCTAGAAATAGAAGCCTTCAAAAACAAGTAAGCATATATGACATTTTCATCTGTTAATTTTTTTACTTCTATGTTTGCTTACACAAACTACATTGACAGGATTTGTTTTTCAGGATACCAAGAAGAGCCTTTTCATGTGAGTTGCATATTAATTCGAATTTTATTTTGGTTTTCAGTTTCTGAATAATAAAGCCTTTGCAACGTATCGTTCATATTTTGATTTGTACCATTGTTGTTTTTAGCATTTGATCTTAAGATTCTAATTGATGAACTATGTACCGTTTAAATTATCTTGCCAGGACTAAACTATTGAAAGCGTTATTTTTAGTTATTTATTGTCCATTGTTTAGTTTGTTTTATTTTGTTGCTAAATATTTCATTGAAATGAAATAATCGATTAGTTTATAAATATTATAAAAAATACAAAAGAGATTTCGCAGGTATAATTTCGGAAACAAAAGAAGGTAAGAAATATTGAAAGAGTAATAAACTCCATAGTTTTGGGACATATTTAACAACCATTGAAGGTTCGTCTTCTGGATTTTATATGTACTGGTATAAACTAATGAAATAATCGATTAGTTACGTTAGTTCATCATTATTATTAGTTCAAAAAAAAAGAAGTAAGCCCCTGTTATAATATTTTTTGTACCTGCAAAATCTCTTTTGTAGTTTTTGTATATGTATTTTCTTATAGTGATTTTTATTTTACAACGCAAACAAAAATTAAATTACAGAAAATATGAATATTAATTTCCAACATTAAAAATATAAGAACAATTTAAGTTGAAATGTTTTCACAGATAAACTAATTTATTTGAAATCAAATTTCTATATATTTAAATGTAAATGATACACTTTATGGTATCAATTCATAATCGTGATTTGCAAGTTATGATCTTTAATTTAATGCATTTATGATTTAGAATATAAGTGAGTGATATTTTTTATCAATATATTGATCTCCACGCAAATTTAGATTATTATTTAGGTCAATATTGTATTGTATATGGAAAGTCTTGATTGCAATCACAAAATTTTATGTGGAGATAAAATTAGTGCTGATTGCCGTTATTTATACTACCTTCTTAATCTTTACATCACAAACGAAATTCTTGATTCAAATGTTTAATATTAACTTAAAACAATATTCAGCCGTATTTATCAACTTCCGAAAACAAAAACATTTGAAGAAATCATAACTTGCAATTTGCCAATCAGTATCATCGAGCGTATATTTGATATATTGATCTCATTTAATAAAGAAATAATTTGAAACTTATATAAATATAAGTGATGGAAGTGCTTCAATGATATCATCTTCTCTCTATTCTTTTGTCTCTAACTTTTTTTGATATCCAGTACTTAAAGAAATGGCAGGTTTAGATTTAATTTGTTGGCGATTTGAAGCCTGTCTACACAATATGCCCCTCACATAGAAGACCCACATTTAACATTTACTAGATCTTGACCCGTAGGACCGCACATCTATTAATTTTCAGTTTTAGTTTTCATTTATTTATACTTAATTATATATTTGTAATATTTGATCATTTTATATTGACTAAGCTAGGGGTGGGTATTTGGGTACCCATTCGAATTTCGTTAAAATTTATTCGGGTTTGAGATTTTTGAGTTTAAAGATTCTAGCTCTATTCGGCTATTTATAAATTTTGATTCCGGTTTAATTCAGATCTTTGCGGGTCCGGATAACCCGTTTAAACTATTTTTAAATTTTTAAAATTTATATACTTTAAATTTCCCTAAATCTAAAAATAAAAATACTATAACATGTAAATTTGAGTAATGTAAGCCAAATTACCTAAATTAAAAATATGTTTAACTTGAATATTTGGATGGAGAAGAAATATATATTTTAAGTATTTTTGGTGTTTTTTATATTTCAAATATCTTAGTCAACTTTAAGATAGCTTATATCTTGGATATTAACTATAGAAATAGATAACATATTCAAGTATATATGATTCAAATACATTCGAATATCCGAAATATTTCGATCGGATCATGTTTGGTTCTGGTTATTTAGATACCAGAATGATAAATTTGTTTGGATATTTATCCACTTTTAATTCAAATTTAATAATATTTTTTTCGAGATATACGCTTAAGTCAAATTTTAGTTGTTTCCATATCTAAAATGACATTCTTTACACGATGTTTTTTTTAATTGTTTAGTTAAACAAACCAGTTGGTTAGCAGATAAACATGGTAAGTTAACTGATAATGTATATTTTATTGATTTCGATTTTGGTTAAAGCCGTGTGATACTGAAATTACGGAAAATGACATTAGCCAAGGAAGCAAAAAAACGACTGAATGCTATACCTATTTCCAAACATAATTATTATTTTTTAATATTACTATCTATGTTTCTAAACAAAACTGAAATGTAATTCAGTTTTAATAATATAGATATTTGGTTATCCTTTTATGGTATAATATTTTACATTCACGAACCTAATAAATGATATACTATAGAACCACAAAATCATATTATTTAATCATATTTGCCAATTAACCTAAAACTCAATATCATGATCTCAGTTATGCATAATGTTCCTCTCTTTATACTATAGAACCTATAGAATCGTATCATGTAACTATTTTCGATGGTAGTCTATCTATAGTTTAACTATTTTCTATACAAAAATACACGTAACCTAATGTTACCTATCAAAGATTTGATTGATTCCAGTCAGTGCTTCAGATTGTCTTGGGATTTGTATTTGATTTTTTGTTACTGATTTGTTCAAAGCTCCCTCAGATAGATCTACACAAACCAAAATTAAATAGAACAAAGACACTGGTCAGAAGACCAAACCGGAATGAAAGTTTGGTTTATTATTTCATTAACGAACAAAAAAAATTCAAGTAGTGTAATGTATACAAAAGGTCGCTACGTACCTTTCGAACGAAGAGATAGATGAAAATTAAAAATATATGTCTATGATCCGTAGTTAAAAATAAATGTCTATCATCTGTAGTTAATAATTATGAATAAAAATATGTTGAGAATGTTATTACATAATCGATCCATAAACTATGTTTACAAATTTAGAACATATGTTAAAATTAAATTAAAATTTTAGAAACCAATCTCATCCTGCGCAAGGCGCAGGTCCTACCTAGTATATTAGTATTTAGAAGAAAAAAAAGTCATATAGATAATAATATTCTTTTTGGTCATCTACTGATGTATATGCGATTAAACTCCCAATAACTTCCAAATAGTACAAAGTTACCAACTAACTGACAAGGTAACCCTGAGATCATAAAACCACTCAAACATCCCAAGTTTCCCAACCAATGGATAAAAAACAAAATACAGATAATAATATTCTAAACACGCCTTTCATATCAATAACTAACTTTTAAATTAGCTAGTTTCGCGAGGAGAATTTTTAAGTTAGTTTTTGATGAAATGGCGTGTGTAGAATATGATCTGTTTGACCAAAAAAGAAAGAATATTATTATCTTTATTTTGTTTTTTACTCATTGGTGAACTTGGGAATCTGGGATGTTCGAGCGGTTTTATATATAGCAACTCTAAGACTTTGGCACTCCCACCTAAAAGAAGAAAATAATAATATGAACATGAATGTGTCCTATCCATCTAGTTTCACACTTGTGTTTTCCATTACGCTGGTCCTTGCCTTAGCTATACGTTTCTTGATACCCAAGAAATCAAAAGGTCAACTTCCTCCGGGACCAGGGGGATGGCCGATCATTGGAAACTTGTTCCAAATGATCATGAACCGGCCGGCTCATCAGTGGATCCACCGCGTCATGGAAGCTATGGAAACGGAGATAGCTTGCTTCCGTTTTGCCGGCGTCCATGTCATCATCGTAACCTCAAGCGAGATTGCCCGAGAAGTGCTCAGGGAAAAAGACAAGGCTCTCGCAGACAGAGCTGAGGCATACTCGATCAAACTCGTAAGTCATGGCTACAACGGCGTTAGCTTCTCTTCCTACGGTGAGCGGTGGAAGCTAGCGAAGAAAGTGATGGTCACTAAACTCTTGTCTTCTGCAACTCTTAACAAGACTATCGGTGATAGAACAGTAGAAGCTGATAACATTGTCACGTATGTGTACAATATATGCCAATCAGTGTCGGTGACGAAGCTGGTTAACGTGAGGGATGTCGCCTTAACATACAGCCACGCCGTGATGATGAGGATGCTGTTTGGCCAGAGACATTTTGATAAACCGGACAAGGATGGCGGTCTCGGGCCCAAAGAGAAAGAGCACATGGACGCAATATTTCGAGCTCTTGATTGTTTATTCGGCTTCACTATAGCAGACTACCTCCCTTTTCTTAGAGGATGGAACGTGGAGGGTGAGGAGAAGGATGTTAGAGAAGCGGTTGATATTATCAACAGGTGCAACGACCCGATCATCCGTGAGAGGATGCATTTGTGGAGGGAGAAAGGCGGAAAAGCGACGGAAGAAGATTGGCTCGACATTCTAATCACGCAAAAAGATGATCAAGGAATGTATTTATTCACATTTGAGGAGATTAGAGCTCAGTGCAAGGTAAAAACTGTGTAAAATAAAAAAAATTAGCGTGGAGATGTATTATAATTTACTATCATGCATATCATATGTAGGATGTCAATGTTGCAACCATCGACAATACAATGAATACTGTGGAGTGGACGATAGGGGAGATGTTGAATCATCCAGAGATTCTTGAGAAAGCCACAAAAGAACTGAACACTGTAGTTGGCAAAGAGAGACTAATCCAGGAATCAGACATACCACAACTTAACTACATCAAAGCTTGTTGCAGAGAATCTTTCCGGCTTCACCCACCTAATGCATTTTTGCCTCCTCATGGAGCCCGAGAGGATACTACTCTTGCTGGTTATTTTGTCCCCAAAGGTAAAAAAAAGTTTCCATATTTATTATATACACTAAAAAGCCTCACTATTAATAAAAGGTCAAGATAAAATATTGTATTTAACATGGAGAGATTAATTTATTAAATATAGGTTTCAATCGGTGACGGTCATTAAAAAAATATGATTATCAAATTTCATACGTAGAAACTTTGTCAGATTATTTACACATGGATCGGACTTTCGCTTGTTTAAAAGAATTTATGAATGAACATTTGTCTCTATAATTTTATTAGGAACAAATTGAACAAAAATTCTTATTTTCTTATTTATTCAATCTTTAAGTGAATTTGTGTCCATTATTTTGTTTTCGGTTTTCCTTAAACATACAGTCATCAATCCAAGCCATAGTATATATAGAGGTTAATCTAGGGCCTAGGGAGGTCTTGCCTAACTTCTGTCAAACAGTTTATGACATAAGCTAGAGTGTTCTAAAAGAATACAAACGAACATAATATGACGTGGTTATATATGTCAAATTGCAAACGACAGGTAGTCAAATTCTTGTGAGCCGTCCAGGACTTGGTCGAAACCCTAAGACATGGGAGAAACCTGACGAGTTCAAGCCAGAGCGACACTTTGTTGATCGTTCTAGGGACCCAGTGGACGTGACTCTGATGGAGCCCGACATGGGTTTCGTAGTATTCGGCACCGGTCGGCGTGGCTGCGCAGGTCCTAAGCTTGGAACAACAATGATCGTCATGTTGTTAGCTAGGCTTCTCCAAGGGTTTGAATGGACTCTCCCACCAGGTGCAAGCCAAGTCGAGCTCATTGCCGCTAATACCAACTTGTTCATGGCCAAGCCTCTAATTGCATCTGCGAAACCTAGGCTGGCTACTGGTTTATATCCGAAAATCCAGGTCTAAGATGCATCTACAACTTTACTATATTTTTCATTAGACCATGTACAATAGATCTATTGAATCAAACTTTCAACAGTTGAATACATACATACAATGGACATGTTGAAAACCAAAAAGAGAAACATGGATTATTGTGGGACCTACAATGTTAATTTGTATGAAGTAAAATAAGGTTTATTTACAGCCAAGTTTTCTCATAGTTTTGTGTGTTTTCAATTCGATTTATGTTGTCATACCATCTGTGATGATTTTTGTATCTGTTATGGCACCGGCAACAGAGTTTTTTCCCACACACCACTGCAGATAGTTGAATCTATAGATAGAGCCAAATGTTTGTTAAAAGTCATAGGTTTTCTCTGCCTGTAAGCAGAGCTGTGCCAAGAACTTTTATGTCCTAAACCAATAAAAAATATATTATTTCCGTTTTTTAATAAGTGTCATTTGGTTGTTTTAAAAAGGTGTTATTTTAATATTTTTCAAGGAGATTAAGAAATTTGTATAATACATTAATATATTTTTATATGATTAATTAAATTAGAATGATTTAAAACAAAATCTATTGGTTATTCAAAAATGTAAAAATAGATTTGATGTACAAAGTTACATTTGTATGATGACAAATTTTTGGAGACAAAATAATTTTTTTAGTAATATTTATTATGAAATAGAAAAATTATTAAATAAAACTGTTATATGATAAAATAATAAAAATTGAGATAAAATTTTGGTAGAGTATACATTTTGCATTATCATCTTTAATTGATAAATATAAAACTTCAACAAACAAAAGTCTTATATACATAATTTTTATTTAAAATTTTAAAATATTTCTTATATATTATTTGTGAAGTGATTTGACACATGTCATCACCTCATCTAATTTTAACAATAAAATACGACGTGACTTACAAAAAAATATGAGCATGAACTTAATTTACAAGAATGTGTAATATTAAAATATACTTTAATAAACAAATAAGATATACAATACTAGATAAAAATATAAGAAATGAAAAAAAATATTATGGTAAAATAAAAGGAAATCAAAATCTAAGTTAAAATTATGACATAGTGTACACATAATCAAGTTAAAAATGAATCAATAACGTCTGGTTATGGATAAACTATATATAAATATGTCTTATAAGTTTCTTACAAGACATATTAAACAAAAAAAAAAAAATATGCCCTAAACAAATGTTTCAAATTTGTAGTGTAAGCACGGCTTCTGCCTGTAAGCTAAAGAGAGGGAGGCATCATCAATTCATCATCTTTTAATTTTCTTATGATAGATACGATCTTAGTTTAGATTTGTGAAATTTATAGATACATTTAGTGTAAAGATTTCATGCAGATCCAATCTTTGAATATTTTACAGTGCTAGAAACGGCTTCCACAGCTTAGCACCTAAAGTCAAATTGGACTACCCTGCACTCCTCTCCAGTATACACCAATCTAGCATCATTCTTTGTCATTAAAAATATATTTATTTTATAAATATTGATACGTAATCCAAAATACAAACCAATCCCATTTATTTTTGTTACTAAAATATAGATGAAAAGGTATACATGTATCTATTTGGATGTGTCGACTGGTCTCCACTCGGTTCTTGTTTCGACCTTTCTATCACTCCTTGTAAGGTCATTCATTTACATCTTTGCTCTTTCTTTTCTACTTATTCTGCTATTGTAGGATGGTTTAGACAGCTCTGTGTGTGGGTGACGTTAGAATTGAGGTTCATGACTTTAGCCGGTGATATACCGATGGGTTTAATTTCAGTTGGTTCTACCTTTGCGACCTCTGGTATTTATCTCGCCTTAGAGCGATCGTCTGCAGTATGCAGTTCTCTTACGGGTACTATTCCGGGTGTTGGTGTTGTGTTCGTGTATCTCTCTTCTTTGTGGCAGGTAGAAGAGAAACTCTTCTTCATCTTTAGCCCGATGAATACAGATAAGGCGGGTTATGATTTCCCGCTTGTCCCTCGTTTGAATCAGTCTTCTCTCCTAATATTTCCTCCTATATGGAGTGAATTGGATGAACAAGTTTCGTTGGTATTGCAAGGATCTTCCTCCCTTCGAATGTTTTTCTCTGCGTATGGTGCAGTGTGTGTGATCCTACGGGTTACATTAGATGCAATCTTTGAAGAAGCTTATGATGTTGTTGTTATACGATTTCAGATGGTTTCTTTTTGTGATTTGTATCACCATTCTATCCTTTATGTTTTTGTTGTTGTTTATTTGGCTGTTAATAGCCTTTTTGTATCCTCCTTTACTGGAGCGTAAACATATTTAATATCAATGCAAGTATGGTTTGATCAAAAAAAAAAAAAAGTTATGTCCCATGTGTATATATTCTAAATTTCATTTCTTATTTTCAGTACTAAACAATTTCTACATATGTCAATCCTCAAGAGATTTCCATCAAGTTCTGGCCGGTGAAGATACATGCACTGATGCACTCAAAATAACAACTAGAAATCATACTCCTTTTTTTTTTTTTTTTTGCCGTCTAATATATTTTTATAAATAATTGATAAAAGGAAAATGATCAAATGAAAAAAAAAAAAACTTGCAAAAGCAAATTAGCACAGCAAAAAAGACTTCATAACATCATCATAATAATATCCCTGACACAACATACGAACAAAGAAACAATCCATAAAAGTCACATTACATATTAGTCCCTGAATTCCAAACACTGTTTAGCATAATAGCACCCTAATATCTTACATAAATAACCTTCCGTGGGAAGGAAGTAAACTGGTCTTCCTTACTCTTCTTCAAACGAACGACCAATTCACAAACATGAAAGCTAAGCAGTGGTTTGATTCGTCGTCATCAAGAACTTTCCATACTGTTGCCTGCTCGTAAGCCACCAATCTCCCCATGCTTGATGCACACACACCCGCAGGAAGATGAGCATATCCCTACAACAACAAAACGATCAAGATTCCAAGTCAGACAATGATTTTTTTTTCAAGAAAATGGCAAAAGAATCATCAAGTAAATGAAAAAAGACCTGTTGCATGATCTTGGGGAACTCGGAGCAAAGAGCTTTACGACCGGACTCGTCCAGGGTCTTGTCTAGCATTATGTCTTGAAGTGCTACAAGAGTAGTTTCCAGCATGTCTAAACCGGTTTGGTTTGCAAATGTGAATACCGGTGAAGCCTGCAAAAGACATTGTGCCAAAAAATTTGAAAAATAGGTCCTTAGAAGCAAAGACATGTTAGTCACTTACGTTTGTTTTGAGCGAGCAGCAATAGATTGCGTCAGTGTGGTTCCAGAGTTGACGTAGCAATGAGTCACCACTGGTTTGAGAAGCAGGGCCAAAGAGATCTACACCAGTGTGAACTCTGCAACAGCAAAATAAGAAGAGAGTTTAGACCAAATAAACACTTAGCTTAGACAAAAAACTAGAATGCTAACAAGTACCTGTAACTCCGGGAGATCCAACGTGCCAGAGTGAGAGCTTCGGGGGAAGAAGGAGCAGACATTGGACTGATATTAGAACCAGGACGAGGAGCAATAGCTAGAGCAACCCTCTGAATAGATCCCACTATGCTTCTTACGTACTGACGTGCCATTGAAGCAACATTGTCTCTTGTGTGGTTATCAAATGTGAACTGGAATGCTATGGTCACTACCGACCTGAAGTTGCAACCATTTGTGTCAGCTTCACCTCCTTGACGGGTTGATCCTTCTAAAGCCGATGCTAAATCCAATGTACGGTTTGCAGATGCACCGTTCTATATATGACAGTAGTGGAAGATTAGATTTTAGCATTAGGGAACACTGATCTTTAAATGAGGTTTTGATTTATTTACCACTGATGATTTATATTCAAGAGGTATGACACGGAAACCAGAAGGGAGCAAAGGAGCATCATCAGCAAATGATTCATCAATAGGAGCAAAGACAAGCTGTGCACAACCTCCAACCACATTTTCATCAACACCGCTACAAAGCTGCGGATCGAATCAAAGATCAAAAAAAAACTCAACAAGAGATGAGAAGCAAGAGAGAGAAGAAACTTTGGAGGTGAAGTAAAAAACCTGTAGTAAGTACATATCCCTAGCTAAACCCATATCTTCAGGTGAGTAAGCATGACCTTCAAGTCTAACCACCTCAAGAAACTGAAACAAGAAAATTAAAAAGGTTTTAGTAGTATTAAGAGGGAAGAAAAAAGTGAAGCTGGTTAGTAGTCTCTAGCACCTCTTCATGTTCAACAGTCTGGGCGAGGGGGAGAATGACTTGGTTACTCGGGAAACCACCAGCTCTAGCGCAAGGAACAGCAAAGGGACTAGCTCTGAGGGATGCAGCAGCATAAGCATCCACACCATAATCAGCCCACTCAGAGCGGTGCTCCCTAAGGAATCTAACAAGTACAGCAGGTGGAACGTTCTTGGTGCAAGAAAAAAAGATGCAAGTTAGTTTAAACTAAAGACCAAAACAGAAAAACAATTATTCATCTATCCAACAATGTACCTCCAATAGCATAGAAGCCTTAGCACAAAGCACGCCACTACCAAAGCTAGGAAGGAACTGAGTCCCACCAAATTTTCCAGGGGACAAGTTTATCATAACTGTAATATCCTCTGCACCATCACTACCCAATGGTGACCATCCATCATCCACAAAACCATTCACAGCATCATTGAATCCCCTGAAGTTTCATTCATTTGAACAATTAGAAATAGAGAGAAGAAAACAACTCTTGGCAGTAAAGCTATTCAAGATGATACTTACCGACAGAGTTTTTGACTGAAGGTTCTTAAAACCGCAGGTTGCCTTCCTCCACCGTACTCAACTTCTCCACTTGTCTCTTGTGTAATTTGTCTCACATGTCTCAGAGCCTAAAATAAAGAAACCAAACATAAGAACCACAGTATTATCACCGAATTGGTTGTGGTGTATGAGGTTGTTTGAACTTTACAGCGACGGTCATTTTCTGAGCAAGAATCTTAGAAGACTCATAGAGAGGCCTCATGACTTCAGGGACACTCCAAGCCTAGGAGAAACCAGAAAAGAATATAAAGTCAGGAACAATATTAAATAGAGTCGGCGTGTTTTGACTCAGCAGCTTACATCCAAATCAACATGGTCAACAATGTGGACAATGGAACCACCACCCTCGCAGGGACGGACGAGAAACCCGCTTGGTCTCATTTCAGCTCTCACAAAGCTTGAAGAAGGTGGTCCGGTGGGGCCACCAGTTTTAGAAGTAAGCGACCTCTCACAAACCTGAAGACAGTGATAGAAAAGGCATCATGAAGCAGTGTTAAAAATATAAAAAAGCAGATCCAAAACCAAAAGCTTTACCACATAGCTTCCATCTTCTAAACATGTGCTGTATCTCAGCGTCCAAAAGTCACGAGCTGCTGCTAATGTTGTTGGAGCATACATCTGAATAAAATCAGGTTTATGTCATTATAGGAAGTTTTATAAAGAAGTGCAACTGAGAGACTACAAGAACATTGGTGGGACCTGCGTGTATATAAGCTCGATAGTCCCGCCATTTCCAGCAGGAACCACACTAAGAGTATCCACACATCGGCAATCACGGAGCCAAGATTGACGATCTTTGAGGATTTCAGCAACCTACAGTTTTTTGTTCAAGAATGACTCAAAACTCTATTTATTTCTCATGATCACAGACACAACAAGCAATATGAAAATAATGTAACACTTTACCTTCATGGGTTCTAAACTCACGAGGCCGCAGGCACGTGCTGCAATTCCGCTGCAGTTGCGCGAAATAGAGACAATGCCAATAGAATCCGGACCAGGCTACACCAAGTAGAGAAGATTTATCAAGACAGTACTATATTTATTTTGTCACATAAGAAAAGAAGCAGAAACTTGAAGAGTTAATTATTACCTTCATACCAATCATCTGAACCCAGTCAACAGCAGTTCCTGTAGCCTTGGAAAGGAACTCTGCGAGGGCCTCCTCTGCTATTGAAAGGAGACTAAACACAAAAACAAAAACAAAAACATCACAAAGATGAAAATATAAATCAAGAAGCTGATTAGACCAAGTAAAAAAGAGCTCACCCAGCTGGGTTGTTAGCATCGCGTTGCAGATGCTGATGATTTGGGTTTTTCTGTTGATGTTGCTGACCACTTACGACCACAGACTCACAGCTGTTGTCTGTGGTCGTCCCAGAAGCCTGCACTCCAAGTAACAACTACTAAGGAAAAAAAAAACAATATATGATATCGAGTTTTCATAGAGACTAAAGTCGAAGAGTTTTTTTTACAGTGTGAAGTTGGTGTTTCATGTGGCCATTCTCATAGACTAAGTGAGAAACTTGCTTCTGCAGACGATCATTCTCTTCCATCAAGAGTTTGTTCATGGCGTTAAGCTTTCTGTTCACTGTTTGGAGACGAGCTGCTTCTTTCCTTTGCTTCTCTCGACATCTAACCAATCAAAAGGAAGCTTTAATAATTCAACTAGACCAAAGATAGACACAATGGTTTGCATTGCATGTATGATACAGAGACTCCATAATGATATAAAAGATGATGTTTTTTTTTTCAATTAATCATATAGTTTAGACGGAAATAAATGTCACAAAACGCAATCAAAGACAAATTTATTAGATGTGTCGCTTTCTTGTATTTAAAGTTTGAACAGTGTCAAAGCGTAAACAGAACAAAGTTACCTGCTCTGAGAGATTTTACAAGACATCGATCTACATTAAATTTCAAAACATAATGATCACTAAGATCCAAATCTAAAGAATCATAATTAAAAACAGCAAAAGCGCGTTAGGAACACGCGCGTCTCCCTTTTTTTCTCTCGCGGCGAACCTCAAGTCTTCGTTTTCTCTGCATCAAATCGACGGCACAACCGTCGACTCTGGCCTCCGTCGACTTTCCAGACTCGACTGAAGCCTCTTTCTCTCCCCAGCTCAAAGATCCAATGTCTCTTCCACCGACGGATTTAATTGACCAACTCCGCCACGAGATCCATGAAGAAGCTCCTCCTCCGGCCATCATTCTTCCTCCTGCCTCTGGGCCTGTCAGTGTCGCTCCTGCCAGTGTTGTTAACACTGTAGAAGAAGCGGGTGATAACGAGATTGGTGAAGAAGCAGCTGATGAGCATGAGACTGATGAAGAAGCGGGTGATGACGATTCAGATGAAGGTCCCACCTTTGTTCCCTCCTTGGGTGCGTGGTCAAAGCCACTTCATTTCACGCCACCACCGACTCCACCGGAACCTGCAACTCCAAGGTTCCAAGTTACAGAGAGGCTACAAAGTCAAATAGATTCATTCTGGCCGTCCATTGGTGAAGCTATTGTCAACGGTCCCAAGAAGAAGGGTCATGTGATGTTTCCTAAGAAATCAGTGACGCAAATGCCGGTAGATAAAATCCCACCTCCGGCTCTCAAGGAAGATGGTAGCCTTCGGTTTCCATGGGCTGCCCGAATGAACCAATCTTCTAGAAACTTGTTTCGTGCCACTGAGCCGACATACCGACTTGATGGAACTCCTCAAGTGACAATCCCCTCTAAGGTACTTAAGCTAGGACCTGAGAATAAGGAAGAATATGTTGTAGGACAGTTTCATAGGTGTTCTAGCCCGCCTGGAGGTCTTATTCATGCAGTGTTGAATAGGTTATGGGGTCGAGAATGTAGGATATCCTGCCGGAAGTTGGGGGACTCTTCGTTTTTGTTCCATATCCCTCATGAAAATACTCGTAAATGGGTTATCCAGCGAGGTGTGTGGCATGTTGATGATTGTCTTCTCTTTGTGTCTCCTTGGAATCCGGTAACCTCTTTCAAAATCCCGGAGATCTCTACCTTACCAGTGTGGGTCAACCTCAAGAATATCCCAGATTCATGTTTTTCTAGGTTAGGCATTAGTCACATAGCATCGGGTTTGGGAGAACCAATGCTTACGCACAAGCCTCGCTTAGATCCAGCAAATATGGGAGAAGCAAAAATTTTAGTTGAAGTTGAGCTAGATAAGCCATTTCCGAAGCTAATTGCGCTTGATGACAAGCAAGGCAATATCTTTTTAGTAGAGGTAGAGTATTCTTGGATTCCTAGTGCTTGTGATAGATGTGGAGCACTTGGCCATAAAGAGAAAAGGTGTCTAGTACCTCCTAAACCTCATGATTCTGTTCCTGTTACTAAGGAACCTCAGGTTACAAACGATGAGATTCCAGTGGTGAATATCGTTCATTTGGCACAGAATTCTTTTAGTACACTTATGGAAAATTTGGAGCCATGTTCGGCCTCGCTCTCTACCCAACAGGCACTTAACACTCCAGAAAAGTCTTTGACCACTACACCTTCCGAGGTTGCAGCTGTCACTCCCTTTACAGATTCGCATGAGGTACATTCTACTTCTTGCTCAGAGATTGATGTCACTATCCCTATGTTAGCAGCTACAAATGTTGCTCCCTCTCATTCACCTATTATGGAAGATATTCCATCACAATCTATCATTGTGGAAGAACCTGGTTTTTCTGCAAATGAGCATCAAATTGACCCTACCACTCCTCCCACCCACAATCAACAACAATTCTATAGAGAGTCGGAGATTCCGGTTACTTATGGAAAAGGAGCTGGTTTTGATGTGGTTGGAGAGTCTTCTGGTTATAACTTAACTAGAGGTGGAAGGGAAATTAAACCAACACAAAAATTTCAAGATATGGAATGGACAAATGTTAGTGGAAGAGGTAAAAGAGGTCGTCGCGGCCGAGGGAACCACAACCACTAGTTAGTGTCTTTCTATTTCTGTCTTTCTAGGATTCAATTGTGAATCTTTCTCTAGAGTTCTTTAATTCTATGCTTGTTGCAAACTTTTCCAAACTTATGAGTTAAAACTCATACTTGTATTTTCTTATGCATTTTAATTGAAAGCTCTTTTTCAAAAAAAAAGAATCATAATTTCAGATAAAAACAATGAGAAAAAAAATTATTAAAGCAAAAAAAAAACAAATTTCATGTCTTCTTCATGCACTAAAATACAAAAAGAAAACAATCAATCAACAACTTAACAAAGATTTAAAAAAAAAAAAAATTACCTGCGGTTCTGAAACCAAACTTTGATCTGTTTGGGCTCGATGTTGGAGAGAATGGGACACTCTCTTATGAGTTGCTGTCTTCTGAGAGAGGTAGGTTTAGGGCACTCAGTGTAAACTCTCTCAAGAGCTTCCACTTGCTCCGGCGTGTACCTCACATACTTGCCGGAATCCAACCCTTTATCCGGCGACTCTCTGTGCATCGTGTGGACCATCATAGCTCAAAGAGTGAAAGAAAAAAAAAAGTTGAAATCTTTTAAGGAATTTAAAGAAAAACCCAGAGGAAAATTCAAGTAAAGGATGGAACTTTCGAGGACTCCTAGGTTTTTTTTTTTTTTGGTTTAGTGTAGTTGATGGGTTCTTTTCAAGGGTAGGCTCTCTAAGTAGAGAGAGAGCCTCCACTCTCGTTCATGGTGGGAAAGAAAAAAAAGTTCTTTTTTTTTGTATAATATTCTTCTTTTTTGTGTTTGGTGGAAGAGAGAAAACGCTAGAGAGCAATGGTGAGGAAGGAGAAGGATGGATAAGAGGGCAAGCAGAGGAAGCAAAGTAGGGGTCTTTATCTCATGCGCCAATCTCGAGATCCTTTTTAAGACATGTACGAAAAAAACTAAGCTGTAAAAGAGATTACTTTTATTTTCGTTTGTGTGGCGCGAGAAAGCAGAGAGAGGACTGTGCAAAAACACAAGTGCACAAAGGTAGAGAAAAAAAAAATCTAGATGTAAACTGAAAAGCCAGGTGTATTGAATTTCATAAAAGCTTTTTTTTCTTTTGCGAATTCGAATTAGTATGTACGCAAAAAAAACTTAAATGCTTTGTTTTTGTTATTAAGAGTTCTTTTAAAATACTGAATATCTTAATGTTTATGCTCAATATTGTATAAACTAGAATGGTGTTGTTATGAACAAAATCATTAATCTTGTTTTGTATCAAATTAAACAATAATTAAATTGAAGGTGCAGCAGGAAAAAAAGGGAAAAAGACAATAAAGGAGAAAAGCCAACACACGCAAAACGGTCTCTGCAAAACTCATCTGTTTATTTACTCTACCTAGAACAGTAATGATAAAAAAATGTAATACTATATAAAATCTAAATTAAATAAATGAGCAGGCAGAGAAACAGGCCAATCTTTGTTTTTTTATTTACCTTTCCATATTTAATTGTTATTATATGTTATTCGAACACAAAAAAAAATGAATTTGTTGTCAGAAGAAAACGGATATCTGACGAAACGGGTCATTTGCCAACTTAGGAGAAAAAAGCTGTTGTCTTTATCTCTGTGAGAAGGACATAACATAGGTTATTTCTCGCTATGATCATCATGATGGTGATGCTGATATATGTACATGTACAATACTAACATCATGTGTGTATGCACGCACATCTCCATTGACGATGTTTTGATGTTGCATGAGGAACAACATTGTGGGATGTCACTAATCGCGTGCTAAATTATTGAAATGAAAACCTTTTCTTTTATGAAGAAAAAAAAAACTGAAGAGTTGATATTAATGTTTTTTGGCTTTGATTAGTTCGATAGGACTTCATGTCAAATACTTATATTTTGCAGTCAGTTTTAAGTAGTTCAGAACGAATTCAATTTAGTTTTCAAGAAAGTGAAGAAAAGGAGAAGACAAGTGTGGCATTGCTCAGTACAATTTGTGCGTTTGCCTGTTTGGTGCTGTAACTGTCTCGATTGGGTAGTAACTATTTGTACAGAATCAATGTCTGGACAAACGGCTAACTTCTTATAACTACGGTCTACGTATTAATATACTGTGGGCAAAATAAAATAAACACAAATAATACGGAGAGAGAAAGAGAGTATCTCAAAATTAAATGAAGGGAGGGATCATGTGAGGTCTCATCATGAGTCCAACTTAGTGCATGCGCTTCGATTTTCTACATGGCAGATACACCCACGTAGCCCCCTATATCTTTTTCTCCAAGTTAAAACGTTTTTGTAATTAAAAATACAACTACTAATACTTTAACGCTGTCGAATACACCCAAATATATTCTTTTCAAGCTCTATTCTTTTCATAAGAAACCACTTAGCACAATTAACTACACTACAATATTACGAGGTTTCTTCTCGCGCCAACAAAACATATTTCTTTTGAGTTTTAAGTTTATTACTTAGCATCACGAAGGGGTGGTTCTACGACACGTGTACATCATATTTGTAAACTACAATATAGGGAAGTTTTTGGGCGCGCTAAACCTAGAATTCTGTTTTATTTTGTTTAAATATCCAAGGCTAATCAAAGAAAGTGGAAATTAAAAATTAGAAAACAATGTTGGGCTTGTTCAGAATGTTTTTTTTTTCACTTTTACGTATGGTAAACCATTGTTATGTTGCAGAAAAACTTGATCATAAGCTAAAATTTGAAAATACAGTACGTTATCACTCAATCTTTTATCAGTTTATGTATTATCACTCAATCTTTTATCAGTTTATGTATTTATTCCGGTATTTGTATTTTTCAAAAAAACAAATACCAGAATATATAAATTATGGATTCACTGATGTACTACAATAGACCATTGCACATGTAAACAAAACAAGTTAAACTCTACACCGTGTCACATGTATTTTCTAACAAGAAGCAAACAAAAAAAAAAAGATTTTCTCAGTCGTATCATCAGTGTAGTATATTTTAGTATATTGTAGTATGCATTATATATATTAGCTTAGTTAGTTTCTATTGGTAAGAGCATCTCCAATGTATTACTCCATTTTCTACTCCAAAATGAAGTAACTCCAAAATAGAGTAGAGTTTTGCTCCAATGTATTACTCAATTTTCTATTCCAAAACAGAATATTTTTAATATTTTATATTTTATATTTTATATTTATTTTAAAATTAGTAATATTGCACCTTTCATTTATACGATTTACAAAACAGTCTATTTTATTTTGTAACATTTCTATTGAATACAATATTAACCACAATTAAGTTTTTATTATATAATCAACAAGATATAAAAGAAAATATTTAATACACTAAAAATTATATTACATTGTTTAAACACAATAATACATCAACTTAAATCATTCATTAGAATTATTATAATTATTCACTACAAATCTTTTTTGTTTTATATTATATTTTTATTGCATGAAATATTTCATTAGATGGCTGTTTATATAATTAATAAATATTAATAGTAAAATTTATAATATATATAGTAAAATAACATTATTATATATATTTAAAATAATATTTATATTAAAAACAAAATTACTTAAATGTGAAAGACCATTTTATAAATAAAAAAGTTTAACTCCATTTTGGAGTAATGAGTTGGTTTACTCCATATTTGGAGTAATCATGTCTATTACTCTATTTTGGAATGGATTTTGGAGTGGAGTTGGAGATAATTTTACGGTAAAATGAAGTATAGAGTGAGTTTTGGAGTGGGGGATGGAGATGCTCTAACAGACGCAAAGAAATGGTACGTGTAAAAGGAGAAAGAAAGATTAATGCTGAAAGAAAAGAGCAAGAGTTTTCATAATCTGATATATATATCAGTTATTGTTATATATCAATTTAGTTGTTTATCTGAAACAGACTCATGTAATTTTATACTGGAGGGATATATTTTTTTAGTCAAAATGATTAATCTAACCGAAATGCATTCGTAAAATACCACATTCTGTAAATTATTAGAGCATCCTTATTGGAATAACTCTTAATATGATCCTTTAGCTAATATATATATTTTAAAAAAAACAATAAAACATAAAAGAAAAGAAGAAAGAAAGAGAGAGAGAGCGAGAAAAGAAGAAGAAGTTGATGTGACACGTGTAGTAAGACATGTTGTTTATCTATCTTATTAAAACAGAAACATTATGTTGGACCTAATATTTATTTTGTAAGTTTTTAAATTAAATACACCTTTATACTTTATAGTTAAACATACATTAAGTCACTAATGTTCCTTTCTTTATACTATTATCCATGTTTCCAAACAATATACTTATTTCTTTATACTACTATTAATATTTCCAAACAATATATTTTTTATACTACTATCAATGTTTCCAAATAATACAATAATTAATCTTAATTATTTTATATCTATCATTTTCTCTTTAAAATTTTGTAGAAACGTCATAATTTCATAAATTGCAAAATAGTGAACTTTAAAATTTCGATTATAAGATTACAAATTATAAAACTATTACAATTTAAATCCAATTAGATTACATATCGGTCATCCATCAGTTCAATCGGTTAGTCTCGGGTTTTAGTGATTTTTTAATATGAATATTTTAAAAACATAAATTGAATTGTCAGATCTCCGGATTAACCGGTATAATCACAATCGGGTTGAATTTAAAAATACTGATTTAAATGCAAAAATATTTTAAATACACACTCTTTA
This sequence comes from Raphanus sativus, assembly GCF_000801105.2. Lineage (NCBI taxonomy): Eukaryota > Viridiplantae > Streptophyta > Magnoliopsida > Brassicales > Brassicaceae > Raphanus > Raphanus sativus. The sequence goes on from NC_079516.1 coordinate 48,590,269, forward strand.
AAAATAACCAAAATATTTGTTAAATTATTAGTGAAATTTTTCATCGTAAAATATTCCGCGCTTCAAAAGCGCGGGTCAAAATCTAGTATCTCTTAAATAAGACATATCCTTTGTGTCTTTTTACTTTTTCTTCTTTTTTTAATCCTATAAAACACTTAAGGTGTTCCCGATAAAGATGCTCTTAGCCCTGTGTAGTGTAACTAATGAGGGGCATTTTGCATTTTGACTGTCGTCTATCTCCTCGGCTCGGATCCTCTGAAAGGAAGAGAGGTCTAGGACCCATAAGACATTATACATAGTGCAGTGCTCTTTCCTAAAAAGCTTTGGATGCTTTCATAATAAGGAAAAAAATAAAAGTATAAATAGAGTGAGTAGTTTGGTCGCTGGAGAAAAAAGAATGTCAAACCTTTTAATTTGACAATATCTATCTTTTACAAAATAATAATTGGCTTGATTAATAAATATATTTGTTTATTTGTTTGGGGTGCCAACTTTTATTTTAGCAATAGGCATGGAGCAAAAGAATGCCCCACTTGGCCAAGTCCACTTACTCTTGTTCTCATGTCACACATTACATACAATTCTTGATTTCCCAAATTTTCAATATATTTTTTATCCTCCTTTCAATATTTTTTTATTGGTCTCATTTTTCACCATTGATATACTTCTTTCTGGAGCTATATATATATACAAATGGAGGTGTAGCTAAATGCTTGCATTTCTCGTTTTACATGTTAACAAGGGTATTTGGACCTTCAAGGTGTTAGAGAGATGCCACCAAACAAATAATATACAAAGCATAATTGCCTTTTCTCGGTAAAGTCTGGTCTCCATTTGGCTTATGTGCCACGATCTGGCAATTTTGAAAAATAATAGTAAAAAGTCGGTAAAAATTTGAAAGAAAGATGTAAATCATGTGTAGGGGCATACTTTGAGCAAAACTGAAGCAAAAAAAAAAAGCAAGAAATAGTAAAAAATTGGAAAGAAACATGTTATAAAATTATTTATTTTTGTTCTTTTAACCTTTTAACTAAGTTTTCTTTTATAAAATAGAATAAAGCAATGATGAATACTTAGATCAAATTACTGTTTGTCTTTGTGTTGATGGCGCTGCGGAAAGATTGATATACTTACATTGAATCATCAGTCTATCTAATTGTACACTACATTTTATGAAATATACATTTAATTAAGACAATCTGTGTATGAAATATACATTTATTAAATACTTATGGACTGGCCGATTTTTTTTATTTAAATCCATTCAGTCATCACTCATATCAGATAATATCGAGCAGGAAATGAAAGCTGATTAGGGTGATCGTACCATCGTTAAATACTTAATATATCAACTCTACATAGTATCGCAACTACCAACATAATCTCACTATATTCTCAATTAATAAGTACGATGCAAAGTATAATGGTTGGTCAGAGTTGGATCAAAATCAGAGATACAAGATTTACATGGATACTTCCAAATGGGTTTATATAATACTAAAATATATCTCTATAACTATAATAAATGACGTTCGTTAACTACAAATTAAACCACATACTATTTTTTTAAAAATTATTGTTGTGTAGTTTATAAAATTATATGCAACAACAATGCATCCATATATAATAGCTTAGCAGAATTTATTTATATATATATTTATTGTAATGTAGCTTATAAACTAGATAACTAACAAAAACAAAACTAGATAACTAAGAGCAAAAAAAAAACTAGATAACTAAGAGCATCTTCAATGGTGGAAATATCCACTTCATTTTTTATTAATAAAAACATTAATAGTTTTTATTTATTTTTGTATTTTGTATAAAAAAGTTATTCAATTAAAAAATTAAAATCGGTTCTCTAAAGTTATACTGTAAAAACCTTTTCTTATATATTTTTTTGGTTTTTGATTTTTTAAAATTTTTAATCAGTTAGAACCCCATCAAGAACTTACCGATGGGGTTGGCCTAACAACAATAAAGCATTCATAATAGCTAACCAAGCTTTATTTTAAGCTCCAGATATACAACACAAAACTCAAAAGTAAACCTAAAACAAAACCTGAGTTTACTCCATAAATGGGAAATGGACGCAGCAATGATACTGAAATCACATAGTGGAAGGAAAGGCACATATGTCTTTTTACACCACTCTATGGAATGAAACCCTATTTTTGACGCACGTCTTCTTCTTGCTTTGCTTCAGTCTCACATCTCTCTCCCTTCTATTCCTATTGTGTTCGGAGAGAGACAGAGGTGGAGAGAGGGACCCATGCATGGGCATAATAGAGGTGTAAAGTCAGGCATGGATAGAAAGGAAGTCTCCAAGTTTGATAGGCTGCTCATACATATATCGTATCCACAATATAATATTCGCCATATATACATATAGTAATTATAAGTGGGATCAAAGGTTGTGATCCTTGTGGATATAACTCGCCATGAGGTTAACAATTGAGCTTATTATAAAAGACGTAGCACAAATATAATTTCTCCATTATGTCATCTGACATCATCGAACTTGATTTAAAGAATCACGAAGAAGATTAGAAGAGGATCGTTTCCATCAAATAAGGGATCCGTTAGTCAGAAGCTTTTAATATTCTATCAATGAATGGAGCCGTTGGTCATAATAATCACATAGCCTTGAATTTATATCTCAACCAAGTTATATATACGGATCTACCGCTGATTAATGGTGTGATCTCACATCTCAGTAAATAGTATACCAAGAAGAGTTGCGAGTTGGTTTCAATTCTACTAGTCTTAACTATGCTCTATCTAACAAGAAGGGATTGCGAGTTGGCATCATCATCTATATATATATCAAAGATTCAAAACTTGAATTTTGTTCTTAGCGATACTAAAAGGTATTTTTATCAACATAGAATCGAGATGCAGATTGTGCGAAATGGTATGCTGCTTGATCAATGTAGCTAAAGGAATATATTAGACGTTCCATCGCATAGAGCAGATCCCACACCTCAAAACCAATGAATATGACGAAAAATGCATTACAGTTCTCTCTTCACCAATATGAAACTTTCTTTGCAAGCATTCCATATAATCTGAGTTATATATATCTTCACTCACACCCAACTTGTGTACCATACTTTTCTACACACACACGACACCACTTTAAGAGCTTATGATGCAGTCGACGTTTGGAAGCATTTCAAAAATGTATCTTGTATTCTTGTTATTTATTTTATGTTATTAAATATAATTTGCTTTCTTTCTTTTTTCTCTAATAAGAGAAAACATTTTGTCTTCATTTGTCTTACACTTGTCTTTTCTAAAAAAATGTTGAAGTACAGATTTTATATGTTATTTATTTTTAAAGTTTCCAATTTTATGGTTCACAAGTTTATATGAGATTTTTTATGTCAACGCCAGCAAATCCCTCAGTAAATTATAACATATTTTAATTATGTCATTTTTTAGAATTTTGCTAAAGAACATCATATCATAAATTTGACATGATTAGTGAGCAAATTGATAATATATCTATTTATAACTTTAAGAGAACTTCATATTTTAATTGTCAATATTTTCCTAACATAGAGACGCGCGAAGGAAACACATGTCTCATTACTTTAGTTTTGTTTAAAAAGTGTTTGAAAATTTCAACTGTCTAACTTCAAAGAGAGTAACTAAAAGCGCAATAAGCCAATACCCAACCTTCCGTCAGAAGCTGTCTGAAAAACAAAGCAATGCTTTTAAGGAACCTTATTAAATCCAAATTTATAAACAAATACTACTATATAGAAAAGGAGCAAGACAACAAAACATGACTTGAGAAATATAAATTGTCTGGAAATGAAATGATTATGCTTAGTGCACAGTAAAGTGAAAATTTAAGAATTAATATTCTACCTAACGAATGTGGTAGAACAAAAGATTCAAATTAAGGTTATGAATGGTAAATAGTCGAGTGCGGTTTTTAATGCGTTTTTTGGAAAACCCGTACATAGTTACCAATCATATTTTCCATTGTAAAAAGGCGTTTTTTAAAGAAAAATAAAGTAAATCCGCGAATAGTTTTCGAGACAGCAAAAACAACTTGTTCGGGGAATTCCGCACTGTGAAACTCGACCGCACGGTGTTCAAAAAAAAAAAAAAAAAAAAAAAAGAAACTCGACCGCACATAAAACCCTGTGGTTCAATAGAAAAACACACCAGATTAGTATTTGTCTATTTATTTATACTTCTTTTTGTCACATTTTTTTGTCACAAATACTTTATAATAAAAGCTGTATATATATATTTCAACACTTGAAAGAAAACGAGGACGTGTCTTCACTCCACAATCATACAACATTCAAAAGAGAAAAATTGAATTGTGTTCTTTTTTTTTGTGCACAGAATTTTTATTTACATTTACATTCACAGAACAAAGCAAGTGTTTTAATTTAAAGCTATAATGTTTTTTTAGAAAGCTGGTTTAAATTTATTATTTTATATACAGGATAATTAATTTATTCACATAATATAATTAAAATAAAATGATTACAAACTAATAAATATATTAAGCTATCCAAATTATTAAGGTTAACAAATATTATGAAAGGATATTTACTGACACTAAAATGTTTAAAGTTATAGTTTTTTTTTTTTTTTTGTCATCAACCATACAGACTCATATAGATTCTGCGGACCAAACTGGGAACTCTGCATCCATGTGAACGACGAAAGACGATTGTTGTCTGGCACTGCGCGCTAGACGAAATATATTAAGCTATCCATGTTTAAAGTTATAGTTTATTTAATATAAATTACAAGATAATTGTTTATGAAAAAGCTAAATTCTAAAACTATTGTTAGTTTTCTTTAAGTAAATTTATAAAATAATGATTAGTTGGATAAAAATAAAAATCTTAAAATTTTAGTTTACATGATGTTAATTACATGATAACATAATATTTACAAAAGCATAGTTCAGTCAGAAAAATACAAGGTCCATAATTATTATGTAAAATTCAAGAAGACAGTTTATATATTAAAAAAATATTTTAAATTTCATTTCCAGAAAATATGTATGTTTCATACTTTTTTATTTTAGAATATACCTACTATGTTAATATATTATTTAGATTTTTAAATATATTCAGTATTTTATAATATTATTATTTTTAATTAAATAACTATTCAATACCGCAAATATGTATTGTCACCAATCAAACAATATTCTGCACCGCTTTTTACATAAAACCGCAGTTGTAACGTACCGCACTTCAATTCCGCACGAACCGCAGTTACACCGCACCGCACTTTAATTCCGCACCGCTTTTCTCACCAAATCCGCTGTTACCATTCGGACCCTAAGAATGAACATTAAGTCTTACTTGAACTAGTTCTATTCAAACACATTTCCATCAATCAAAATTTTTTTTTTTTTTTTTTTTAACAGGGATATTCCGCAACCCTTAGACCCGTAGACACTTCCGTAGTTTTCCGCAACCCATAGGCCCGTAGTCACTTCCGTAGCTTTCCGCAATCCTTAGGCCCGTAGTCACCCCTGGCCCGAAACCAGCCGTTGCTAATACCCATTACCCAAGGGCCCAGCACCAACGCCGCGCTTAAATTTAAACTTGGGGTGGGCGTAAAGCATTTCGTGGCCCATCAATCAAAATTAAATAACTGTTCTCAAAAACAACAGAATTATATTCTAAAAGCACCGTTTATTCTTTGGTTTGTTTTTAGTTTTAGAGTACCATATTTGTATTGTGTTTAATTTTAGTATGATTTTCTTAATTAATTTGAAATTTTAGGTTTTTAGTTTTTAGTTTTTGAATGGTAAAAAAACAATTCGAACGGTGCAACAGATCATGTATATCAAATATACTAAATGCATATCAAATAGATCTAAAATTTTATTATAGCTTATATAGTAAAAACAGTTCAAATATAACATATATGTTTAAACAATAAAATTATAATAAAAGAACAAAACACATGATATATAAATATAATACATAAACAACAATAAATATTGTAAGAAAACCATATTTGTGATTTTAAATCAAAATATGTAAAAATATTAGCAATTAGCAAAATATATCTCTCTCATTAATATATAAAATAGAATATTATATATTTACATAATATATTTGTAATTCAAAACACATCATATAAATATAATAGTTTAAATTATATGACAAAAACAAAAGGATAAGTAAATAAAAAATAATAGTTTATGTATTAATAAAGTTATAGGTAGAATATAATAGAATATTGTATTTCCAAAAATATATAAATATATTTTAAAGTTAACTATTTATACCAAAATCATTTATTGGCAAAAAAATAAATGAACAACACTAAATATATAGCCAGTGAAATCTACGACAATCTCTTTGTTTTTTTTCAAAAAAAAATTGTATTGCATGCAGACTTTCTTTTTTTTTTGAAAAAGATTTTTCTATTTAAGTGCATGTAGATTTTTTCACTAGATACATTTAAAAAATAAAATAAAAAAGCTGAATAGTGATTTTAATTTGGGAGGAATGCTCATATTTCCTTTTCTTTTGTGCCTGCAACGTAGTGAGCATTCAAACTCTGTATTTAACCCTCAATCAGAGTCAGGGGCGAAGCCAGGATCATTTTCTAGTGGGTGCACAAACTACAAAAATACTGTAAGGGGGTGCACTTAGGCACTAAGCCATCACAAGTCACAACTAACAGATTTTATGTGACTATTTACATACTAAATAAGTGTTATTCAAAATATTATGGGTGCATGTGCCACCATAGTTGCTGTACTAGCTTCACCCCTGATCAAAGTCAAAACCATAGCAAACAAAGCTTAAGAACATTGGTTAAGTTTTCCAAAACATCAATTCATTGCCAAAGAAGATTTGTTTTTGGTACAGACAATACATTTCAATCACACTATTCATTCCGTGCCCAGTTGCATTTCTAATAACTAAAACAAAGCCACCACCCTATCTGTTCCAAGCAATAAATAACCTATACACAGTCTACAGAGAGGGTCCAAAACAGAGTATTGTACTGATACAAACATCCACCCAAAATATAAAACTAAACATGTGGTTGTTGTGCATGAACTTTCACTCAAGATCTACCATTAGCAGCCATGGCTGACTTCTCAGACCTGAGGCTGGAACTTGCTTCTGAAGTGTTCTCATCAGAGGTTGCCTCCTCCTCCTCCTCCTCCTTCTCTTTACGCGCACCATTCTTCTTCTTGGCATTGAGAAACCGGCCTCCACATCCTCTTGGCCGGTTTATCGCATGCAAATGCCGAGATTCATGCATATACGGCTGAAAACACAAGTAGATAAGAACACATATCAGGGAAGGAACCAACCAAACAAATCACAGGTGTTAACTTCACCTTCTTTGACTTCATGGCTCTGTTCCGAGCCTCAAGTTTTGCCCTGGATTGCCTACGCCTGAGTATACCGTGGTACTGCTTTGCGTTAACAAAAACAGGCTCCTCGACTGCATCACACTGTAATGGAACCACTTGTTGATGCATTCCCATTAACTGCATTTGAACCTGGAAAACAAAAACCCTTACAAAAGTAAAACAAAAGCTTCAGAAGACAAGACAACGAGGCTGGAGTGATAGTAATACATACCCCAGGATATGGATGTGGAAGATACGCTTGGTGTGCAAAGACGCTTCTGTAGTAAGGATCTGGATACGGGTAGAGCCCATGCGCCTTCAAAACAAACACCATAGCATAAGTATTACTTGTAACTCAATACTATTCCATTGTAAAGCAGTCAATGTTTACAATCATTCGGCACTAACTCTAAATTTGCAGAATAATAACAGGACCAAAAGAAATCAAAATATTCCTGTCTGAATTAGCTCAATCTTTTCATTTTTGACATTGTAATTTGTAAGTATCAAAGCAAAAGCTTGTAGCATAGCATGTATAGATAAAGAGAGATGTTAATAACTCTTATATGACAAAGGCAGGAGAATCACTTGAAACTAAACCAAACATCACATAACAGAAAGCAAGATCACACGAAACTTAACGAAAACATCACATAGCAGAACGCAAGATTCTCGAGGCTTAGTTTAGGGATGAGGGAAATTACCATCGGCTCTGAGTAGACGGAGCTTGTATCTATAGATTCAGAACACGGTCCTGAAGGAGCCGGGGGTGGGGTTTGGGAATCTGGACGTTCTTGCTTCTTGTGACTTTCATTGTTATCTAGCAAATCAAACATACCACCAAGAATCAGCTTAAAGAAGAACAAAACCAGAGCATAAGAGGACTAGGAAGAAAGAAACAAAAACCAGAGAGCTCATGCACTGAAGAAGTCATGTCTCATGAAGACTGTCCTTAATCCAAGTTACAAGTCTCAAAGCTCCAATGAACAAACTGTAACACCAAAGCAAAACAAAGTCAGTACACGAAGCTCGTGGAAGCCAAAAGCTTGAGAATTTAATCACAACCCATCAATCTTAACCCTCTAATTTCACAAATTCACACACACAGCAAAAGCATTACCCAGAAAACAAGATTGCAGTAGTACAAGAGCCACCAAAGCTAGAATTTTTAAAAATTCGTGGTGGGAAAACAACAAAAGAATTACCTGGATTTTATAATAAAAATGTTCAAGCTGATGCAATCTCTGGATCTTACTTACCCTCACAAAAAAAAAATCGATAAAGGTCTCTCCTTTCTCTTTTTCTTTTTTTTTTTTTCTTTTGGCTCTTAAAGAAGAGACGAATTGACCAAACAGAGGGCCTGCCGTTTCACAGATTAACCTTTACACTTCAGAGCGTTCTTCTACAACATTCATAGACACTATGCCGTTTTTTTGTCACTCGCACTGGATAGGTCAACTCTAGAAACTTTGAAACTTATGGAGTGACAAAGAGAGACGATGCGTAACGCTATGTAATAAATAATTAGAAGGCAATTGCCATTAGGACAAGTGGCGAACGGAAGAGACAGCCATTAGTAGGTAAGGACGGGCGGATCTGAAATAGCTGCCCGAATATCTTCTCATTTTGCTCATCTCCACTAGTTTCACTTGGCCCTACCTCTGCCCGTTGCCCTTGCAATATCTTTCGTTTGTGTGAGTCATCAATCATGGAAGCTTCCGGTACGGTTCGTTTCGGTCGAATCTGAGGTGCGTTAAACCAGGTGTGGTATTCAACTAGTATACACTAGTAGCATCATATTATAATATCTTCAACTAGTATATACTAGTAGCATCAAATTTGGTCTTTCTCCAGATAAATGTGCAATTGTAATCATATTTTGAAATTTAGTTTTGCAATTGTAATCATCGTATATTTAAATTTAGTTAAAGGCTCAGGATGTTAGTCTTTCTTTGTCTTCTTAAAAACATATGTACATTCTTTATATATCTTGTTGCAGATTATTTGGTTATGTACTGTTTAAACTGAAAAATGTGTAATGTGTTGTTTGATCACTGATCTTATAATACTATTGGATTACACATTTCCCAAGTATAAAAACATCAACTAATCAAAGGCAAATATATTGAACTTACAATAAGAACGGTAAGAGCATCACTAACCCTAGATACACATTAGGATCTCTTAATAATTTTTTTAATTATTAAATGTTAGTTAAAAGATTTATTTAAGAGATACCAATATTTATGTATTCTAATGCTAGTCTCTTAATTAAGGGTTCTTAAAAAAATACACAATACTTGACAAGAATACACAAGAAGACTAAGTTTATAAGCTTCAGTGCCACAAAACCAAAACAATATCCTAGTCCGTGATTACACACGGAAGCTCCCAATGTTCCACTCTTTTAAGCAAAAACCAGAGCAAATGATTCTATACTAAATCATGGTCTAGTTCTAGTTCCAACAAAGTATTAAAAACTTATCATAAACATCAGAGATGGAATCCAGCAGTCGATTAAAGCAACAAACTTTCATTTCAATCCTCAGCATATGAACAAAAAAACAGAGCAAAAGATTCTATGAGTTGTAACAAGAACCTGATGTTTCATGCTTCAATGAGTTCTGTTAAACGCCTATGCTTCACTTCCTCTGGAAAGAGATTTTACCAAACAATCTCCTTCTCTTTATCATCATCTTCCTCTTCCTCATAAGGAACTTTTACACCCAGCAACCAAGGAGAAAAAAGTAGAAATAGTGTAAGAAAATGAGAGAAGAATCATTCAATCCGTGGTGAGATCCATACTTACAAAGTGAACTAACAGAGACGAGAGTGATAGTGGTAAGAACACCAAACGTCAAGAAAGGACTTGTATACTTCAAGTTTATCTTGATATGTTTTCTTCACAATCTTTAGATAGTCAAGTGCATCACTAGTAGTTGGTTTATTTCCAACCATAACTTTCAAATTGGGAATTGCTTAATTATGCAAAAACATATTGAATAATCAATCGACAAGTCTCAATAAGACACTAACTATGTAATCAAATAACCAAATTCTCTAAATCATCTTAAATACCAACAAACACAAACAAGCAGCAATAGCAGTACCAAAAAAAAAGCAATAGCAGCTAGAATCACAAAATATTGCAACAGATCACGACCAAAATTTTGGAATCTAACTTATATTCTCAGATCATTCACACTACATTTCGATAAAAGAATGAAAATTGATCAAAATTCAATTATCGACAAACAAGTGTCCTCTTAACCTCACACAGAATACACAAATACAAGAGTTGAACAATTCTACAGAGAAGACATGATTACGACACGAAATACAACATACTTACGCTGATGATGATGATGTATGGGTGTTGTCCTCTCGGGTTCGGTTACCAGACATTCTCCCTTACGAAGGCGCTCCTTCTCTGTACGCGAAAGCCCTCGAGTCTCTGATGAGGATCGAAGCTGCTTCTATTGCGTGACGGTTGACGGTGAGGTAGGAGAATGCACAGATGCCGCACGCGAAACGGAGAAGTGTCCAACAAGATAAGTATATTCCTTTCCCTAGTTAAGAACTGTTCTTTACTTTAATATCTTTTTTTTAATTACTAATTACTCTAAAAACACCCATAAGAACCCGCAATAAAGATGTTCTAATCTTTTTCACTAAAAGACCATCAAAATTTAAGCATTTAGGACATTGTTTCCGTATATTAAAAATTACCAAGTCTATTCGTACCACTGTTAAATATTGCTACAAAAATGAATATAAAGACCATCTCCAAAAACAAAACAGAAAAAAAAAACTCAAAAGGATGGAGGACTAATGGAGGGTCTGATAGTGGAAGGCATTTTCAAAAGTCTATCTCTTTCCATCATGTTGATGAAAGAATGCTTAGGCGTTATGGACATCTTGTTCATGTCGTAATCAACATCATCATCCTCGTCCTCTTCATCACTCTCCTCATCCCCGTTCACAATGATTTCAGCATCTTCCTCCTCCTCCTCATCATCTTCGTCATAGGTTGGTCTCACCATCGACCAGTAGATGAAATCCCGGGAGATAAAGCTTCAAGATCAGCAAGCCATGAAACCACCATTTAAGATACATGATTTCATTTGAAGAACGAGCAAAAAAAAAAAGGTGTTCAAACCTGTTCGAGCTTTTCAGCAAGCAAGGGTCAAAGGGGAAGAATGTAAGCATCTCAGGCCCTTTAAAAGCACAACGGGAGAGCTCAGACTCAAGTAGATCATCGAAAATGAAGGAGCCTGAGACGACGAAAAGGCCACCTGCTTTAGCTTGTTTAAGGAACTCTGCAACTACCGATGGAAGGCATTCCTATTCCCAAAAACAAAATCGGTTTCAAAGCTTATCATTATGCTTTTGATCCAAACAACATCAGTATGGGATAAGAGTATATAGTTAACCTTCAATGGGTTTAGTGCATGCATTAAAATTGACTCCAATGGTGGTATAAGCTCGGACCGAAAGCGAGGAACATCTAGGATGGATCTCATTCGGAAGCAGAGTACGTACATGATCGCCTGTGTTCGCAGAAAACATGATAAGCAAATGATGAAATGTATTAGTTTGGTGTCTGGTTAGAGCTTGGGATTGAAAAAGCAGTATATACCTACCTGGCATCCGGAGTAGAAAATCCAATGTGCATCAGAGCTAATATCATCATTGCAGGTTCTACAGTAATCCGCACACTCATCTACCAATCTAAAATTTTTTAGACAATAGACACAACATAATCAATTTTTAAGCACACTCTGAAGCTTCGATCAGATCATACATTTATATTTGAGGTAACATTTTTTTTAGTAAATAACCTTTTCAACACGCTAGCCACGTAGGAAACTGGCAAAAACTTCCCGCGAGCCAAGTAGCTAGCTAGATAAGCCATCGCATTCATCCTGTTATTAAAAAAAAAAAAAGGAGAAACAAAACCAACAAACCAAGTTTTCATTAGTACGTGAAAGAGCGTATTATGCAGAGAATCGTAACCATAAAAGAGAAGGTGAAACTTGCCTTTTAGGTGGGTTGTTGCTGAAGAGGAAAATGTCAATCAGCTTACTCGCAAATTTCACACCACCGTTTTCAGGATCCAGTGAACATGTATAGAACATCACAAACTGCAGATGAATGCAAAAAAATTAAGTCTAAAAGCATGAGACATCTTCATGTTAGACCTTTGATATATATATTGCTGTGAGGGCCTACCTGCAAAATTTTTATTTTGTGTGTATCCAGAAAGAAGTTATCAAATGCCTCGAAGAGCATTTCAAACACCTAGACAAATCATTTGCAAAAAAAAAAAAAACAGATCAGCAATGGAAGGAAAGCAAATGTCAATTGAGTTATTATTATTTGGTGCCCATACCTCATCCAAACAACGAGCACGTTTACATGATTCAAGATGGTAAAAAAATATGACCATCAATTTGTCCAAAGACCCAAAATCAATATTTAGAGATCCCACTCGAACCTACAATATATATATATATACACACATCAGAGTCCAAACTGTCATAGAGGAAAGCTAGCAACAGTTAGCTATATACCTCGTCTCCTTCGTTCATAGCATCTTCAACTGCATGTTCAAGTTCCATATCAAAGATGCCTCTACTTGAGTCATCTTGTGGAATACCATCCCAATTAACCCCCAACTACACCCAGGACGTCTCATTCAATATTACAGAGTTACTTAATAGCGTTATTTGTGATAAATAACAATACTATGTGACTTACATCCATATCTCGCAGCCTCTCCATCACCATACTAAAAATGTTGATGCCATGAACTTGTCCGATTGGACTGTTCACCAGCTTTAATAAGTTCTCCACAAATATCTCTACCACCTGCAAAGACGGTAACATTGTTTTGCTTCCCGCTAAAGTTTCTTGCCACCACTAAATAATCGAAAAGGGAAAAGACAAAAACTCACTTGGCTCTCTTTGTTTATTTTGGCCATGTTCTTGGTGAGTGGAAGCATTATTCCCGAGGTAGCATAAGGACACAAAATAAAGATTTTCAGAAGGGCTTCGTGAACACGAGAAAGAACTACTCTCCTCTGTTTCATTACACGGGGTTGCGAAAGTCTTTGAACTACCCAATCCGGTGGCACAAAGTGGCGTATGAGCATATTCAGACAAGCTTCCACATACATTCCTGTAGTGACAGCCTGTGATGAAAAAAAAAAAGAGAAAACAAAACAAAACTTGTTTAGCTCCTCCCTCGGACAGGTTAAATAAAAGTCCAAGCATGAGAGTAAGTTACCAGTGATATGAGTAGGCCAACGAATGCATCCATGACATGAGGTTCGAGATCCCACAATGACATTCCAAAAACCTGTAACGTAAATATAATTTCCACCTTAAAACTAGTTTAATAATTAGAAAACAAATGTAAGTTAGAAACTTACCAAAGAAAGAAGCTTTTGATGGTGCTTGATATCTAAGTAAGCCACAGAGCTTGACAATGCTTTCAATGCTGACTGCCAAACAAAAAAAAGAAAATAAAAACATTTTAGCAACAACAGGAAGACGAAGAAGAGATTCTCATTGAATAAAAGGAAACAACACCACAAGCTGTGCCGCAAGATCAGAATTTTTGGTCGCCTGAAAAGTTTCAAGAAGCTCATCGTAACGGTCTGATTCCCCCTGGAATATAAAGACAAAATAGGATCACCATATGCAAGAAGAACACACATAAGCACATGAAAGAAGCATACACTCACGTGTTGGACAGAAGCAAGTGTTTTTCTCACGGCAATCACCATATCCGTGTCAGACAAGTCACCTTTACCCATATAATTAGCCTCGTATAGGCTTGAAGGATCAGTAAGAACCTCTGCTGCTCCCATCCTCAACTTTCTCAACTTCACAAATTAACTAAGGCACGAGAAACAGTCAAATAAACACAATCTGGAATAATTTAAATTCGAATTTAGACCACGGAAATAAGGAAAATTGTTAAAACAACCCTAGATAAGGATCCGTCCGATGACTACATGACTACAGAGAGGTTTCAGCTTTACAAAACCTAAAATCTCCGTTTGATTATAGATTTTCAGACAGAAAAGGAAACCATCGTAGACACACGAATACTCAAAAGCTAAGGAACTTCACCTGCGACGACTGCGAGTGCGAAGAGACGGAGAGGGAGGCGGGGAGGAGAAGTATTTGAGTCGGTCGGCCAAAACTTTATAACTTCCCAATCTTATTATATTTATGCATGTAGTCCTTTTAGTTTTAACATTTTGTAAAACCACCGAAATAAGATAAATGTTTACAGAAACACCCACAAATTAGTTTTCATTACAATTTACACCCAAACAAAACCTTTTTAACAAGAGAAAGAGCAATCAAAGCCAGTAAAATACGAAAACAAACTCAATTTACAATCTAAAAAAATCTCAAGCCTCGAGCTCTTCATCTTCCTCTTCATACTCCTCCTCATCCGCTGTAGCATCCTGGTACTGCTGATACTCAGCGACAAGGTCATTCATGTTGCTCTCTGCTTCAGTAAACTCCATCTCATCCATTCCTTCTCCCGTGTACCAATGCAAGAAAGCTTTCCTCCTAAACATCGCCGTGAACTGCTCGCTCACCCTCCTGAACATCTCCTGGATCGAAGTCGAGTTACCGACAAAAGTCGACGCCATCGAGAGACCCTTAGGAGGAATGTCGCAGACGCTGGACTTGACGTTGTTGGGGATCCACTCGACGAAGTAAGAAGAGTTCTTGTTCTGGACGTTGATCATCTGCTCGTCCACTTCTTTGGTGCTCAATCTTGCCACGGAACATCGCCGATGCGGTCAAGTAGCGTCCGTGTCTTGGGTCAGCTGCGCACATCATGTTCTTGGCGTCCCACATTTGTTGGGTCAGTTCGGGTACCGATAAGGCGCGGTATTGCTGGGAGCCACGGGATGTGAGAGGCGCGAAACCGACCATGAAGAAGTGGAGACGCGGGAAGGGGATTAGGTTGACCGCGAGCTTGCGGAGGTCGGAGTTGAGCTGACCGGGGAAACGAAGACAGCATGTTACACCGCTCATGGTTGCAGATATCAGGTGGTTTAGATCTCCAACTGCGAATGAGACCACAGCAGAACACAAGTTTCACATGTAAGAAAAGCTTGGTGGTTTAAAAACCAAAGTATTAATGTTTTATGAGAAATGTTTGTTTAATGATAAGACACGAGAACATTAGAGACTACTTATTATCTAATTAAAAGAGACAAGGACATGAGAACAATTACCCAACTAATACCACTAATATTTGTCTTTTTTCACTGTGCAGATTATGTAGTCAGTAAGGTCATATTTCATCTCCAACATAATATTAACATTTGAAACAAGATCAGTGACTTACAAGTAGGAGTGGCAAGTTTCAGGGTGCGGAAGCAGATGTCGTAGAGAGCTTCATTGTCCAGAACCATACATTCATCAGCGTTCTCCACAAGCTGGTGAACAGAGAGAGTAGCGTTGTATGGCTCCACGACTGTGTCAGAGACTTTAGGAGATGGGAACACCGAGAACGTGAGCATCATACGATCTGGATACTCTTCTCTGATCTTGGAGATGAGAAGCGTTCCCATGCCAGAACCAGTTCCTCCACCCAACGAGTGGCAAACTTGAAACCCTGTTCAAAAAAATCATATCTACCTTAGAAATCATAGGAACTATAAAAATACAACCAAAAAAATATTACAAAACCAATAGAAAAAAACAAAACAAATGTTTTCAAATTCATAATCTACATACGCTAGGTATTGATCACCAAAATATTTAAAACTAATATATAAGTAGTATGATCACCAAAATATAATATCCCTTAGTCTATATTTGAGAAGTGATTTTGACATGTGTCATCACCACATTAATTTTGAAAGAAAAATTATGACATGGCACACTAACATTGATGACATGGCTTGAAATAAATTATGACATGGATATTTACATTTAGTGTTGATTTATATTTAAGATATTTTTTAAAAAATATAATAATAACTTATAGATAATTATGACATATTTACATTTAATATTGATTTATATTTAAGGTAAGTTTTTAAAATATGGTAATAATTTATATATCATAATTAATATAAAAATAAATAATAAATTAAATAAAAATATAATAATAATTAAAATTTCAAAATATTATTTAGCTATATTTTTATAAGTATATTTAAAAAAAAAAAAAATTTCATTAAATAGTAACATGGACATTTACTTTTATTGTTGATTTGTATTTTAGTAAGTTTTTTAAAATATGGTAATAACTCATAGATCATCATTAATATAGCAATAGCTATATTTTTATAAGTATATATTTTTTTTTTCAAATAATTTTCGTTAAACATTGACATGGACATTTACTTTTATTGTTGATTTGTATTTTTAGTAAGTTTTTAAAATATGGTAATAACTCATAGATCATCATTAATATAGCAATAAATAATATTATGTTATAAATAGAAATATAATATTATTTTGGATTTTTCAAAAGTTAATTTTATTTTATAATTATTATTAGTAAAACAATTCTTCAAAATTATACAATTTTTAAATGTAATTTTCTAATCCAATACTATTAGTTTATTTTTAAGATCCACAAATTTTAGAAAATTATTTAGTTTTATGTTTTGATAATTATACACTTAACAAAATTTTCTCTTACATTTACAAAATTTGATTTAATATATTTTACAAAAAGATATACATATATATTAGTATATTACTAAATATACATTGAATAAAAATATTTTTTTAATCTTAAAGTTTTACATATGATTAAATTAAGATTGTATATTGTAAGCAAATAAAATCAAAAATTAACAAAATTTATATTTTAAAATAAATTTATATTTTAAAAGTTTTATTCTGCACATGGTGCAGGAAAACACCTAGTTTTATTAAAATTTGAAGTGTTATAGTTATCACCAAAATATAATATTTTATTAAAATATTATACTTTGTGATCATAATAGTATAATTAAGAATATGATCAAGGAACAAACATGGAGGAAAGGGACAATCAGTTAAGTCTATGTCTTTACCCTGTAAGCAATCGCAATTCTCAGCTTCCTTTCTAACAACATCGAGAACCGAATCAATCAGTTCAGCTCCCTCCGTGTAATGACCCTTGGCCCAGTTATTACCGGCGCCGGATTGTCCGAAGACGAAGTTATCCGGTCGGAAAATCTGTCCGAAAGGGCCGGATCTGATGGAGTCCATGGTTCCCGGCTCAAGATCCATCAGGACAGCGCGTGGTACGTACCTTCCACCGCTCGCTTCGTTGTAATAGACGTTGATCCGCTCCAGCTGAAGATCGGAGTCGCCGTCGTACTTTCCAGAGGGATCGATCCCGTGCTCGTTGCAGATCACCTCCCAGAACTTGGCTCCGATTTGGTTGCCGCATTGTCCACCTTGTATGTGAAGGATCTCTCTCATTTTTTCCCGGGAAAATTTGAAAATGGAATCTGTTTTTTTGTCTCACGAGAAAGGAAAACTTTCTGAATTGTTTCCCAAGGACAGATGAGAAAATAATTTATGCAGGAAATTTGGAAGGGTACCGATTAAATTCTGGATGGTTCCAAAAGAAAATAGGGTACTTTTGGAAACTTGAATCTTTGTTTCTTTTTAATTCTTTTCTAAACAAAAATTAGTTGTTGTTCTCTCTTGGAATGAGCTGTAAATAGTGACTGTTCATTATAGAAAGGATAAGATGGTAGATTGCAAATTAGTATCAATCAGTTGTTGTGATCTTGTCACACTAGCTTAAACAAACTTTAATTATTAGGTCCTTTTCAGTGGAATATGTTAAGTCTTAAACCATTTTAAAATCAACCAATTTTAGTTGTAAATGAGATGGTTTTAATTTGTTGGTGAGCACTTTGCCGTCTACTTCTATAGTTGGTTTAAAGACATTCTTCACGCTCATAAACGTATTAGCAAATTAGAATCAGTTTTGTTGTCAACCTGTTTATTTATAGTCTTTAGTATTTATAAATGACAATAATTAGGTATGACATTATTATTGTTGGATATTTAAGATTTATCATGTTCTCATTGAATAAAACATATAAAGCGCTTCTCAAGTGAAGAACTAATCTCTCAAGCGAGAATAGTCAGGCCATTGAAAAAATGAAATGAAATTTGGATTAGTTTTTTTTTCATTATCGGTTGTACTTGATAAATCTTTGATCTTAAGCATTAGAGAATATCATTTGGTTCTCTAACAAATAAATAAAAATTAGAGACAGCGGCAAGGGAGGTTGTTCACATGACAGTTGATACTGACAAGTGACAACACATAAGTGGTGAATGATGATTCTAAGCCGCATCAAAATCCTACAAAGGCTTAATCAATTTTAATCATATCAAATAATGTGGATTTTACTCAACAAACATTCAAAAGTATGATTAATATCCAGTGGCTAATCTTTGAATTTAATATTTAATCATGAAGATATCCTTATGGCCTGGTCTAATGAAGTCATCATTAGTATCAACTTTCTCGTGGGTTCTATTTGAAAATGATTAAAGCTAATCGTTCTACTACTCAAAAGATTATGGAGGCTTCTTATCAACTACTGAAAGTTAAGAGATCCAAAACCAATATTTTACTTGGCTATGTCTAAGACTGCTTCATATGTATTTCCATTGCCATGACATTCCATCGAACATAATTTTACGTAACCCATACCCATTCGTTATACCAAGTGGAAATAACAACTTAAATGGCACATGCATTCAGCATCATAACAAATGACTCAACTTACAATAGAGGGAAAAAAAACTTACGTTTCTGGCTAACTTGTGCGTAGATGTGAAAACATACAGCTAAATTGTCTATGGAAGGATCCAAAGAGAAAAACGACAACCTGGAACAGCCGTCGTTGGTTTTGATTTTCCAATTCAACGATCGTTGGCTTTTAAGTCTTCACCGATATCTACGGCGGCTTTCAAAACCAACGGTCCAGATTGTATATGGTACCTCTCTCTTGAAGATATATTTAATACCTACATCGTCCCTTATATACAACAAAACACAAACCACAAACACAGGGCTCCGGCTATTCTCTCGTCTTCCAACGGCTGTTGTTTCGTCAGAGTCACTGAGTTACGGCATTTCAAGGTTAGGTTCTCTCGCTAGTTCGTTGCTTAGTGTTTTTGTTACCAACTCGATTGCCATGTAATTTGAATAGCTAGGTTGTTTGTTTTGATTTGGTGTTTTTAAGTGTTTAGATCGGATAATTTTTTGCTCCATCTTTGGAACATCGCAAAATCATAAGTTTCTCTCTTAAACTTGATTATGCATTGTTGAAGCCTACATGGTTGTCACAAAGAAGGTTGTCTCGGATGTGGTTATGTAATAATAGGTGGTACACGTGAATTTATTTTCTTGGATGTGAAAACTGTGAATGGTTCAGTGATGAGAATAAGAACTTCCATTAACAATCATGGTTCTAGACTAAGAATATATTTTGGATTTTATTTCTCAAATCAACAACCATGAACTCATGTTTGTAACCTGTGTGTTTTGTTTACTCGATGCGTCAATCTGTGACTTGATTTAACGATGCTGTACTTGATGGTGGTGGGGTCGTCCTTGGAGTGACCAGCACACATAAGCTGTATCAGATCTTGTAGTTTTAATGGTTAATAACTAGTTTTGTATTTCATTTGGATTTCAACTAGCTAACACTTGTTTTTCTGCCATTTCCATGATATCATTTTTTGGGGTTTTCTCGTGGGGCCAAGTAATATAACTTGTATTCGTGATTTGGGTATCATATTCAAGAACAATTGAGTTTAACTATCTTCTTAATAAACAATAGATCCATGTTTTTTTGAAAAAAAAATAACAAGTGGTGCATAGAATCTAGGCCTCTAAGATCTGGCTCTTACAAAAAAAAAAAAGTTCTCAGCTGATAGAGTAATTAAACTAGTGAAGAGATTTCTTACATTTATATATTTGTATTGTTTTTTGAAGAAGCTGACATCAGGTGTTTTATTATGTCACCATTCACCACCATGCGTTCCTCTCTGAAAGAATTATAAGAGAGTTGCACTATGTCTGTTTTTCTTGATAGTGTCTTTATATTCCATATTTTCAGTTCAGTAAAAAAAGGTCTGCAAAATGGTTGCTCAGGGATTCACTGTGGATCTTAATAAGCCCCTTGTATTTCAGGTAAATACTATTGTTTCCTTAGGATGTTAATAGCTTATGTCAACGTTGCCTTGCTAACTGAAACCTCTTGTCATTGCTTTGGATGCTTTAAAGGTTGGTCATCTTGGTGAAGCTTACGAGGAATGGGTTCACCAACCCATTGTGACAAAGGAAGGCCCTCGGTTTTTCCAGAGTGACTTTTGGGAGGTACATACGGTTTTTTTTTCTTTCAAATCTCTATAATATTATTTGAGAAGTAAGTTTCCTATGTGTCGCGCTCACGTTAACTCTCACGATGGTTGATTACGCTGATACCCGTAATGAATTAAAAAAAAATTACATTTAGATACTATTATTGAAATTTTTATTTAGTTTCCTTTTAAATTTTTCCAAATAACATATATAATAAAAAGGAAACATTTATGAAGTTTTTTTAAAAAATTAAAAACGAAAATATATATTTATATAATATGATTTCATTAAAAAAAGGAAATTTCACAAAATAGAAATATTCCATTTAAGACTATTTTAAATAACATAAAATATACTTTTGAAGTAATAAAATATTTATTTATATCTATATTTTTTTAGATGAAAATATATATTTGTATATAATGTGATTTCGTAATCTATAAATTAAATTTTACTTATATAATATGATTTCTAAAATACAATCACAAAAAATTAAACTGTTTATTTTAAAGAGATATTAAAAATAGAGTAAAATTAACTTTTGATCAAATAATTAAAATATTTTAAATTAACATAACACTATATAATTTAACAAGGTAGATATATTATATATTATCATTATTAAAAATGTTTTTTAATATTAAATTTTATGTTTGTCACAGTTAATATAACCATAATCAAAATACCAACGCAAATCTGAATTCTCATTTTTAGGATTATTTGCATAAATTTCAGTTTACCATTTAATATATATAAAACATAAAATTATTTAAATATTTTAGTTATTGTAAATATTGATATGTGGTCATGAGCTTCCAAAAAGTATTAGTTACTTATGTAAGTAACTTCCAATTGATTATCGTTTTACTTTCTAATATTTTATTTTAAAAATCAACATATAGTTTAATTTTTGTAATTTGGAATCAAATATTTAGTTTATTTTTACTTCATTCTAAGCACAATATATCTTAAGTTATACATAATCTTCCTCAAATATATTTACATATCTAAGATAACAACCAAAGTAAAAGCAAATAATCATAATTTTCATATATTTAAAATAAAAAATATTAGTTGAATTTAGAGAAATTGATTGATGCAATCCAATATACCCAAATGATAACTTATTTAAATCATATGTCTGATTAAAATAATATAATATTATTAGTATAAATTATGCATACAAATTATAAATTAATTCAAAATTAAAATTAAATAACAATCAACTATTGTAACATATTTAATTTATAAATATTTGTACCCGTGCATGAGCACGGAAAAATCACCTAGTTTATACGATAAATGGCAATGTCAATAACCCTCTGATCTCCATTCTCTGACATATTTATGCAGAACAGTTCTTGACTCTTACAGTTTGGTGGGCGGTTCCTGTCATTTGGTTGCCCGTTTCAGTCTGGTGCATCTCCATGTCAGTAGCATGGGCCTTTCAGTTCCAGAAATCGTTCCATTGATAGCCTTGGGAATGTTTATCTGGACGTTGATAGAATACACTCTTCACCGGTTCCTTTTCCACATAAAGACCAAGAGTTACTGGTTCGTTACACACACACACACGCTCTCGATCGATTTTCTCTATATGTCACATTTTCATGTGCATAGTGCTCATGCTAATGTTATTGTGAAACCATTTCAGGGGAAACACAGCACACTATCTTCTTCACGGATGCCATCACAAGCACCCAATGGACCACCTTCGACTCGTTTTTCCTCCTGCTGCAACAGCGGTTTTATGCTTTCCTGTAAGCATTTGATCATCGTATACACTGTCTCCATTATTATATATGTTTCCAAGCCCCAAAAGTTAACTTAAACTGTCTTCTTATCTTGTGTCTCAGTTCTGGAACCTTGTGAAGCTCTTCACAACTCCCTCAGTCACACCTGCTTTGTTTGGAGGCGGCATGATTGGGTACGTGATGTACGATGTTACTCACTATTACCTTCACCACGCATACCCGACTAGAGCAGTGACCAAAAATCTCAAGGTAAAAACAAAGCCAAGTCACTAAACAGACTTTACTAATCCCTCATAATCGGTTAAAGAGAGTTTATGTTTTCTTCTATGATTTGTTCAGAATTACCATTTGAGCCATCACTTCAGGATTCATGACAAGGGATTTGGTGTAACATCGTCGCTGTGGGACATAGTGTTTGGGACACTTCCAACCACAAAAGCTCCCAAAAGAGAGCAGTAGAAAAGGATATTTAAATTATTTATCCTCCCTCGTGAGTTTTGAGATGATTAGTTTATCTGAAGGGGTTTCATTTAAACCACTATCTTTGTAAACCACATCCTGGTCTTGGTGTGTTTCTCAGCGAAAGCAACCAACAGTATATATACTAACGTGTAACTAGATCATGACCCGTTCGACCGAGCGGGAGTCAATTTTTTTTTATATTTGTTTTTACTAAATGTTATATATGATCGCTATGTGTATTAATATAAAATTTTGATAAATAACAATGTGTACTAATGTATTTAAATAAGCAATGTGTTTAATTACTAAAGTTGATTTTTAAATTTTATTATAACGTAAAGTAGATTTTTCTATATTATTTAAAATATATAGTGCTATATATTTTGTATTTTCAACATTTATCATACAAAACTTACATTGGGGTATTAATTATATGAAAATATGTGTAACATAATATATTTATATATTATATAAACATATGCGCACCTGCACGGATTTTATTTTTAAAATATATTCTATATTGTTTAGTTTTATGTAGTATCGAGTTTGTATAATTCAATTTTGTGTTTAAAGAACAATATCAAAACTGTCTTTCGTATGTAAAAATAACATTTTGCAAGCGCGAGTTGTGTCTTTTTATTGTACACAAAATTTTATATAAAACTTATGTGTTTTTGTACATTACGAAATTTAATTTTTTAAAATATTATTACGTAATTTCAAAGTGAATTTTATCTCTGAGGTCTAATATATTTGGTGTGTAATGGTTCAAAGTATTTTCGATGTATATTATATTTAAGTTTGGTTTGTTTTTAGTATTATTGTATAAGTATAATACTATACAATATTACTATATTCTATACAATATATGAAGTTATGTGTTATTTGTTTTAGAAAGTAGATTAGGCCAACGTAGTTATAAAAATAGTCATATCTTTATGTATGTGTCTATGATTTATCTACCTAATGTTATTCGCACCAATAAAATCAATATGGCCAATGAAAATATACTGATCAATTTAAAATGAATTGTATGGGGGTAATTATAGAATGATTAATATTTTTAGTATTCTTAGTATATATCTTTTTAAATCGACATGTAATAAATGTAAAAGTCATATATGGAATATGGACAAAAAGAAGAACTGTATTTAAGGAAATACATCAATGCAAAGTTAGACTATGGTACATATTATATATAAAAAATAAAACATTTAATTTAAATATATGAGGTATACCTTTAAAAATCTACCTAGAAGAAGTTAGAAGAAGTTGTAATGTTCCTGTTTTAATAAGATAGATGTGTGTTTGATCTTATATCTTGTGTTAGTCTTTCTCTAATGGGAATGCAAAGGAAACATTTGAACAAAGAGATGCCACTACATAATACGACATACGATATCACTTTTAAGATATTATTAAATTAAATATCAAATTTCAACTCTCAACCTTCAACAGAATACTTAGGGGAATCAGTGGGAACTTGATTTATATAGTGCTAGTTGATTTTAAAAGTTGAAAATTTGACGAGTTTGAAAAGAATTAGAGATTTTTTTTTAATATTGAGAAAATCCGTGAAAATATCAAATGATAATATTCAAGAAAAACCTTTTAATTATTTTGACATTTTTAAGAGATGTATGGTAATATCCTCAAAAAAAAAATTATGAGTTAGTTAACAAACTTATAAAATCACTAAAATCCAATTTTTCAATAACATGTAACCTTAAATGAAATTATAAAAAATGTGAGAATACAAACCAATAACAATCTCATCTAAATGTTTTTAAAAATCATTATAAATATCTTCTAAATTTAAAAAAAAAAGATTTTTTAACATCTGTATACTTTTCTTACTAGCTAAACAATTTTTTTAAAAAGTATACAATATGTTACAAATTTGGAAGATTGCCAAAGAGGAATAAGCTAAGCGAAACTTAAATTTAATGGGCTAGGCCTAGTTTTTTCTCATCAGACTGAGCCTATTATTTTCTATCGGTCTGGGGCCTAGTTAAAGATATAAAAGTTCAACACTCGCTAACCGACCCGCCCGGAGATCCAACTCTTGGCGGTCGCATCTTACTCCTCTTCCCTTTGCCTCGCTTCCCAAACGCTACAGTCTTATATCTCGCTTCTGCTCACTGAAATTAGGGTTCAGGGTTTTCGAAGTTCGTTTTCCAATCAGATTGTCAATCGCTCCGCCTCTTTTCAATGAAGAGGAGCTCCCAATCTACGTGAGAGTTCGTTAAAAGAATCTGAGTTTGTGCTTCCCGCAATGGCGGCTAATGCACCGCCTGAGATGGCTTCAGGGAACCCTTGTTGCGTCGCGGTTCGTTTTTTTTTCCTGAATAGTAGCGTTTTTATCTATTATACTGTTTATGATTTTTTCTGAAAAGAATTATTATCTTTCTAATCCCCTCTGGACTGTATGTATTTTTCAGTGGCAAGGGAAGTACATAGGCATGAAGAAGAGGCGTGATGC
Source organism: Raphanus sativus (assembly GCF_000801105.2). NCBI lineage: Eukaryota > Viridiplantae > Streptophyta > Magnoliopsida > Brassicales > Brassicaceae > Raphanus > Raphanus sativus. The sequence continues at coordinate 48,615,714 of NC_079516.1, forward strand.
TTGTAAAGAAGCCATAGAGATTCTCCAGAAGGCTATGGGAGCCGCTAATGATGAGAAAGCCAATCTCCAGATAAGTAAGTTGATTACGATTCACCAATTTTATCCATGTGGTGAGCTATACACGTTAGAGTAAGTTATTGGTGTGTGCCATATGTCTTTGATTTTGAGTAGCGTTGATTCTTCTTGAATGATGATGATTCTTTGGCGATTATTAACTGAATTTATCTTAACTTGAGCTATTATTAGTGATGTGTGGATTGGGTGGAAAGATGGTTTTATTACTATAGCTCTCAATCTCGTTGTGATTTTTTTTATCTGAGCACTGCTTACTTGCTATCTGTATCCTACAGAACTTAGGGAGATGTCGGATAGCGTGGACACTAAGGAGAATTATTCGGTGGAAAAGGCATCTTTGGAGAAAGAAGTTTATGATTTGAAGTCTGAGATATTGTCTTTGCAACAAAGGTTGGAGCTGAACCTTCAAGAGAAAAATGAGCAAAGTAAAATCCTTCGTGATCAAGCTTCTAGCAGAGGAAAGGAGATCAATGAACTGAAGAACCTCCTTAAGAAAGAGACATCAAGGGCTGATAATTCTGAAGAAGAGAGGGAACAAATTTGTAAAGAATTGAACAAGGCAAAGGCACTGCTGGTCAAATATGAGGATATTAAGCCGGACGTTCCTGAACTGAGAGAGGAAATAAATCTGGTTAAAAGTCTTCTTGTAAGCGAGAGGCAGAAGGCAGAGTCAGAGAGGAAGAAAGCAGAATCAGAGAAAAAGAAAGCTGATCAGTATCTTTCTGAGTTGGAGACGTTAAGAACTACAGCTCGTAAGACTAGTTCTGATCTGCTTGCTTTGACATCCAATCTTGAGACTGTGAAAAAGCAGCTTGAGTCTGAAAAACAAAAGACTCTGAGAGAGAAAAAACGTGCAGATATGGAGAGTGCCAAAGCTAGGGAACAGATGAATCTGGCGGAAGGATTGTCTAAGAAGTTTGAAATCATTAGAGTTAGAAATGAAGAGCTCAAGAAAGAAGCGGAATTGCAGAGCGCTAGTAGCAAAGTAAAGTTTGCTGAAAACTCAGCAAAACTAGAAGAGAAGATGAGGCTCCTTGAGATGAATAAGAAAACAGCCATGGACTGGAAATCTCGTGTTGATGATCTGACTCGGCAGTTGCAGGAGTCACAATTAGTGACTGAGGGTTTGAAAAAACAGGTGCATGAGCTTTCTCTCTCTCGGAAATCGACTCGCTCTATTTCTCCTCATGAAGCCAGAGATCTGGAAAAGGCTAAAATGAGGCTTTTGAAGAAGGAGCTGAAGTTTCAGAAGAAACGTGAAAAGCACTTCAATGAAGTGGCTGAGTTTGAAAAATATCGAAGGGAATTTCAGGCAGAAGAGCTGGGACGGTTAAAACTTGAGGTCGGTGGTTTTACAAATCGCATGAATCGTCTGGGTGAGTGTTTTTCAAGAGACGTTGAAGGTACAGCTGCTCTTGCAAAGGTTTGTTTATGCAGTAAATTTCTTACTCTATTCCTTCACATCCTAATTTAATATTCTGGTTGATGATTTGACATTTGATACTTTCGTTGCTCCCGGGTTTCAGACGTTAGGCTACATGATGGATCTGTTCTGAATGACATGGTAAATTAAAAAGAATCCTGTTTTTCTACTTACCTCGTCTTGAGTGAGTATCCTAGGTTTATGATTGTGGCTTAAACATTCTCAGTTCAGCTGAAATAGTCAGTTGAAGTTATCTGAGTTACTGAGTATGAACACTTAGGCTCTAGTCTGTTGAAATTGTTAGTGTCATTGAATCTTACTATAGATAGATTATTAACAACATATATCGCCTTTGTACTTTGCATCATTTTAATTCTTTACTAATACTTATGTTTCATTCTATTGCTTTATAGGTAGAAGGCCGCAAGAAACCCCCGAAGAACCGTAGTGGTGAAAAGAATTCTGACGCAAGATGCCATTTGGGAGCCAACCTTGTTTCTCGGAACCAAGCTTGCAAGTTTTCTGCCCAGTTAATCGCTAAAGCTGGACGTGGCGTGAGTGAGTCTGTCTCAGGTTCTGTTTCTCAATTGGAGTCTCCTATTGGAGGGTCTAGAGAGTTACAGACTTCTGGAGTAATTTCCAGCTCGACATCATTTTCTGATGGGCAAGGTAGAGAGCAGCTCGCTTTTACTACTTCAGCAGAAATAGCAAAAGATAAGCCGAATATCCAACCAACAAAACCAAGTATGTTCCAGAAAGTCGATACCAGGAAAAATGGAAATCTCTGTTTTGTGGCTGAAAACTGTGTTCAAAGCGGTCAAAAAGATAGGCATGAGGTGCTTAATGAGCACTCTCGAAAAAGAAAAAGATTGTCAGAGGCAATGGAGTCACGTAAGCATCTCTCATCTGATGATAGAAAGAAAAATCCACAGATTAGAGAGAAGCTGGGTGCCTTGCAGTCTGTGGTAGCAGAAACTGGATACAAGGCTTTAAGAGAGAAAGAAACTTTGGTTTCTTGTGAGAAGAAGACAATGATGCAGAAAACTATGTGCTACTCTACCGCTAAAGGACATGATGATGCAACGTTATTTCTGGAGAACGATGCTGCTACAGATTATATGAAATTGCTGGAGTTGGATCAACCAGAAGAAGAAATTTGCTACCAGATTGCAAGAGAATCGCTCATGTCCCCTGATCTTCCTCGGGTAGACTTTTTGGCTAATGAGGTTATGAATGAGGACCAAAATCTTGCTACTGCTCTTGACTTGGTTGCTAGTAATAGCGGGGATTTATGTGACAATATAAGTATCAACACTGATAATGCTTCAGTGACAGTCAAAATGCCACCTGAGTCGCCAACATCGCATGGTCATATTCTTAAGTACTTTGTCGTGTTTTCAAATACTGAAGATCAGAACAGTATCATCAAAATTTCCCATGCTACAAACAATTGTGTTCAGCGATGCCCATCAGATGCTACAGCACAGTGGGCAGTGCCCGCGATTTTGTTCTCTTTGAAAATGGAAGAAAACCTCTTAGCACGGTATGTTGTTATCCTCTCTAATGTGTTTTCAATTCATAATGTTAATATATAGTAACTCTTAAAACTCCATCATTAAACTAGTGTCTGGGTGCTAATATATGCCTTGTTTCTTTCTCAGGGAAAGGGTATGTGTGTTCCTCTCCTTGCTGCTTCATAACTTCTCTATGGTCGCCTCGATGAACATTGGGAACACTCTGGATTATGATTCTTGCTCCTGCTTGGATTCTTTCTCGAAGCATATATCTAGTGGTATGTCCCTAAATCCAATTTCCTTTTCTTGTTTTTCTTCCAAAACTAAATATTTTAGTCTGCTATTGATTTGATGTTTAAATGTATTGAACTTGGAATTCTATTGTGTAGTTATGGCTGGTACTGAAGCTGGAGGTATTCTATCTGAATTTTTGGAAGAACTCCTTAACCTTCTTCAGGACCTCCTTTTAGAGCAGAGGGTATTGTATTCTGCGAAATCCTTAGAAACAACTGAATCTGATTTAAGCATCCCTGTCACACTGAATGGAGAAAATATAGTTCTCTTCAGAAAAGTCGCTCTAATTGATCATTTGGTGGCTGGAAGTGCTATTTTGGCAGCAATATGTACTATAGTGGACCGTGTGGAACTTATTCGTGAAGCTTCCTTTGAAATCCTGCGCAAACACAGTCATGAGAAGACATTTGTGCCACTGACCATTCTTCACGTTTTTGCTTACATTGCTGGAGAGAAACTGATGTCCTCTAGTGATCATGATATATCAAATGCAGTGTTGAAATCCATTGTGATGTTTCTAGAGAATAGACATTTTGGTACTGTGGATGGATATGCTAAGTTGCACCCAGGGAAGAACAAGTGTCCATTCTCAGACAAGTCTTCCTCGTTGGAGGCTATGGGATCTATGCTCATGGAAGTTGTTCAGGAGTTTACTCGGTCTAATACTGTGCATCAGAGCTTGATTGAGTTTAGGCCGGCACACAAAGGTTTCCAGTGCAGATTGGCGAGGGATCAAAGTGTTACTTTATGTGACATTCTGTCATTGGTGGAGCTTATTGCTTGTTACACGGTATGTAGTGAAAACTTTTCAGAGCATTTACAACCTTAGTGTTTTGTTAATTTCTGTTGTCGATTGTACCCATTTGATCTTTTATATATGCAGGCATGGGATTGGACTAGTGCGAACATTGTTTCTCCACTGCTTAAGACGCTGGGAATGACATTGCCAATGAACGTTTCTGTTGCAGTGATCTCTCTTCTTGGGCAGCTTAGCAGGTAACATTTTATTAGTTTCGTCTCTTTTTATATAGAAGGACCAATATGATGTAATTCTCTCTTTTTGTTTTGGATTTTGCAGTGTTGGAGTGGATGCTGGTGGCTATGAAAATGAAGGGATATCAAACTTGAGAGAGAAACTGTCATCATTTCTTCAGTGTGAGAAGACACTAGAAGCTGGTTTTGCAGTCCAGATAGCAACTGTGAGCTCCCTCTTGAAGACGCTTCAGCTGGATCTCGCAAAAGTCTTTCAAGGCGAAATCACCAAGCTTCCAGATTGTGGCGACCAAAGCTTATCTGTTCCAGCCAATATGGTCACCAAGTGGTTCTCTTTGTTGAGCGAGGAACAGCGAGCTTTCGCAGCCGAGTTCTTGCAAGCCTCTGTTGTTAGATAATTACTTCAGTTGAAAAAGTCATCAAAAGCAGTACAGTTTTGGGTATGTCTCTTACTGCTTGATTATTCTTCTTCATTGACTGATGTTTTTTGGTTCAAGGATGGAGACTATCACCATGTATTGTAGTCTACCAATTGGAACATGTTACATAGTTTTTTTTTTAAACATTTTTATTCAGACAAAGCCTAACCACATCACCGCAAGCAAAGATTGTTATATCAAGGTTCAATACAGAAAACACATAAATTAAACTGCTTCCTGTGACAAAACCCATAGACATCATTCGTATATATTTGCTAAAACTTTATTTAATATGAAAACCCATTAAAGACAACGACAAATCAACCGATCTTTGTCGGAATACTCTGTTCATGTCTGAAGAAATTCTCAGGATCAAACTCACCCTTAATCTTCACCAACCTCTCGAAATTCCCCTTGAAATACTTAGTCCCCCACTCCCTAGCATCACTCTCTTCCTCGTTCACCCCCAAATCAAGATCCCTGTAATTCACATACGCACGTCTCGGGTTCTTCGACACATACTTCGCCATATAACCATACATCTCCCTCATCCACTTCATATGCCTCTCGTCGCTCGCTTTACCATCTGACCAAGACGATAGCCACTGAATCATGAACAAGGTCCCTTTCCTGTGAGGGAATGGTATCTCTGACTCCGGGATCCTCGACATCATTCCTCCGTAAGGATTCCATATCGTTAAAGGTGAATCCTCTTGTAGAAGCTTCTTCCATAGTCCTTCTAAGCCTTCCACAGGTATTGGCTCTTCCACAAAGTCTGACTTGGCCTTGAAGTAGCTCTTGAAGAGTGATTTTCCGTTGAGTAAAGCCTCTGGTGATGCGCTGTTTGGGAATCCAGCAATGTACATTACTGATTTGATCCAGCTCATTTCAATGCAGTCCTTCTTGGTTAGTCCTAACTCAGGGAAACTCTTCTTCATCACCTGTTTAAGAAACTCGGGTTAAATTTGTCAAACTAAAAAAGTTAACCAGCCAAAAAGATGTAAAAATCATATTTCTGAAGTTTTAAATTTAGACCCCTAAACTTTACAAAACTCGAATTTCCCTTCATCGCCTGTTAAAAATTGTACTCAGGTTCGATTTTTTTTGTCAAATCTAAAAGTTTACGAGCCAAAAGATATAAATATAATAACTTTGGAGGCTTTAAATTTAGACCCCTAAACTTTATATAATTAAAATTTCAACCCCATCATACCTGCATAAGCCTATTTGAGTCACCGAGAAACTGTCCTTGGTACGAAGTCGAGATGGTTCGGTCTCCCGGTTTGGTGGTTTTGCTCGCTGTCTGAATAATCACGCGAATGAAGAGATCTTAGTCAAGCTTGTCCGCGACTTGTTGCCACTTGTACAAGACCTTGGTACCGTCTTGCTCAAGCGTCTTCGTGACTGTGAATACAGTCACGGTCGCGGGTACGGGAACAAGCTTGATCTTCCAGGCGAGGATCACGCCGAAGCTTCCGCCGCCACCGCCTCGAATCGCCCAGAAGACGTCCTCTCCCATCGATGCGCGATCAAGGAACTTGCCGTTGGCGTCGATGATTCTCGCGTCGAGGACGTTGTCAGCGCCGAGACCGAACTTCCGCATCATGGAACCGTAGGCTCCGCCGACTAAGTGGCCGCCGATGCCTAGGCTTGAGCATAGACCCGCCGGGAAACCATGGGTTTGGCTTTTCTCTTGGATCCTAATTCAATCGCGCGGGAAGTAAAAAGAAACTGTTAGTTAACGGATCATTAACCGAAGCTCAACCGTGTTCTGTTTGCTTTTACTTTGGTTTGGTTCCATCGATTTGGTTATAGAACAAAAACCGGGATGATTAGGTGACCCTCTGGTAGGCCGCTCTCAATCAAAAATGAACAAGGTGAAAAATTGTACATTTCTATTTGAACATGATGAAAGCAATACTTTAACATAACTGGCAAGAAATTAGGTGATAATCTCATCTAGCGGAACAAGCCATTCTAATGGATTTTAAATTTAAAAAAAAACTGAAGTTGATTAATACAATGTTTTGTAAAAATAAAATAAAAATCAATTAACATTTGTCACTATAAAAACCGACGAATATATCGACATAAATTTATTGTATTTTTCATTAAAAAGTTCTAATTTTTTTTTAAAGAAAAAAAATCTAGTTATGTTACTGGTTTTTCGTCTGAAGTTTTTTTTTTTTTTGAGAATTGTTTTTCGTCTGAAGTTTATGACAAAACAAAATCATCTTTATTTTTGCCAATAGTTTCTGATGTGGTGTATATTGAGCCACTTCATTTAATTTATTTGGTCGCTTTTTGGTTATTTAAAACTTAAAAGTAAAGTAATTTATTTGGTATATGATGCTTCAATTTTTCTTTCTTGTAGAAAAAACTAGCTCAGAAAACTCATGCATGGGTCGTCCAATATATAGTACAAATACATGCGTAAGCGTTACCTGTAGTAAACCTCTCCGACGGTGGCCCCCGCGTGAGCCCACGCGCTGTTACTGTCCACATTTACGTCAACCTGTCTAAGCTTGGATAGGTCAACGATCACAAACGGCGTTTCGTTCTCAGCAACGAAGGAGAGCCCTTCGTAGTCGTGGCCGCCGCTACGTAGCCGCATGTGAAGCTGGAGTTTCTTAGCACACACGACGGCTGCTTGTACGTGTGTCTCGTACATAGGCTCGAATATGAACACAGGCTTCGGGTTTGACGGCGTCAAGTAACGTAGATTTTGTGCCGTTGATTCAAGCTCTTCTTTAAACAAAGTCGCGTTTTGGTCGGGTGAGTAAAACGTCGCCGTTACCGGGAAGGATATGTCGGAGTTGTCGACGAGGCACTGCATGAAATCTTGCTGTAATGTGGATGAATATAATGGAACCGAAACTAATAGTAGCGTCACCGCAAACGCTATTGCGTTTCGCTTTGAAACCGCAAACGCCATATTGTTTCTAAAGAACTATTGTGTGGTGTTCGTTTTTGGTAGCTGAGGTATGTGCAGTGTTTGGCTTTATATAGGAGGTTGATAACTTGATATGTGTGCGAAACTGTGAATTTTACCAAAAAAAATAAAAAAAAACTGTAAATGTCTTGCACGTAAAGTTGGTGTAATAATTACATCATGAATAACATTTTCATTATATTATATTCATTCATTTGTTGCTAAAAATGCATAAACCTTTATTTCATTGCTAAACTTCTATCGTATGTATTTTGAGTTTTGACTACTCGAATAATATAAGGGTTTTTTTGGAGTTTCTATACACGTAAAGTTGGTGTTGTAATTACATAACGGCTCATTTTTATTATATTATACTAGCATTTATTGCTAAAATGTGTAAACTTTTATTTCTTTGCTTTTTTTTTTTTTTTTTTTTTTTGTCACTGAATTTTCATTAATAAAAAGAGGGAAAAAGGAGATGGGCCTAAAACGGTGGCCCAATTCCATGGTTCATTACACTAAAACAGAAGAAGAAAGGGCCTTTTTGGCTAGAGAATCAGCAATCTTGTTCTGCGATCGGGGGTGAAGGAAGAACTCGATTGATGCAAAACCAGAGGAGATCAAAAGGATGTCAGAGACTATGCCGATGATTTCTTTTGACTGGAGTTTGCCGGAGATTGCTCGGTGGAGCGTTGAACAGTCGGTGAAGACCCTAAGGTTGGTGAACCCAAGAGAAGACGCCATGCAGAGAGCCGATCGCATCGCAACCGCTTCCGCAATAAGTGGAGACCCGATGAGTTCTTGACTCCTAGAGCCATGAATCGGGGTTTGAAGAGGTGGACCTGAGAAGATCCAGCCGAGACCTGCCTTCTTCCTTGTCTTATCCCACGCCGCATCCGTTGAACAGCTAATGGCGTCATCAGGGGAGAGCGATCGGGGAGCTTGCGCCGTGCTACCTCCTATACCATTAGGTACACTGTTCTTCTTCTTTGGTTCACCTTGTGCCATTGACCATTCTTGGGCCAATCTCAAACCTTTGGTGGCTGTCTCCTCAGGTGATAAGCCTCGGTTCTCAAAAATGAGGATATTACGGGAAGTCCAGATAGTCCAGAGAACCCAAGGCAAGATATTGTGAGCGACTCCTGTAGGAGGGAGGCAGACTGCGTTTCGGAAGCTAAAGATGACCTCTTGAATTGAAGCGGAGCCAGCTAGGTGAACTGCTCTCTGTAAGGGAATTAAATCCCAAACCGAAACCGCAAATGGACAGGTAAAGAAACAATGAAGAGCTGTCTCTGGAATTGAACATCTAGTACAGTTTGTAGCTGAGAGGTTTCCTCTAATTTGCAGGTTTACTCCTAGGGGAAGTGCATTCTGAATCAGTGCCCAGAGAAAGGCTCTCATCTTCGGTGAGAACTCCCCAGCCCAAACGTCCTTAATCCAGTGGAACTCTGTAACTGGGAGAGGCGGTGCGGAGCTCTGTGATGAGGTTGAAGCGGTGAAGTAACCTGACTTCGTCGAGTACACCCCCGAGTTTGTTGCACGCCAGATGAATGAGTCCTCTGCTCCTCTCAGACTTGGCTGCAAACAGAGAATTTTGTCTGCGAAAACAGGTAGCAAACTCTCGATCCTCCGCTTGTTCCATTTCATATCCGAAGTGAGTAGGTCTGCTACTGTTAGATCGAGTGTCGCCTCTGTTATAGGACCCATAGGCTTTATATTTTCTTCCAGTGAGATCCAAGAGTCCTGCCACACTCTTGTCGTTTGGCCATTGCCTATAGCTCTCCCTAGGTTCGTTTTCAATAGGTCCCTTCCATGGAGAATGCTCCTCCACCCATGTGAGCAGTTTTGGTTAGATTCCACCTCTAGGAAGGACTTTTTATGACAATATTTCCCCATCAATACACGAGCTAAGAGACTGTTAGGGACCGTGATGATTCGCCATGCTAGTTTAGCTAGGAGAGCTTGATTGAAACGTTGGATATCTCTGAGACCCAAACCACCTAGGGCCTTAGGCTTAGTCATTTTATCCCAAGCAACCCAACAATCTTCCTTTTGCCATCGTTCCCATCCCAGAAGAATCTTGTCAAGACTGATTGAATTCTTTTGCAGAGACTCACAGGAAGGAGGAAACAGGACATCGTATATGTAGGAATAGCACTGAGGATTGATTGAAGCATGGTTAACTTGCCTGACCTGGAGAGACGCTTTGTTGACCAACTGATTGCCTTTTGTCTGATGCGATCCACTATGGAGGTGAATAAGTCCCTTTTCCTTCTGCCAAAGTGTTCAGGTAAGCCTAGGTACTTACCCAAACCTCCTTCTTTTGGAATTCCCAATATTGACTTCGCGTTTTCTTTGATTGTAGGTGATGTTTTACTTGAGAAGGTGATGGAGCTCTTCGTCTTGTTGATCTTCTGCCCAGATACTCTTTCGTACTCCTGAAGAATACTCAGCAACATCTCACAACTCTTTTGATCCGCTTGGGTAAAAAACATGGTGTCATCTGCGAAGAGCAGGTGATTTACCCTGGGGCTTCCCCGAGCAGCTCTCACTCCTTGTAATGCTCCAGATCGACTTGCATTCTTGCACATGCCAGAGAGGACCTCACTGCAGAGGATGAAGACATAAGGAGAGAGGGGATCGCCTTGCCTTATTCCTCGGTAAGGAATCACATTCCCGTAGACAGTATCATTAATCAAGTAGGAATAGGAGACAGTAACTATGCATTGCATCATCCATCGAATCCATATAGGACTGAAACCCAATCTTACTAGGACTTGCTCAATGAACCTCCATTCTAGCCTATCGTAGGCCTTAGACATGTCTGTCTTCACTGCCATAGTGCAATTTTTCTCTGCTTTTGAGGCTTTGAGGAAATGGAGTAGTTCATGTGTTATTAAGACGTTGTCTGCAATGGCTCTTCCAGGGATGAAGGCTGACTGGTTCTCTGAGATAATAGAGCTTAGAACCTTCTTTAGTCTGAGGGACAATAGCTTCGATATAATTTTGTAGTAGATGTTACAGAGTGCTATTGGTCTGTAGTCCTCGACTTTTGATGCTGCTTGGGTTTTAGGTATCAACCTCACATGTGTTGTGTTAACATCAGGTGCGAGGTTCCCCGAGATGAAGAACATTTGGATTTCCTTGATGACTGCTGGGCCAACTACCTCCCAATTTGAGTGGAAGAAAGCTGCAGAGAAACCATCAGGGCCTGGCGCCTTATCAGCGTGGATCGCAAAGGTGGCCATCTTAATCTCTTGTGCTTGTGGGATCTCTGTTAGTTTCTCATTCTGTACGTCCGTGATACAGGGTTGGAGAGCCTCTGCTATCGTTTGGCTTCCATCGGATTCTGATGACTGGAAGAGGTCCGTGTAGTAGGAAGCTATCACCTCCGCTATCTGTTCCTCTTCATAAACAGGTCGTCCTTCCTTATTTTCTATAACAGCCATTCTATTTTTTGCTGATCTCCCTTTCGACACTGCGTGGAAATAGCCAGTATTCGAGTCACCAAGGGACAACCAGAGCTGTCTGCTTCTTTGCTTCCAGAACTCCTCCTCCTTCTGGTAGAGATGGAGGATTCTGACGTTTAGCTCGTGGATTAGATCATCATCAGGTACAGGGCTAACCATAGCTGAGTCTAGTCTTTCTTTAACTTCTTCCATTGCCTTTTGACTGTTCTCATGAAAAGCTTTGCTCCACTTGCAGATAGCGTGACGGCACAAGGAGAGTCTGTCTTCTACTGGTAAGTCCACTGACCTATTCCAAATCTCCTTCACTAGCTCCTTTATCTCAATATTATCACGGAGTCGTCTATCAAATCGAAAGATTTTTAGGCCTTTCTTCTTGGATGTGTCCAAATAGGTGATCAAAGGACGGTGATCGGAGCCCTCATATTTGAGATATTGGCTACGGCATGACGGGAACAGGTCCATCCATTGGCTGTTGCTGATCGCCCTGTCTAATCTGCACAGGACCATATGCTTGTGTCTCTTGCCTCTCCAGGAGAGGAAGCTGCCGGTGAATTTGAGATCAAACAAATCATTGCGGGAAAGAAAGGATCTGAATGCACAAAAGGTACCCTCTGCTCTTTCTGCACCTCCACTTTTCTCACTATTATCCACTATTTCATTAAAGTCCCCTGTCAGAAACCAGGGTTCTTCTTGTGATTGATGGAGGTCTGAGAGTTCATTCCATACTCGTTGTCTTTTCGAGTGATCAGGCTCTCCGTACACGAAGGTGGTGTGAAAGGTATTTCCTTTATAGCTGATCCTTGTGTCTATAAAGTTGTGTGAAGAGGATAACACTGTGAGCGTTATGTCTTTTTTCCAGGATAAGAACAGGCCTCCTCCACTTGGACTGTGAGGAGCCACCTCGACGAAATTATTGCCTTGCAGCCAGTACAGCTCCTTGGTGACCATGTCAATGGGGTTTTTCGTCTCCATGAGGAAGGTGATGTCGGGGTCTCTCCTCCTCTGGAGCTCCTGTAGTCGCTGGACTGTTATGGGGTTCCCCAGCCCACAACAGTTCCAGCTAAGGATGACTAAGGAACCTGGTGAAGAGGAAGCCGAAAATCCGACTTACTCCTCGTCATCGCCGGGATCAAGTTGATAGGTGGGTTTACTGGAGCATTGGAGGGGCCTGCCTCCGTTGTTGCGTTCCTTCTCCCCTTATGGCTCTTTGAAGCCAGTTTCTCCGTCGAGCTCGAGTATCTTGGTGAGTTCTGGATTTGAGAAAGTTTCCTTTTCTTGAAACTTGCCCCTCTGAGTATATTAGGCGTAGATCTTGCCTTGGTGGGTTTAGTTGCCTTAGATGCTTTCCTTTTCAGCTTATTTTGATAATTCAATAAAGTCTCATCATCATCAGGAGCTCCTGGGGTGCTCTGTGGTGTTTCTTGGACCTCCATAGCATGATTAGGGGGACTAACAATAACCGACTTGAGTTTTGCAGGTCTAGCAGCAGCTGCTGAGGCTGACAGGACTTCTACATGGGGAGCTTCATAGAAGAGAGGTTCTAATCCAAAATCCTCATCTTCAGCGATACGTGGAGTAAGTATAGCTCTGGGGAAGTTGCCTCTCAGTGGTTCAACTGAAGCATTTTGCAATGGTGGAGGGGTATTTGGGTTGCTGTCAGTATCATCTCGGAGTATGAGGCGAGTCTGGCGGACCTGTTGTGCTTGAGAGCTTGCTAGAATAGAGGCAGCAGTAGCCTCCATCAAGCCTAATTCATCAGAACGTATGACCCTCTGTCTTCTTGCTGCAGCCTCAACTGGGTCAGCACAGTTCTGGTACTGCCTCGTAACCTCCTGGAGTTCCTCCATGATTTCCTCTGCAGTTTTAGGCCTATCAATTTGAGTCTCCTTTTGTGGTTGTACAGGTACCGTTGGCTCCCTTGCTCGTTGGTTAAGTTCGTGTCGTTCAGATCCCGCTTCAATCCCTTCAGCAGGTATCTTTGGTCTCCATTGTCCTTCACTCCTACGAGGAAAGAGGTCCTTTCCTCTCTGTGACGGTCTACCACTTTGTTCCCTTGACTTAGTGTATGGCGGCGACATGTTGAAGCGAATTGCGTTCTGTGGAGTAGGTTCTCTTCTTTGCTGAGCTGGGGGAGCTAGGTCTTTTGCAGAGATCTCAGGAGGTGGTGGATTTCTTGTTTGCTTCGTACTCACCCTCTCCCCGAAGGCGTTGCCGTGGCGATCAAGTCTTTCTTTGAACGCCGGGAAGGGAGCTTCTATTCTTCCATCATTCTCAACCACACGAGAAGTTGCAGGACGGGGACGGGGAGGGCTCTGTTTAGCTCCAGTGAGCTCTTTTGGAAGATTCTTCTGGTGAGTCCTGGAGGGGGAGTATGAGGTCCTTTTCCTCCTAGGTTCGACATACTCCTTTGTTGCTCTTGTAAAGGATGCAGTAGTCTTATCGGGCTCTTCTTCCAGGATCTGGGGGCATTCTCTGCTGGAGTGGAACAGCGAGAAACAGGAAGAGCAGTGCATTTCGAGCTTCTCATACTCGAGGGTAATGAGACTTTCTTCACCACTGTCA